>NC_058378.1:17257232-17561785 GCF_018350175.1 Felis catus
AGGCAGACCCAGGGTTCACAGCAGTGTCTGGGCAAGTTCCTGCCAACCACCGTTTTGGGGATACAGGCAGCTGAGAGAGCTTGCAGCCACTTCTGTGAATCACTCATCTGTGCTGCAGGCTAACATGGAGTGGGAGCTTCCAGAAGGTTCTTGATTGTAGAAGCATCTCCTTGGCAAACTTCTTGAGAATCTCCCCGTTGTGGATAGAGATAAATGGGTGGGTAACCCCAAAGATCTTGAGATTCTTAATGATTTTGGGGTGAGTTCTTGAAAACCACTGCTTGGCTGTGCAGGCTGAGATGACACACTTTTTTGCCTGATGGTCCATCTTCCATTCTTTCCAACGGCTGTGTGGTCCTCCTATTCCATGACATAAAAGCCTGCATCCTGGCATACAGGGAAGGCTTCCATTACCCTGACAGAAGGTTAACTGATGATATGGCCAGAGGGGAGCCAGTCCACTGATAGGCTGAGCCAGCAGAGTTTACTTTCCTGGGAATGTGCCACCAGGACAAGGGCATTCCTAGTGGTTGGTGGAGAACTTTTAGAGGACCCAATGAGTCATTTTCTTCTAGAAGTAAAGAAACTGAGTCTGTGGAGAGAATAGTCAAGTAGATGCTCAGAGGAAAGCAGAGAGGAGGCACCAAAAACTTCCAAAAAAGCACCAGAGAGGAACTTTCTGTGGCTTCCCAAGCCTGGGTTCCAGTCCCAAGTCTTGTACTTGCACTTGGTTCTATGAATATTCCTGGGTCATTTCACTCATTTCTGTTCGTTTTGTGTAATTTTGAGAGAGTCTGCATGGTTTTCAACCCAAAGAGCCTTGACTAGGACTTGAGAAGATCTGGGATTACTCTTTCTGATTACGAATTGACCCAGCCCTGGGTAAATATTAATTATTTACTTAAGGGCCACCTATAGTCTATTCCTGGACAAAGTACAACTACTGAAATAATTTATGTTTAGTGAGGTAATCACCTACTCTCAAATCTTAAAAAAATTTTTTTGGAGAGGAGCCAAGATGGCGGAACAGCATGGAAGTTTCTTGTGTGTCTCGCATCCATGAAATACAGCCAGACCAACACTACACCATCCTACACACCTAGAAAACTGATTGGAGGATTAACACAACAATCTGCACAACCTGAACCACAGAATTCAGCAGGTACGCAGTGCGGAGAGGTGAATTTAGGAAGCGAGAAGTCATGAGAGGTAGGGAACTGCTTTTTCAGGCAGAGAGAGGATGGAGACTGGGGAGAGGGGGAGAATACAGGAAAAGCACCCCTCCCCAAAAGGAGCTGGAGACAAAGTGGAAAATTGGAGAACAGCCGCAGGGATTAAACTAAAAAGGGAGAAGGGAGAAAGGAGAAAGGAGAAAGGAGAGGGTTTAAATTCCATTAAGACTGGAAACAAGGGGAGCGCAAAGGCTGCAACTCCGCAGCTCCATACCTGACGGTGCTCTGGTGGGAAGGGCAAATCCCCAGGAACAGAATGGGGTCCGGGAGGTTCTCGGGCCACACGGGGAAAAGCGGTTCCACTGCTGGAAGGACATTTGGTGGAGACCGTTGAAGCCACCTGGTCCCAGCAGACCCCAGAAAACGGCCACATTCATTGGTGCTGGAACAAGGTCCTTAAGGCTGAAGCTTGGTGCCAGATGTGTGTTGTGATTTTCCATAATCCCTGAAACGCTGCAGCTACACCATCTTGTGAACTTTTTCTGGGGCGGGTGGCACCTGGCCGCAGTCTCGGGGCACCGGCAGCAGCAGGGGCCCGCAAGCGATCCTGGGTGCAGCCGACACTCGGCCATTGCTCATTCGGCCATTGCTCGGTGAGACCCTCCTGCAGAGGGGCGGAACGGGTCAAAGCCGCAGTCCTTCGGAAGTAAGGGGCTGGGGAAAACAGCCGCATCTGACACAAAACTCGGGAGAGAGGTACTGCCTGGGGCCTGGTCACGGAGATTGAGAAAGAGGGGAGTGGACGCCAAAAATGGGTGGCGCCATTTTTACCACTGCTGCGCATGCGCATACACACCTATGAGCACGGCAACAATCCACCCCAGTAGGCTAGCAGCGCCATCTGGTGGAGAGGAGAGCCATTACACTCAACCCCACCCAACTGGGCCAACTTCCCTCTTCAAGAACACAAAGTCTCACCGCTGGCTTAGTTTATGGACTACAAAGCGCTACATACACTGACTTCTAGGGGAAAACGAAGCAATTTCAGTCTTACTTCAATCTGTTAGCAGGTTCATCTATTCAATTTTCTTTCTTTCTTTTTTTTTCTTTTTCTCTTTTACAATTCTTTTCTTTTTCTTGAATACAGAAAGAAAAAATTCATTTTTGTTTTCAATTTTTATTAAAAATATTTTTCTTTAATTTTTATTACTATATCTTTTACTTTTGTGTAAATTTTTTCAAATTCTATTTTACTTCCATCATTTTATTTTATTCTACTTCAGTGTATGCACCTTTTCAAATTTTCAATTTCCTTTTTTTCTTGCTTTTTCTTTTTTCTATTTTTCATTTCTTTTCTTTTTCTTGAATGCAGAAAGAGAAAAACTTCATTTTTACTTTCAATTTCGTTTAAAATATTTTATTTAATTTTTATTACTATATTTTTTGCTTTTATGTAAATTTTTTCAAATTCTATTTTACTTCCATCATTTTATTTTAGTCTATTACAGGGTATTCACTTTTTCAAATTTTCAAAGGATTTCTTTTCTTTCTTTTTAAATCTTTTTTCTCTTTTTCTTTTCTTTTCTTTTTTCTTAAATACAGAAAAAGAAAAATTCATATTTATTTTTAATTTTTATTAAAAATAGTTTTCTTTAATTTTTTTTCTACTATATTCTTTAATTTTGTGTATATTTTTTCAAATTCTATTTTACCCCCATCATCTCATTTTAGTCTACTTCAGTGATTCATTTTTTCAAGTTCTCAAAAGATTTCCTTTTTTTTCCTCCCCCCATTTTTTTTCTCCAATCTGTCACACCACTTTCAACACCCAGACCCAAACACACCTAGGGTTTAGCATCATCTATTCAATTTGTGTGTGTGTGTGTGTGTGTGTGTGTAATTTTTAATTTTAATATTTTTTTAATTTTAATTTTTTTAATTTCGATTTTTCTACCTCATTAATTCCTTTTCTCCCTTCAAAATGAAAAAAACGAATGAATTCACCCCAAAAGAAAGAGCATGAAGAAATGACAGCCAGGGATTTAACCAACATAGATACAAGCAAGATGTCTGAACCAGAATTTAGAATCACGATAATAAGAATACTAGCTGGAGTCAAAAATAGATTAGAATCCCTTTCTGCAGAGATAAAAGAAGTAAAAAAATAGCCAGAATGAAATAAAAAATGCTATAACTGAGCTGCAATCACGGACGGATGCAATGGCAGCAAGGATGGATGAGGCAGAACAGAGAATCAGCAATACAGAGGACAAACTTAGAGAATAACAAGGCAGAAAAAAAGGGAGATTAAGGCAAAAGAGCACGATTTAAGAATTAGAGAAATCAGTGACTCATTAAAAAGGAACATCAGAATCATAGGGGTCCCAGAAGAGGAAGAGAGAGAAATAGGGGTAGAAGGATTATGTGAGCAAATCATAACAGAAAACTTTCCTAACTTGGGGAAAGGCACAGACATCAAAATCCAGGAAGCACAGAGGACCCCCATTAGATTAAACAAAAACCAACTATCAACAAAGCATATCATAGTCAAATTCACAAAATACTCAGGCAAGGAGAGAATCATGAAAGCAGCAAGGGAAAAAAAGTACCTAACCTACAAGGGAAGACGGATGAGGTTTTCAGCAGACCTATCCACAGAAACGTGGCAGGCCAGAAAGGAGTGGCAGGATATATTCAGTGTGCTGAATCAGAAAAACATGCAGCTAAGAATTCTTTATCCAGCAAGGTTGTCATTCAAATAGAAGGAGAGATAAAAAGTTTCCCAGACAAACAAAAATTAAAGGAGTTTGTGACCACTAAACCAGCCCTGCAAGAAATTTTAAGGGGGACTCTCTGAGGGGAGAAAAGATTAAAAAAAAAAACCAAAACAAAACTAATAAATAAAGACCAAAAGCAACAAAGACAAAAAGGACCACAGAACACCACCAGAAACTCCAACTCTACAAACATCATAATGACAATAAATTTGTATCTTTCAGTACTCACTCTAAATGTCACTGGACTCAATGCTCCAATCAAAAGACATAGGGTAAGAGAATGGATAAGAAAACAAGATCCGTCTATATGCTGTTTACAAAAGACCCACTTTAGACCTAAAGACACCTTCAGATAGAAAGTAAGGGGATGGAGAACCATCTATCATGCTAATGGTCAACAAAAGAAAGCCAGAGTAGCCATACTTATATCAGACCATCTAGACTTTAAAATAAAGACTGTATCAACAAATCGTAATCAAGGGGTCTATCCACCAAGAAGACCTAACAATTGTAAACATTTATGAGCCAAATGTGGAAACACCCAAATATATAGATCAATTAATCATAAACATCAAGAAACTTATCGATAGTAATACCATAATAGTAGGAGACTTCAACACCCCACTCACAGCAATGGACAGATCATCTAATAAAAAAATCAACAAGGAAAAAATGGCTTTGAATGACACACTGGACCAGACGGACTTAACAGATATATTCAGAACATTTCATCCTAAAGCAGCAGAATATACATTCTTCTCCAGTGCACATGGAACGTTCTCCAGAATAGACCATATACTGGGACCAAATCAGCCCTCAGCAAGTACAAAAAGATTGAGATCATACCATGCATATTTTTAGACCACAACTTTATGAAACTCGAAATCAACCACCAGAAAAAATTTGGAAAGGTAACAAATACTTGGAGATTAAAGAATATCCTACTAAAGAATGAATGGTCTAACCAAGCAGTTAAAGGGGAAATTAAAAAGTACATGGAAGTCAATGAAAATGATAACACCACAACCCCAAACCTCTGGGATGCAGCAAAGGGGGTCATAAGAGGAAAGTATATAGCAATCCAGGCCTTCCTAAAGAAGGAAGAAAGATCTCAGATACACAACCTAACCTTACGCCTTAAAGAGCTGGAAAAAGAACAGCAAATAAAATCCCAAACAAGCAGAAGACAGGAAATAACAAAGATTCGAGCAGAAATTAATGCTATCAAAACAACAACAACAACAACAACAACAACAACAAAACAGTAGAACAGATCAATGAAACCAGAAGCTGGTTCTCAGAAAGAATTAACAAAATTGATAAACCACTAGCCAGTTTGATCAAGAAGAAAAAGGAAAGGACCCAAATAAAAAAAATCAAGAATGAAAGAGGAGAGATCATAACCAACACAACAGAAATAAAAACAATAATAAGAAAATATTATGAACAATTATAAGCTGATAAAATGGGTAATCTGGAAGAAATGGACAAATTCCTAGAAATATGTACACTACCAAAACTGAAACAGGAAGAAATGGAAAATTTGAACAGACCCATAACCAGTAAGGAAACCAAATTAGTAATAAAAAAACCTGCCAAAAAACAAGAGTCCATGGCCAGATGGCTTTCCAGGGGAATTCTACCAAACGTTTAAGGAAGAGTTAACACCTATTCTCTTGAAACTGTTCCAAAAAATGGAAATGGAAGGAAAACTTCCAAACTATTTCTATGAAGCCAGCATTACCTTGATTCAAAACCAGAGACCACACTAAAAAGGAGAACTATAGACCAATTTCCCTGATGAACATGGATGCAAAAATCCTCAACAAGATATTAGCCAACCGGATCCAACAATACATTAAAAAAATTATTCACCACGACCAAGTGGGATTTATACCTGGGATGCAGGGCTAGTTCAATATCTGCAAAACAATTAATGTGATTCATCTCATTAATAAAAGAAAGGACAAGAACTGTCTGATCCTCTCAATAGATACAGAGAAAGCATTTGACAAAATACAGCATCCTTTCTTGATAAATACCCTCAAGAAAGTAGGGATAGAAGGAGCATACCTCAAGATCATAAAAGCCATATATGAATGACCCAACTCTAATATCATCCTCAATGGGGAAAAACTGAGAGCTTTCCTCCTAAGGTTAGGAACAATACAGGGATGTCCACTCTCACCACTGTTATTCAACATAGTATTGGAAATCTTAGCCTCTGCAATCCAACAACACAAAGAAATAAAAGGCATCCAAATCTGCCAGGAGGAGGTCAAACTTTCACTCTTCGCAGACGACAGGATACTCTATATGGAAAACCCAAAAGATTCCACCAAAAACTGCTAGAACTGATTCATGAATTCAGCAAAGTTGCAGGATATAAAATCAATGCACAGAAATCATTTGCATTCCTATACACCAACAATGAAGCGACAGAAAGAGATATCAAGGAATCAGTCCCATTTACACTTGCACAAAAACATAAAATACCTAGGAGTAAGTCTAACCAAAGAAGGAAAAAAATCTATACACTGAAAACTATAGAAATCTTATGAAAGAAATTGAAGAAGACACAAAAAAAAAATGGAAAAAGATTCCGTGCTCCTGGATAAGAAGAACAAATATTGTTAAAATGTTGATACTACCCAAAGCAATCTACATATTCAATGCAATCCCTATCAAAGTAACACCAACATTCTTCACAGAGCTAGAACAAATAATCCTAAAATTTGTTTGGAACCAGAAAAGACCCCAAATAGCCAAAGCAATCTTGAAAAGAAAACCAAAGCAGGAGGCATCACAATCCCAGACTTCAAGCTATACTACAAAGCTGTAATCATCAAGACAGTATGGTACTGGCACAGGAACAGACACTCAGATCAATGAAACAGAATAGAGAACCCAGAAATGAACCCACAAACGTATGGCCAACTAATCTTTGACAAAGCAAGAAAGAATATCTAATGGAATAAAGACAGTCTCTTCAGCAAGTGGTGCTGGGAAAACTGGACAGGGACATGCAGAAGAATGAACCCAGACCACTTTCTTACACCAGACACAAAAATAAACTCAAAATGGATAAAAGACCTCAATGTAAGACAAGAAGCCATCAAAATCCTCAAGGAGAAAGCAGGCAAAAACCTCTTTGATCTTGGCTACAGCAACTTCTTACTCAACACGTCTTGGAGGCAAGGGAAACAAAAGCAAAAATGAACTACTGGGACCTCATCAAAATAAAAAGCTTCTGCACAGCGAAGGAAACAATCAGCAAAACTAAAAGGCAACCGACAGAATGGGAGAAGATATATGCAAATAACATATCAGATAAAGGGTTAGTATCCAAAATCAATAAAGAACTTATCAAACTCAACACCCATAAAACAAATAATCCAGTGAAGAAATGGGCAAAAGACATGAATAGACACTTCTCCAAGGAAGACATCCAGATGGCCAACCGACACATGAAAAAATGCTCGACATCACTGATCATCAGGGAAATACAAATCAAAATCACAGTGAGATATCACCTCACACCTGTCAGAATGGCTAACATTAACAACTCAGGCAACAACAGATGTTGGCGAGGATGCGGAGAAGGAGGATCTCTTTTGCACTGATGGTGGGGATGCAAGCTGGTGCAGCCACTCTGGAAAACAGTATGGAGGATCCTCAAAAAACTAAAAATAGAACTACCCTAGACCCAGCAATTTCACTACTAGGTATTTGTCCACAGGATACAGGTGTGCTGTTTCGAAGGGACACATGCACCCCCATGTTTATAGCAGCACTATCAACAATAACCAAAGTATGGAAAGAGCCCAAATGTCCATTTATGGATGAATGGATAAAGAAGATGTGGTATATATACACAATGGAGTATTACTCGGCAATCAAAAGAATGAAATCTTGCCATTTGCAACTACGTGGATGGAACTGGAGGGTATTATGCTAAGTGAAATTAGGCAGTCAGAGAAAGACAAAAATCATATGACTTCACTCATATGAGGACTTTAAGAGACAAAACAGATGAACATAAGGGAAGGGAAACAAAAATAATATAAAAACAGACAGGGGGACAAAACAGAAGAGATTCATAAATATGGAGAACAAATTGAGGGTTACTGGAGGGGTTGTGGGAGGGGGGATGGGCTAAATGGGTAAGGGGCACTAAGGAATCTACTCCTGAAATCACTGTTGCACTTTATGCTAACTAATATGGATGTAAATTTTAAAAAATGAAATTAAAAAAATTGTTTTAAATTTTTAAAAGTTTATTTACTTATTCTGAGAGAGAGAGAGTTGGAGGGAGGGGCAGAGAGAGAGAGGGAGAGAGAATCCTAAGCAGTCTCCAGGCTCTGAGTTGTCGGCACAGAGCCTGACATGGTGCTCGAAACCATGAACCATGGGCTCTTGACCCGAGCCGCAGTCGGATGCTTAACCGACTGAGCCACCCACGTGCCCCCCACAAAAAATTTTCTAAATGAAGATTTATTCTCACAAACAGAAGTGTCTTCAACTGCATAGTACAGCATACAGATGCACACTTGTGGGAAAAGAAGCAAGAGGCTTGGACCAGAAACAACTTGGATTAGAACTTCAACACTTGTAGTAAATAACGTCCGTGTCATGGCACAAACTGATAAAACTGTAACTAAGGTTAAGGCACCTTTCTATCTCTTTGTTCTCATGGCCTCAGAGTGGTTTGTGATTGTTTGTTTGTTTGTTTGTTTGTTTGTTTGTTTTGTAAAGAGGAGGCAGGCTATTTGAAGAGGTTTCTTGTTTTCTTCCATTTTGAGTTCCTGAAGAAGGAAAGCACCTCTCATTTCTGATTTCTTACGGACATTTACCCTTTTGTCAGGCGTCTCTTTTCAAACTCTGAGCTGCCCCTCCCACGGGACAGGTGTTTATCAGGCCCAGGATTTACCAGCCAGCCTTGGAAAGGATGTTGTTAAATGTTATACATTATTTGAGTAGCCAGCTTTTTTTTTTTTTAAATAGGCACGTCTACATTGTATGCCAATTTCATAATAATATGTATTGTTTATTCTTCCTTTACCACCGAAGCTGGGAAGGATAGCCTTTTTTCCCTCTGGAGGGAAAAAAAAAATTGATATCACCACCTCCATCCCCTGCCAACGAGTTAGTGACAAGAGGCATCCACTCTGGGGGCCACTTATATTTTACTTGTAACACAATAACGCGTCCTGGCCTTGACCAGCTTTTTCTTGAAAACAAATCAAAACAAAGCTCTTTTATCTTACAGGGTGTTTCAAGTATCTAGAATATATTTAATACATTTTAAGGGACAGATTTGCTTCGCGGTACGGGCGAATCATTAATACAGAGCTAAATCTGTAGGCATGCATTCATTTTTAAAAAGGTTTTCTTTAATTTTGAGAGAGCATGAGCAGAGGAGGGGCTGAGAGAGAAGGGGACAGAGAATCTGAAGTGGGTTCTGCGCTGACAGCAGAGAGCCGGATGTAAGGCTCGAACTCAGAAAGGGGAGATCATTACCTGAGCCAGAGTCAGCGGCTCAACCAACGGAGACAGCCTGCATTCATCAGTGTTTATGGTACGAAATGTTGGGGCGCCTGCCTCACGCTCAATAGTGCAGATATTGCAATACAAAAACAATAACTAAACAGTTTCTTTCCTTGTTTCCTTGGAGTTTACAGTCTAAAATGAGTGGTAGATTTTAAACAAATAATCCTAGCAACAAATATTTTGGGAAAGAGTTGCAGGTTTACTCACACTGTACCCCCGTGTGGACAGATAAAAAAAGGCCCCTCATTTTCCCAGACTGATCTAATTGTTTCCAAAGCCACCTGCTGGGTTCTGGAGAGCATTTTAAAATGTATTCCAGTCTGTTAAACTCAGTTCAGTTCAGTTCTTCAATCAGTTCCCTTTGGAGAATCCATTTTTTCAGATTTCCTCATCTTCAAGGACTTCTTTCCAAAATGGCCACTGGGCCTGAGGAGGCTTATGTGACCGCAGCCTGGAGGGAAGGGGTGACAGACTGTCGCTGTCTGGGGTGTGATCAGCGAGGTCATCTTTGGCTGAGGGATCCTTCTGACGGGTGCTTGTTCTGTGTCTAAACTGTGGTGGTGCTTATGTGAGTCTGTACACGTGAAAAATTGTATAGGACTAAACACAGACACACAGACACACACACACACGCACACACACTCGAGGGCATGTAAATTGGTGAGACCTTGCTGCTGATGAATTGCAGTCGTGTCCATTTGCAGATTGTGATACCGTGCTGTAGATCCGCAGGTTTTTACCATTGATGAAACTGGGTAAAGGGCCCAGGGGAGCTCTCCACACTGTTACAACTGCGTGTGAATCTAGAATTAGCTCCAAATTAAAAGTTTGTTTCCTAAAAAAAAAAAAAAAAAAAAGGAAGAAAGTTAAGAGTTAGCCATATGAGGAATATTCCAGGCAAAGGAAGACAAAGGAAACTGCTTATTATAGAAAGGCCTGGAGGGGGAAAGGGCTGCCAAGTTGAGGGAACTAAAAGAGAGTGGCCAGAGCTCTGGGAGCAAGGGGAGGGTGGGTGATGAGTCTGCCCACTGGAGGCTCTACAGTTACCACAGCTATTTTAGATTCTATCTTTTTTAGGGGGGTGCAGGGGAGGGGGTTAGTGAGGGGGAAGGGGGAGAGAAAGAGATTCTTAAGCAGGCTCCATGCTCAGCATGGAGCCCTATGCAGGGTTCGATCCCATGACCCTGGGATCATGACCCTAGCTGAAATCAAGAGTCCAACACTCAACCCACGGAGCCACCCAGGAGCCCCTGGATTTTATTTTAAGTGCCACTGCGGGATTTGAAGCGGGAGAGTGACGTGAGCAGATCTATCTTTTGAAATATCCCTGGCCATGTGGAGAATGTCGGGGTGGGGCGGGGGGCGGGTAAGTCATAAGTGGGGAAGGAAGATTTCTGCAGAGATCCAGGTACCAGAACATTCTGACCTGGATTGGTTGGCTCAGTAACTTGGAGAGTTATGGCCGATTTTTAGAGGTATTTTGCAGGTAGAATTTGCATCATATAGTATGAAATGTACCCCGAGGGGTAAAGAACAAGGAAGTGTCAAAGAAGACCTCTTTCTTTCTATCTTTAATTTTTAAAAATGTTTATTTACTTTTGAGTGAAGAGAGAGAGAGAGAGAGAGAGGCATGAGCTGGGGGAGGGGCAGAGAGAGGGAGACACAGAATCTGAAGCAGGCTCCAGGCTCCCAGCTGTCAGCACAGGGCTTGACCTCACAAACTGCAAGATCATGACCTGAGCCGAAGTCAGAGGCTCAACGGACGGAGCCACCCAGGCCCCCAGAAGACCTCTGTATTTCTGAAGTGGTGAACTGGGTGGAGAGAGGTGCTTTACTGAAATGGGAGAATGGGGGAGAAGCACGTTTGCAGGGACATCAGGATGGGTTTATTTGTATCCCGAAACCACACTGTTCTACATACAGAGCTTCTAAGTACATTTAATATCTCTGGGACAACTTCACTTTTCTTTCTCAGACTTTTCCTGGCTTTCCATATCTTTTTTTACATTACCCTATGATTAGACTTAGTTTACCTAGTTAAAAAAAAAATTCATGCTGGCAGGGGCACTTGGTTGGTCAGTCGGTTAAGCGTCTGACTCTTGATTTTGGCTCTTGATTTGGCTTCAACTGATTGAAGAAGTGAATTGAACTGAGTTTAACAGACTGGAATACATTTTGGGCTCTGCCCTGACAGCGTGGAGCCTGCCTGGGATTCTCTCTCTCTTCCTCTCTCTCTCTCTGCTCCTCCCCTGCTCGATCTCTGTCTCTTTCTTTCTCTCATAAATAAACACTAAAATTTTTTTTTAATAAATAAAAATTTTTTTAAATTCATGCTGGCATTTTTATTGGGATCACAATAAATATGTAAGTTAACTTAGAGATAATTGATACCTTTATAAGGTTAACTCCCTTCTATAGAAGATAATAGATCTCTCCATTGTTCAAGTCTTCTTTGGGGGGGACCTCAATAGTATTTTCTTTCTCAATAGTATTTTTAAGTTTTCTCTAATTCTTGTACATTTCCTGTTAAGCTTATTTTTAGTTCATTCATCTCTTGTTGCTATTGTAAATGAGGTCCTTTTACCCCAGTATATCTTAAAACTGCGTATTGTTTGTACATTTGAAGGGAATTGATTTATTTTGCAGTTTTCTATCTACTTTACTGATTTCTCTAACTGAACTAGTTTTTTCAATTATTTTGAGGTATCCTAGATATACAACAATATCACTTGCAAATAATGATGATTTTACCTTTTCCTTTCTTAATTTTTATACCTCTTATCTTTTCTGCTAGTATCCTGGCCTTGGCTAGTACCTCAAAGCATTGTCAAATAATGGTGAGCGTAATGGACATTTTTGTCTTGTTCCTGACTTTAAGGGGACTGTTTTAGGGTTTTTTCCATAAACATTATGGTAGTTTGGGTGAGATAAATACATTTTTTTATCATGCTAACAAATTACCTTCTAATGATTTATCTATTCAGAATCTTCAAGAATGGATGTTTATCAAATGGATTAACTATGAAGATAATGATAATATTTTTTCTTTTAAGGGGGAATTGCTTTAATACTGAATATCTTTATTGAACTATGCCTGCATTCCCAAACTAAACTTCACTTGGTTGAAAGAGTGCCTTTTTGAGGAGCCTGGGTGGCTCAGTCAGTTAAGTGTCCGGCTCTTGGTTTTGGCTCAGGTCACGATCTCATGGTTTGTGAGTTTGAGGCCTGTGTCAGGCTCTGTGCGGAAGGTGCAGAGTCTGCTTGGGATTCTCTTTCTCTTCGTCTTTCTCTCTCACAAAATAAATAAGTAAAGTTAAAAAAAAGGAAGAAAGAACGCTCTTTTAGTATCTGCTGGATTCTGTTTGTGAATATTTTATTTAGGATTTTTGCATCAGTGTTTATAAGTAAATTTGGTCTGTGGTTTCCTTTTTGTGCTATTGTCGTCAGGATTTGGTCTGCTAGCTTTATACAAAGAACTTAAAGATATCCTTCTCTTTCTCTGCATTGGAACAGTTTAAAATTGCACTGGAGCATCTGTTCCATAAAGGTTTGGTGGAAATTCTATGAAAGCTTTGAGCCCGGTTCTTTGCAGGGGCCAGGGAATTGGGGGGGGGGGGGCGCGGCTAGGAGTGTTAAAAACAAGACAACGGGCTCAAAATGGAGTCATTTGTGCTAAGTCCCATGTCACTAACCAAGACTTTGCTTAATTATGATTTCAGCTCTCCCAGAAATGGAATCTAAAACCAGTCAGTCAGGAATCATCTGATCCCCACTCATTAGGTCATCTGCCTGATAGACCTATGCCATCCCCTAGAGGAAAGTCACCTTGCCATACCCAATGTGATTTTTATAATTAGAATTCCCATGTTCCCGCTCCCTTTTGCCTATAACAGTCTTTCATTTTATACAGCATCTTGGAGCCCCTTTCTATCTGCTACAGGGGATGCTGCCTGATACATGGATCATTGAATAAAGTCAATAAGATCTTTAATATTTATTCAGTTGAGTTTTTTTTTTTAATGGGGGAGTGTCCATGAGAGTTAATAAATAGCCCTTGCACAAATGTATGTTTCTTCTATGGTAAATGTTCTGCTCAGATTTCCTGGGGCACCTGGGTGGCTCAGTGGGTTGAGCGTCCAACTTTGGCTTGGGTCACGATCTCGTGGTTTGTGGGTTTGAGCCCTGCATCCGGCTCTGTGCTGACACCATGAAGCCTGGAGCTACTTCAGATTCTGTGTCTCCCTCTCTCTCTCTGCCCCTCCCTGCTTGTGCTCTGTCTCTCCCTGCCTCTCAAAAAATGAATAAATGTTAAAAAATTAATAAATAAAATAAAAAAATAGATTTCCTGTCTCTCCTCAAATCAGTTTCATAAAATTACATTTTCCTGGAATTTCCCTTCATTTAGTAATTCAGATTTATATGCATATACTTAAGAAAAGTAGTCTCTCATGATTCTTTTCATTTCCTCTGTAACTGTGATTATTTCCCCTTTGCATTTTTTTATTTTGTGAATTTGTGCTTTTGTCTCTTATGATTAGGTTAGCTAATAGTTTATTTATTTTATTTATTTTTTATTTTATTTTTTAAATTTTTTGATGTTTATTTATTTTTGAGAGAGAGAGAGAGACAGAGCATGAGAAGTGGAAGGGCCGAGAGAGGGAGACACAGAATCCAAAGCAGGCTCCAGGCTCTGAGCTGCAAGCACAGAGCCTGACACGGGGCTCGAACTCACAAACTGCCAGATCATGACCTGAGCTGAAGTCGGACACTTAACCGACTGAGTCACCCAGGCGCCCCAATTTTATTGATTTTTTTTAAAAAAGAACCTGCTTTTTATCTGTTTTACCATTTAAAAATTTCTACTCTTCAACCAGCAAAACTAAAAGGCAACCGACAGCATGGGAGAAGATATTTGCAAAGGACATATCAGATAAAGGGTTAGTATCCAAAATCTACAGGGAACTTATCAAACTCAACACCGGAAAAACAAAGAATCCAGTGAAGAAATAGGCAGAAGACATGAATAGACACTTCTCCAAAGAAGACATCCAGATGGCAACCGACATATGAAAAAATGCTCAACATCACTCATCATCCGGGAAATACAAATCAAAACCACATTGAGATACCACCTCACACCTGTCAGAATGGCTAACATTAGCAACTCAGGCAACAACAGATATTGGCAAGGATGCGGAGAAAGAGGATCTCTTTTGCACTGCTGGTGGGAATGCAAACTGGTACAGCCACTGCGGAAAACAGTATGGAGGTTCCTCAAAAAACTAAAGATAGAACTACCCTATGGTCCAGCAATTGCACTACTAGGTATTTATCCAAGGGATACAGCTATGCTGTTTCAAAGGGGCACATGCACCCAATGTTTATAGCAGCACTATCAACAGTAGTCAAAGTATGGAAAGAGCCCAAATGTCCATTGATGGATGAATGGATAAAGAAGATGTGGTATATATATATATATATATATATATATATATATATATATATATATACATACAATGGAGTATTAGTTGGCAATCAAAAAGAATGAATTCTTGCCATTTGCAATTACGTGGGTGGAACTAGAAGGTATTATGCCAAGCGAAATTAGTCAGAGAAAGACAAATATCATATGACTTCACTCACATGAAGATGTTAAGGTACAAAACAGATGAACATAAGGGAAGGGAAGCAAAAATAATATAAAAACATAAGAGACTCTTAAATATAGAGAATAAATAGAAGGTTGCTGGAGGGGTTTGGGAGTGGGGATGGGCTAAATGGGTAAGGGGCATTAAGGAATCTACTCCTGAAATCGTTGTTGCACCATGTGCTAACTAACTTGGATATAAATTATAAAAAATAAATTACAGAAAGTTAAAAAAAATTCTACTCTTTATTCATTTCTTCTTTCTTTGGCTTTATTTTATTGTTCTTTTTCTAGCTCATTGAAACAGATACTGTATTCATTAGCTTTTATTTTTTAAGATTAAGATAAGTATTTGTCTATAAATTTTGGTTCTACGATAATATATTTTTACTCTGATTATTTTTTCAATTTCTGTTTCAATTTTCTTTTTTACATAAGAGCTGTTTGAAAAAAGTTTTAAAATTTCCAAGAGGAAGGATACTTTGTTTTGCTTATTTTTGTTATCTAGTTTTACAGTTAATTTCTACTTTACTTTGTATTGTGACTAGAGATTGTACTAGTTCAGTTTTTTGGAATTTATTGAGATTTTCCTGGTAGCCTAATATATAGTCAATTTATATGAATGCTCTGTGGGTATTTGAAAAAGAAAATGAATTGTCTCTTTCCAGGGTGGACTTATTTACATATTTTTAATTCACTTGATCTGCTTGAGTCAGGAGGGATGAGGGAAAGGTTCCTACTTCTAATGTGTTTCTATTAATTTTTGTACTTCCTGTAGTTCTTCCTTAATGAATATTGAGAAAATTATTTGTCATATAGATATTTTGAATTATTACATTTTTACTGTGGATTGGAACACCTATCATTAAAAAGGAGCCTTCTTTTATTCTTTTGTTCTTTTTGCCCTAAATTCAAACTTGCATGATATTTGAGATAATACCCTTATTTTTAGAAATATTTATTTATTTTTGGGAGACTGCAAGTGAGGGAGGGGCAGAGAGAGGGGGACAGAGGATCCAAAGCAGGCTCTGTGCTGACAGGCTGACAGCAGCGAGCCCAATGTGGGGCTCAAACTCACAACCTGCGAGACCACAACCTGAGCAGAAGTTTGGCGCTCAACCGACTGAGCCCCCCAGATGCCCCTATAATTCCTTTCTTTTAATTTACCTGATATTCTTTCATCAATCTGTTATCTTAAAAGTCACCTTCAAGTAAATTCTGAGTCACTTTGTTTTGGGTATATCTTTTTGAT
Organism: Felis catus; assembly: GCF_018350175.1. Classification (NCBI taxonomy): domain Eukaryota; kingdom Metazoa; phylum Chordata; class Mammalia; order Carnivora; family Felidae; genus Felis; species Felis catus. Next base: position 17,273,631 of record NC_058378.1, read on the forward strand.
CCAGAAAATATTAAATTTTGCCTTGTGATACAATATACTTGTCTTCTTTAATAGGTGAGTTTAACCCACTTACATTTATTGATATTACAGGTAATGTTAGATCTAATCTTGGCATCTCAATTCATGCTGTGTTTTCAGTCATCATTATCTTTAAAGTATCTTCTACTACATGATCTGTCTTTGCTTGTTTTAGGGAGAAGTTTTATCTGACAATTTGAAAATTAAATTTTTTTCTAGTGATTTCCTTTATAATTATAACTTTATAGAATATTTTTAATCCACTTGATCATTAGACAGTATATTCTGTCTCCCAGTTGTGAGAAACATGAAAGTAATATACGTGCACATTTCTTCCTTCCACTTTACCAGCCAATTTTATTTGATTATATTTTTCTTATTCTTTTAACCTTTGTATTGTTATGTATATGATGTGTCACCTTTACATTGTTTCTTTTGATCGTCTGCTAAGAAATCATCTAACTGACACACTCTGTACTTTCTATGGGCTACATAGAAATGTCTCTCTTTGTTGATAATAGTACCTCTGATCTGGAAATCATTTTTGTGTGCTATTAATATAGCCATTTCAGATTTCTTTTTATTAGAATTTGTATGGAATGTCTTTTTCCATCATTTTACCTTCATTCTTTTTTTTTTTACCTTCATTCTTTTCATGTCTTCATGTTTTAAAGTTTTACAAGACCCGTAGCATACAGTTGAGTCTTGTTTTGTTGTTTTCTATTTTTTAATCCAATATCTACTTTTTGGTTGGAGTGCTTAGTCCATTTATATTTAATATAATTATTGATAAAGTTGGATTTGAACTGCCATTTTTCCCCTTGTTTCTATTTGTCTCAGCATGTTTTTGTTCCTTGGTTTCTCCTTTTGTGCCTTCTTTTGTTTTAATCAGATATTTCTTAGTCCAAAATTTAATCTCCTTATTGGCTATTTAACTATGTCACTTTGCATTATTATCTAGGTGTTTCTCTAGATATTATCCATATACTGATCACATAACATTATATTTAACATTGAATTATTTCAAGTACAATACAGGAATTTTGAAACCGTAGGGTTCTATTTATCCAGTCCTTTGTGTGGTTGTTTCACATACACACACACATTTTGATGCTCTATTATTAGATTCATACACATTTAGGATTGCTATGTCTGCTTGGAGAATTGACCTCTTTATCATTACGCAACACTTCTCTCTATCCTCGATAATTTTCCTTGTTCTGAGGTCTGCTTTTCATGAAGTTAATATGCTACTCAAGCTTTTTTGTTAGTGTTAGCATGGTATATCTTTCTTCATCCCTTTACTTTAAACTACCTGAATCTTTATATTAATTTTTTTATAGAACACGTATAGTTGTGTCTTGTTTTTTTTTTTTTTACCCACTCTGACAATCTCTCTTAATTAGTGTATTTAGATCATCCACATAGTTGGATTAATATCTACCATATTTGTGACTGTTTTCTATTATTGCACTTGTTCTTTGTTTCTTTTTCATCCCTCTTATTCTTATTTCTCTAATTTTAATTTTTTAAAGTTTATTTATTTATTTATTTTGAGAGGGCAGGGAAGGGGCAGAGAGACAGAGGGAGAGAGAGAGAGAGAGAGAGAGAGAATCCCAAGTAGGCTCCAGCACAGAGCCTGATGCAGGGTTCAAACCCATGAACCACGAGATCATAAACTGAGCTGAAACCAAGAGTTGGATGCTTAACCAACTGAGACACTGACTCAGGCACTGACACTGGGTCAGTGACACTGACACTGGGTCAGGCACTCTCTGACTTCTCTGATTTTAACTGAGTATTTTGTTTGATTCCATTATATCTCTTCTCTTAGCAAATCAATAATAATTCTTTTTAAAAAATATTTTAGTTGTTGCCCTAGAGTTTGCAATATACATTTTTAACTGATCTAAATCAGTTAAAACTGATTTATACTGCTTTGCATGTAATGTAAGAACTTTATAATAGAGTATTTCCAATCCTTCTCCCTGGTGCATGTGACATTCATTTCACTAATCTGTGTGCTATAATTACCCAAAACATTGTTACTGTTATTTAACAGTAACAGTTATCTTTTAGATCGGTTATGAAAAAGAAAAATAAAAGATTTTATCTTACCTTCATTTATTCTTTCTCCTACCCTCTTCCTTTATTTATGTAGATTTGTGTTTCTGAATTATACCATTTATCTTATCCCTCAAGAACTTCTTTTGTCAATAATTTCTTACAAAATAGGTCTTCTGGTGATGTCCCTCAGTTTTAGTTTGTCTCAGAAAACCTATATCTCTCTTTCACTTTTGAAGGATAGTTTTTTTGAATATAGTCTTCCATGTTGGTGATTTTTTTTCTTTTAATACCTTAAATATTATATTCAACTCTCTTCTTGATAGTATGTTTTTTTAAGCATCTCTCTCTTTTTTTTTTTAGTTTATTTATTTATTTTGAGAGAGAGAGAGAGGAACAGAGGGAGGGAGAGAGAGAAACCCAAGCAGGTTCCAAGCTCAGTGCAGAGCCCGACACAGGGCTTGATCTCATGAACCGTGAAATCATGACCTAAGCCTAAGAGTGGGATGCCACCTGAGCCACCCAGGAGTCCCTTTATAGCATGGTTTCTGATAAGAAGTTCACTATAATTCTTTCTTTTGTTGTATAGGCAAGTTGTTTTATTTCTCTAGCTTCTCTCAAAAATTTCTTGCTGTCTTTCTTTTTTTGGGTTTTGAACATGATATGCATAGATAGGCTCTTTAGGTATTGGCATTTATTCTTGCTTAGTGTTTTCTGAGATCCCTGGATCTCTGTTTTGGTGTCTGACATTAATTTTGGAAAGGCTTGGCCATTATTTAAAATATTTTTCTTTCTTCTCTTTTCTTCTGGTAGTCTAATTACATGTATGTTATAGCTTTTGAAATTGTCTTCCAGTTCTTGAATATTCTGGGGTTTTTTTTTTTTTCGTTATTTTTTCTCTTTGTATTTCAGTTTGGGAAATTTTCTATTGACCCATCTTCAGACTCACTGATTCTTTGCTTGGATGTGTGCAGTCTACTGAAGAACACAAGAAAGGCATTCTGCACTGTAAGTGTTCCCAATTTCTAGTTTTCCTTTTGTTTTTGTTTTTGTCTTAGAGTTTCCCTCTCTCTGCTTATATTACCATCTGTTTTTTTGCATGACGTCTAATTTTTCTCAAACATCATCAACACAGTAATCATAGGTATTTTAATTTTTCTGACAACTTCATAATCTTTGTCATATGGGTCTGATGGTGATGCTTATTTCGTCTTTCAGACTGCGTGTGTTTGTTTGTTTGTAATTTTGCTGTATTTCACAAGGTTTGTTCCTTCCCTGCCTCTGCCAGAGCCATGAGGGGATATTTCTTGGCTTTCCACCATGAAAGCCTGATGAGTTTTCTGGAGATAAAAACCATGAGAAGGTAGAGTCTCCCTGCCCCCCAAGACTGTATCCTTCATGGGGCGCCTGGGTGGCTCAGTTGGTTAAGCGTCTGACTTTGGCTCAGGTCATGATCTCGCGGTCCGTGAGTTCGAGCCCGGCGTTGGGCTCTGTGATGACAGCTCAGAGCCTGGAGCCTGCTTCAGATTCTGTGTCTCCCTCTCTCTGACCCTCCCCGTTCATGCTCTGTCTCTCTCTCTGTCTCAAAAATAAATAAACGTTAAAAAAAAAAAGCATTTCTTAAAAAAAAAGACTGTATCCTTCAAGAGTTTCTCACTCTCATGCAACTCTACATTCAGCCTCTAGCAATTTGTCAAAATTCTTATTTAAGTGTCTCTACCAGTTTATGGCTTCACTGGCTTCAGCTCAGGGTAAACAGATTTCCTTGTGACTCTCTGGATTCCCCTGTCTCTCCAGATTTTGGGGTGGCAGTTTGCTCTACAATCTCAGTGCTCTGATGCATCCAACAGAAGTCATTAATTCTTACTTTGTTTAGCTTTTCATTGTTGTAAAGTTGGAAGAGATAACTTCTAAGCTCTTCATACGTCTAAGCTGACACTGAAAGTCAATTACCCCTCTATATAATGTCTTATTTTCTCTTGCTGATTTCAAGATTTTCTCTTTATCATTGGTTTTTTGTAGTGCGGAAGTCTGTGCCAGAATGTGGTTTTCCTTGTATTTATCCAACTTGGGGTTTGTAGAGTTTTATCAGATACTTAACCAGATATTATTCATATTTTACCAGATGTGGGGACTTAGTAATTTTTATCTTCATATTCTCTCTCTCTCTTTCTCTCAACTCTCTCTTGCTCTCCTCTTTTTGGGATCCCAAGGAAACATTATGTTGGATGTTTGATATTGTTTTATAGGCCTCTGAGGTTCTGGCTTTTTCTTCACTTGCTTTTCTTTCTTCTCTTTGGGTTGGATAGTGTTTATTTGGGTTGGATAGTGTTTATTTGTCTTCCTTCAGCTCAGGTCATGATCTCGTGGTTTATGGGTTCGAGCGCCATGTCAGGCTCTGTGCTGATGGCTCAGAGCCTGGAGACTGCTTCAGATTCTGTGTCTCCCTCTCTCTCTGTCCCTCCCCCCATTCGTGCTCTGTCTCTCTCCCTCCCTCAAAAATAAATAAACATTTAAAATAATTTTTTTTTAGTTAAAAAAACCATTGTCTGCTGAATTTAACACCTGGGTCCAGTTTCAGAAAGGGTCCATAAACGGTCTTTTACCCTGAATATAAGCCATCCTTTCCTGTTTCTTTGTGTGTCTGTTAGTTTTTGGTTGAAAACTGAATGTTATTGGTGATGTGTTGTGGAGACTCTGCATTCTGTTACATTCTTCTAGTGATTGTTGGATTTTGTTCTATTAAGGAGTCAACTTGCCTTAATTCTAAGTATAAGCTTTGTCTCCCTTATAGAGTGTGGCAGCTGATATCTCTGCTCAGGATTTTTCAGCTTCCAGCTGCTGCTTTCACAGTCTTGCCTCTGGGAGTGTTCTCCACCTTTGTAGTATGAAGTCGGCCAAGTTCGGAAAGAGTTGATTCTCAGATTCTGGATCTTGTTCTCTCTGAGGTTTCCTTGCTTCCAGCTAATCTGCCAGCCCCAGCTCTGTTCTGTGAAACCACAAGCATTATGGCTTCCACCTTTATACCATATTGGGCTGTGCATGAGTTGGAAACACATATAGTCAAAAAAGCAGCAAATACACATAATGCATCTGGGGCAGTTCTGGCTTTTGAGAACACATTCCTCTCTCTCATCTGCCTCTTATTTCTTTGAGCCCCTCCGAGCCTCTGTTACATATGCCTATCTTAGTTGTCAGCCAAAGATTTGGGTAGAATTTATACTCCTATATGGGAACCTACACTGTCTGTGGTTCTTCTGCTTCCAGCATTTCCTCCTAAATTTCCAGGTGTTCTGAAATCCTTAGCTCTATCTTTTAACTCCTTAGGCCAGTAAAACTTTAGCATTCTCCCGTCTAAGCCAAATTCAAGTTGGAAAATATACAGTCAAAATATACAGCAAATACAAATCTTATCCAGTGCAGTTCTTTTTCAAATGCAGATTCCTCTGTTGTTTCTACCTCCCATATTTTTTTTTTAATTTTTTTTTCAACGTTTATTTATTTTTGGGACAGAGAGAGACAGAGCATGAACGGGGGAGGGGCAGAGAGAGAGGGAGACACAGAATCAGAAACAGGCTCCAGGCTCTGAGCCATCAGCCCAGAGCCTGACGCGGGGCTCGAACTCCCGGACCGCGAGATCGTGACCTGGCTGAAGTCGGACGCTTAACCGACTACGCCACCCAGGCGCCCCATCTACCTCCCATATTTTACTAGGACTGTCCCCACCTGCCCAGCAGAATCTCCCCCATGCATATAGTTTAGCAGTTAGCCAGGGATGTGAGCAATGTTCACATTCGTATTTTGGGGTTTATTCCTTCTGGAAGTTTCCTGACTTCAAGATATCACCCCTAAATAGTCTTCTCTTCTGCCAACATTGAGCTCCATCTTCTACCACCTGTAGCCATGAAGGCTGTGATTTTTAGCAGTAGGATTTTTGGTTGGGGCAGAAATTCAAAATAAGCCACAAACTTACAATTCTTACTCTTACAGTCCTCTTTCAATAGTAAATTCCCCTGCAGTTACTACCTGCTTTAGTCACTTTCCAAGATCTTCAGAAGGTTGAGAAAAAAAAATTTGGGTGGGGGCGGCAGGTCGCCTGGGTGGCTCAGTTGGTTAAGTGTCCAACTTCAGTTCAGGTCATGATCTCAGGGTTCATGAGTTTGAGCCCCTCCTCGGGTTCTGTGCTGATAACTCAGAGCCTGGAGTCTGCTTCAGATTCTGAGTCTCCCTCTGTCTCTGCCCCTCCCCTGCTCATAATCTGTCTCCCTTTGTCTCTCAAAAAATGAATAAATGTTAAAAAAAAAAAAAAAAGAGGGGCACCTAGGTGGCTCACTCGGTTAAGGGACTGACTTTGGCTCAGGTCATGATCTCACGGTTCTTGAGTTCGAGCCCCGCGTCGGGCTCTGTGATGACAGCTCAGAGCCTGGAGCCTCCTTCAGATTCTGTGACTCCCTCTCTCTCTGCCCCTTCCCTGCTCATGCTGTGTCTCTCTTTCTCTCTCAAACATAAATAAACATTAAAAAAAATTTTTTTTTAAAAAGAAAAAATTTTGACAGTTTTTTTTAAGTTTATTTATTTTGAGAGAAACAGAGACAGCACAAGTGGGGGAGGGACAGACAGAGGGAGACACAGAATCCCAAGCAGGCTCCACATTGTCGGCATGGAGCCCAATGTGGGGCTCGAACCCACAAAACCATGAGATCATGACCTGAGTCGAAACGAAGAGTCAGTCTCCTAACTGACTGAGCCACCCAGGTGCCCCTTGACAGTTTTTATAAAACTTTGTGGGAGAAGCTTGCTGGAAAACTTTATGCTCTAGGCATTATGGGAAATCCCAAAGAGGTGTTTTGTTTTGTTTGCTATTTGCTTTTAACTTTTCTTTCCCTTTTTTTACATTGTGGTATCATGATATCCATTCTGTAAGTTTTCTTTTTGAATACCTATCTTTGAATGACACAAGACCTTCCCGGCCCAGTTCCTTAAAAGAGATTCATCTGGGAGGGGAGCCAGAGTAAGTTTTCTTATCCTACAGGATTGAGTATGTGAGTGATTTCTTCGGTGATTTACTTTGTCCTCGACAACTGAGAGGAGAGGTTGAGGTCTGTTCACGATGCTATCTTTCTCCTCCATTCTGTCACACCGACAGAAAGCTCTCTAAAAATGTGGTTTGTCGATACGATCGCTTGTTCAGCCTCCATTTCCTCTGCTTTGCTTTGGAATCAAACTGATTGAAACTGTTGGCTCCCTATTGTTGCACTTCTTAAAAGTCTGCGTATGTTTTTTTACTCAAGTATAGTAGACATACACTATCATATTGGTTCCAGGCGTACAACACGGTGAATCACCATTTATATACATTACGAAGTGATCACCACGATGAGTTTTGGGCATGCTCTGCATTTTTTTTTTTTTTTTTGCAATCCTAGTTGGCCTTCATTATTAGACAGCCCTTCCTGCTATTTTTTGATTTGGGCTTTCTAATGTTGCCCAGTTTTTTCAAGGATGATGTTGGCCTGTCTGTTTCTTGTTCTTTTCGCTCCTTTCGGTTGGTTTCTCAGAGGAACTGACAGAAACACTGAACTAACTTTACCACCTACAACTAGAAGCAATCTAGTTGTAAGTTTTTCAAACCTTCCACTTTAAAATAATTGTAGACGCGCATAAAGTTGTAAGAGATAGTGCAGAGAGATCCTGTGAACATTTTACTCAGCGTCTCCAATGATAACATCTTGCAAAACTGTAACACAATACGTAACCAAGGCACTGACATTGAAACAGTCAAGATACAGAACATTTCCATCGCCACAGGGGTCCCTCCTGTTTCCCTTTGATAGACACACCCACTTCCCTCCACTACATCCCCCTCCTTAACCCCAGGCAGCCACTAATCTGTTCCCCATTTCTATGATTTCAAGAATGTCATAGTCTCTGGCCATACCACACTGAATGCTCCAATCTTGATCTCATCTGATCTCACAAGCTTTGCAGGATCAGGCCTGGTTAGTATTTGGATGGGAACTGCCTAGAAATACCAGGTGCTGTAGGCTTAAAAAAAAAAAAAAGTTAATAAATTACACAGTATGTACCTTTCTGCATTGGCTTTTGTTACTCAGCAAACTTCTCTGGAGTTTCATCTAGGTCGTTGTCTTTATCAATTGTTTATTCCTTTTTGTTGTTGAGTAGCATTATATTACAATATGTGCGGATGGGGGTGCCTGGGTGGCTCAGTTGGTTAAGCATCCGACATGGGCTCAGGTCATGATTTTGTGGTTCGTGAGTTCGAGCCCCGCATCAGGCTCTGTGCTGACAGCTCAGAGCCTGGGGCCTGCTTCGGATTCTGTGTCCTCCTCTCTCTCCGTCCCACCCCTGCTTGTGTTCTCTCTCTGTTCTTCAGAAATGAATAAACATTAAAAAAATTACAAAAAATAATATGTGCGGATGTTAATCATATGTTAATAATACGTTAATAAGTATGGATGTACCAGTTTGTTTAACGATATACCTATTGAAGAATATCTGGCTTGTTTCCAGTTTGGGGCTTTAATGAATGAAATTTCTATAAACATTCATATACAGGTTTTTGCATCAGCCTAAGTTTTCATATTTGTAGGATAAAGACCCAGGAGTAAACTTGCTGGATTGTATGGTAAAGGTATGTTTGATTTTTAAAAAATTTTTTTTTCAACGTTTATTTATTTTTGGGACAGAGAGAGACAGAGCATGAACGGGGGAGGGGCAGAGAGAGAGGGAGACACAGAATCAGAAACAGCCTCCAGGCTCTGAGCCATCAGCCCAGAGCCCGACGCGGGGCTCGAACTCACGGACCGCAAGATGGTGACCTGGCTGAAGTCGGATGCTTAACCGACTGCGCCACCCAGGCGCCCATATGTTTGATTTTTAAAGAAACTGCCAAAATGTTTTCCAAAGTGCTTACATCATTTTACATTACCATCAGTAATTTATGATCTCTCTCTCTTTTGTCTTATGATAGCATAAGACAAAAGGGTCTTGTGAGTTTTACTATTTTTATTTTAGCCATTCTGACAGGTATGTTGTGATAGCTCATTGTGGTTTTAATTTGCACTTCCCTAGTAGCTAATGACGCTTGAACACATTTTCATATGCTCGTTTGCCATCTGTATTTCCTCTTTGGTGAAATGTCTCTTTGTGTCTTTTGCTCATTTCCTAACTGTTGGGATTTTATTGTTGGATTTTGAGATTCTTTATTCCTTTTTCAGATATGTGGTTTGCAAATATTTCTCCTGGTTTGCACGTTATCTTTTCCTCTTAGCACGATCTTTTGCAGAGCAAGGTTCTTTTATTTTGATGAAGTTCATTTTATTAATTTTTAATTTTGTGGAGCATGCTTTGGTGTCAAGTCTAAAGAACTTTTTGCCTAGCCCTGTATCCTGAAGGTTTTCTCCTTTTTTTTTGCTGAAAGTTTTATAAGATTTACATTTTACATTTAAGTCTGTGATCCATTTTGAGTTAACTTTTGTATAAGATGTGAAACTTATGTTGAGGTTTTTCTGTTTTGTTTTGTTTTTGCCTATGAATGTCCAGGTGGAAAGGTGATCTTCACTTCATTGAATTGTTTTTGCATTTCTATCAAAAATCAGGTGAGTATATGGGGCGGGTGGCTCAGTCGGTTAAGCGTCCAACTTCAGCTCAGGTCATGATCTCACGGTTCATGGGTTTGAGCCCCGCATCCGGCTCTGTGCTGACAGCTTGGAGCCTGGAGCCTGCTTCAGATTCTGTGTCTTCCTCTCTCTCTGCCCTTCCTCCACTCATGCTCTGTCTCTCTCTGTCTCAGAAATAAACATTTAAAAAAGAATTTAAAAATATCAGTTGGGTATATTGTATGGGTCTGCTTGTGGGTTTTCCGTCTTTCTTATTGATTTACATGCCTATCCCTTTGCTAATACCACAGGGCTGTGATTACTGTAGATGCATAACAAGGCTTAAAAATGGGTTGACTGATTCCTCCCATTTTATTCACCTTTTTCAAAATGATCTTACTCATTCTAGTTCCTTTGCCTCTAGTTCCTTAGCCTCTAAGCTTTATAGTTTAGAATAATCTTGTCCACCCCTCCCCAGCTCATGCTCTGACTCTCTCTCTCAAAAATAAATAAACATTAAAAAATTTTTTTTAAACAGCAACAACAAAAAACCAAAATAGAATAATCTTGTCCACATTAAAAAAAAAGCTTGCTAAGATTTTGTTAGAAAATTGCATTAAACCTGTATATTAATTTGGGGAGAATTGATGTTTTTTACCATGTTGTGTCTTCCAATCTACAAACAGGATATATCTTGCCACTTCTGTCTTTTATCAGTGTTTGGGTGGCTTTCAGCATACAAGTGTTTTCCCTATTTTGTTAGATTTATAACCTAAGTATTTCATTTTATTCTGAGTGATTGTAAATCGTATTACATTTTTAATCCTGGTGTCCACATGTTCGTTGTGAGTATATAGAAATACGTTAGATGTTTGTTTGTTTATCTTCCATTCTGTGACCTTGAATTCAGTTATTAATCGTAGGAAGGTTTTGGAGATTCGACAAGTTTTTGTTTTCGTTTTTTTTTAATGTAGGCAGTTATGTCATCTGTAAACAGGGATAATTTTATTTCTTCCTTCCCAAACCACCTACCTTTTACACACTTTCCTGCCCGGCAGATAGCCTTGCTTTGCTCCTGAGATTATTGTAAAACCTTCTGTCTTTCACCACTAGGTATAATGTTAGGTGTAGGATTTTTATAGGTGCTCTTTAATAAGTTGAGGAAATATAGAAAATATAGAAAACTTACCTCCCTTTATATCTGCCTTTCTATCCCATTTATATTATGATATTCTTGAACATTTACTCTGCATACATTTGGAGCCACATCAGATGCTATTACAAATTTCGCTTCCACCATCAAACATAACATAGAAAAGTCAAAGGGGGGTGTCTGGGTGGCTCAGTTTTTTTGAGCATCCAACTCTTGGTTTCAGCTCAGGTCATAATCCCAGAGTTGTGGGATCAAGTCCTGCTTTGTGCTCCGTGCTGAGCATGGACCCTGCTTAAGATTCTCTTTCCCGCTTTGGTCTTCTTCCCTGCTTGCACCACTCTCTCAATCTTTCTCCCTAAAATGTATATATATTCTCTCTAATATGTATTTAAATATATGATCTATATTTATATTTAAATATATCTATATAGATCTATATCTAAAAAATATATTTTGTATATTCATAAACTTATTATATTTATTAATCTTCAAATTTATTATATTTGTATTTTAGATACATATCTATATATGTTAAATTAAGTTTTTTTAATATGAAATTTATTGACAAATTGGTTTCCATACAACACCCAGTGCTCATCCCAAAAGGTGCCCTCCTCAATACCCATCACCCACCCTCTCCTCCCTCCCACCCCCCATCAACCCTCAGTTTGTTCTCAGTTTTTAACAGTCTCTTATGCTTTGGCTCTCTCCCACTCTAACCTCTTTTTTTTTTTTTCCTTCCCCTCCCCCATGGGTTCCTGTTAATTTCTCAGGGTCCACATAAGAGTGAAACCGTATGGTATCTGTCTTTCTCTGTATGACTTATTTCACTTAGCATCACACTCTCCAGTTCCATCCACGTTGCTACAAAAGGCCATATTTCATTTTTTCTCATTGCCACGTAGTACTCCATTGTGTATATAAACCACAATTTCTTTATCCATTCATCAGTTGATGGACATTTAGGCTCTTTCCATAATTTGGCTATTGTTGAGAGTGCTGCTATGAACATTGGGGTACAAGTGGCCCTATGCATCAGTACTCCTGTATCCCTTGGATAAATTCCTAGCAGTGCTATTGCTGGGTCATAGGGTAGGTCTATTTTTAATTTTCTGAGGAACCTCCACACTGCTTTCCAGAGTGGCTGCACCAATTTGCATTCCCACCAACAGTGCAAGAGGGTTCCCATTTCTCCACATCCTCTCCAGCATCTATAGTCTCCTGATTTGTTCATTTTGGCCACTCTGACTGGCGTGAGGTGATACCTGAGTGTGGTTTTGATTTGTATTTCCCTGATAAGGAGCGACGCTGAACATCTTTTCATGTGCCTGTTGGCCATCCGGATGTCTTCTTTAGAGAAGTGTCTATTCATGTTTTCTGCCCATTTCTTCACTGGGTTATTTGTTTTTCGGGTGTGGAGTTTGGTGAGCTCTTTATAGATTTTGGATACTAGCCCTTTGTCCGATATGTCATTTGCGAATATCTTTTCCCATTCCGTTGGTTGCCTTTTAGTTTTGTTGGTTGTTTCCTTTGCTGTGCAGAAGCTTTTTATCTTCATAAGGTCCCAGTAATTCACTTTTGTTTTTAATTCCCTTGCCTTTGGGGATGTGTCGAGTAAGAGATTGCTACGGCTGAGGTCAGAGAGGTCTTTTCCTGCTTTCTCCTCTAAGGTTTTGATGGTTTCCTGTCTCACATTTAGGTCCTTTATCCATTTTGAGTTTATTTTTGTGAATGGTGTGAGAAAGTGGTCTAGTTTCAACCTTCTGCATGTTGCTGTCCAGTTCTCCCAGCACCATTTGTTAAAGAGGTTGTCTTTTTTCCATTGGATGTTCTTTCCTGCTTTGTCAAAGATGAGTTGGCCATACGTTTGTGGGTCTAGTTCTGGGGTTTCTATTCTATTCCATTGGTCTATGTGTCTGTTTTTGTGCCAAAATTAAGTTTAAAAAACCATAAAACTCAAGGGAAGAAGGAAAGTATATTGTATTTACCCATATTTTTGTTTGCCAAGTTGTCTTCCTTCCTGATGTCCTAAGATTCCTTCCTTTATCATTTCCTTTCTGTTTAGAGAAATTCCTTTAGGGTAGATCTACTCGTGACAAGTTCTCTTTGTTCTCCTTCGTCTAAAAATGTCTGATTTCTTCTTCATGCTTGAAATATATTTTCCATGCATATAGGATTCTAGGTTGACCGTTCTTTTGTTGTAGCACTTAAAAATGTTGTACTACCTCCTTCCCTCCATGGTTTCTGATGAGAAATCCTCTGCATTTGAGTTGGTTTTCTCCTAAAGGTCATTTGTCTCATGCTGCTTTCAAGATTTTTCTTTGTCTTTAGTTTCCGGACAAAAACTATTATGTGTCTTGGTGTGGATTACTTTGGATTTTTCTATTTGGTGTTAGTTCAGCTCCTTGAATCTGCAGGTTTACATCTTTTACAAAACTTGGGATCTTTTCAGCCGTTATGTTTTCTAGAATTTTTTCGTTCCTGGCTTTTTTCTTTCCCTCTGAGATTCTGATGACACATAAGTTAGATCTTTTGTTATATACCCACAGATCCCTTAGGTTCTGCTTTGTTTGTTTTGTTTTGTTTTGTTTTGCAAGTTTTTAGATTGGATAATTTCTCTTGTTCTGTCTTACAATTTACTAATTCTTTCCTCTATGGCCCCTCCATTCTCCCGGTGAGCCCATCCATTGAGGCTTTTTATTTCAGTTTTTGCCTTTTTCACTTTTAAAATTTCCATTTGGTTTTTCTTTGTATCTTGTGTTCTTTGCTAAGACTTGATATTTTTTTCATTTGTTTCAAGCTTGTTTGTAATTGCTTGTTGAAGCATTTTTATGAAGCATTTTATGACTGCTTTAAAAAAAATCTCCTGCCAGATAATTCTATTATCTCTGTCTCTTGGTGCTATCATTTATTAATGATCTTTTTTTCATTCAGTTTGAGATACTCTGGGGACTTGGTATGCTGAGTGATTTCCTATTAAAAATTGGACATTCTCATAATATATTAGGAGACTCCAAACCTTATTTAAATCTTCCAATTTAGCTTCTGACACCACTCCAGAAGGGAAAGGGGAGAATTCCAGGCAGCAGTAGTAATCCAGGTTTCCTGAGTTAGCTTCTGTTGAAACCTGAGGGCTTCTGTTGGGGGGTGGTGAGAGTTCCACTTCCCAGTAGGCCTCCACAGCTACTTCTGTGGGTAAAAAGGTTAGGACTATCTTGTTACAGTTCCCCATGTGACCTCCAATGGCAACAAGGGATGGAGAGGCTCACTGAGGCCCTCCAGGGATGAAAGTTTCTGCTCCCTACTCAGCCCTCTTTCATACAACTCCCCCGGGGGTGGGGGGGATTGGGGTGCCTCATTACGGTCCAATGAGGATGGAAGTCTAGTCCCCCCGCCCTTGGACTTTGGCCATGGGTAGAGTATGGCCATGGCCATAGTTTTTTCTGAGGAGTTTGACTGGATTAGAGCTGTTATTATCCAAAAATTCTGTCTTGCTAAGCTGCCCCTTTCTTTGTCCTTTACCTAGAGAGAGCAGGTTTTGTTTGTTTGTTTGTTTTGTTTAATCTGTGCCCTTTGAGCTTAAGAAGCAACAACCTGGAAACACCAAAGTCTGCAATATATGAACTTACCAGTGTGTAATTCTTCAGTGTATTAGTTTGTTAAGGTTGACATAAGAAGTACCACAGACTGGGTGGCATACACAAGAGAAATTTATTTTCTCACAGTTCCGGAAGCTAGAAGTCCAAGATCAAGATGTCAGCAGGATTTGTTTTTTCTAAGGCTTGTAGATGATTGCCTTCTCTCTGTGTCCTCACACGCTGTGCACATGTGCCTCTGGTATCTTTTTATGTGTCCAACTTTCCTCTTCTTCTAAGGACACCAATCATATTGGATTACAGTCCTCCCTAATGACCTCATTTGACCTTAATCACCTCTTAACGATCCTGTCTCCAAATACAGTCACATTTGGAGCAAGTGGGAGTTAGGACTTCAATATATTTGCTTTATTTTATTTTTTATATTTTATTATTTTTTTCTTAATGTTTAAATTTTAGTTAACATACAGTGCACTATTGGTTTCAGGAATAAAATCCAGTGATACATTACTTGTATACCATACCCAGTGTTCACCACAGCAAGTGCCCTTCTTAGTACCCATGACCCATCTAGCCCATCTCCCACCCACCTTCCTCCGTCAACCTATAGTTTGTTCTCTAGCGTTAAGGGTTTGTTTCCCTCTCTTCTTTCCCCCCACTCTTCCCATATGTTCATCTGTTTTGTTTCTTAAGTTCCACATATGAGTGAAATCATATGGCATTTATCTTTCTCTGATTGACTTATTTCACTTAGCATAATACATTCTAGCTCCAGCCACGCCATTGCAAATGGCAAGATTTCATTCTTTTTGATGGCTGAGTAATATTCCACGGTGTATATAGACCACATCTTCTTTATCCATTCATCAGTTGCTAAAAACTTGGGGTCTTTCCATAGTTAGGCTATTGTTCATATGCCTTTTAGAGAGGAACACAATTTAGCTCATGACACTTTGGTCCCAAAGTGCCTGGTTTATCTGCCTCTTTTCCACCTTTCAGAGTCATTTATATTTGTTTTATGTATAATGTCCAGGGTTTTAGCTGTACTTAGTGGGAAGAATAGTGAAGGGTATGTGTACTCTATCCTTCCAAAAACAGAAGTCTCTCATTGAGTTGTCAGACTATTAAAACATATTCAATAGCCTAGGCAAGGTATGGACTGAGGCCAAAGAGCAGAGCTGTTTACAATGGAGCTCTTCAAATTCTCAGGCAACGGAGCTCTTAAAAGGTGACTCAGCATAAGAGAAGAGTGACAAAAAAAATAAAAAGTTAGGTCCAAGAATCGATGGAGCGTTGTAGTAATAAAGTTGCAAAGGACAAGGTACTAGGTGGGTTGGGTTAGGAGATCAAACAGAAGGCTCTCAACTAGCTAGAGTATCAGGAAAGGCTTGGTTCTGAGCACAATACCAGAACCTATCCAAATTACCCATCCCAGGGCTGTGGGCTCACCTTGGGAATGGCTCTAGAGAGAATCTGAGGAATTATAATACTGTGGGGTAAGACCACTTTTCTTAAGGATAAGGAACCCAGTACAGAGTATGACACAGAGAGAAAGCCACCTCTCATCCCATTGGATAGTTGTTGCATTGGCCAGCTGATAGAGGTTTGCCCCGAGACCAGCTGGGTCCATGCAGCAATACCTCTGGCAATGGCAGATGTCCTGCTACATTGACCAGAGTGACCTCCAACCCCAGGGCCCCTAGAGTGGCAGCCCTGGTGCTCATGAAGCTGAGATCAGCAGACACTGGAGGCCCAAATGGAGTGGTGGCTCTGATGACTATTGGGGCAGGTCCAAGCTTCCCCTGCCCCCAGCAGGCAGCAGCAGAGTCCCCTGAGCATGCCTAGGACTTCTCACATATATCTGAGCAAGTTTATCCCTGGGAAAAAGCTGCATTTCCTGCTAGTCATGTAAGTGGCTACAGAAGCATCAAGATTTATGACATTGATGTAAAAATGACCTGACTTGTAGTTAGCGGGTACATTAAGGGAAGCACATTTGTCATTATTACAGCCCTTGTCGAGTCTCTGGGCTATGGCCAGGAGGGGAAATGTGGATTTGAAAAATGCAAACATCATTTCTTCTGCAGGAAGTACTCCCACACCTCCTGTTTCCCCACAGTCCTTCAGCCTGTCTGGATGCTACTTTGTTCCTAATCTTCGAGCCAGAATGGTGAGACATGCTATAGAAGTGCACGGAAGGGAAACTTATCTGGAGCTGAAAGGTAGCCGCTGGGGTCAGCACAACATATCCTGATTCCCACCTTCATTTTCCGGGAGCAAAAGGAGGGCTGGACCTTCGCATGTGCTGCAGACACGCCCAGCACTGACCCTGGAACGTGCACGCATCTTCCTTTCATGAGCATCAGCTCTGCAGTCCCAGATTCGAACTTAGCACTTGATGGAGACGAAGGGTAGACTTTCCCCTTCCTTTGATGCTTCAGAAAGGCCCTCCTCAGGGACCCAAGGACTCTTAAGATGAAAGGAAGTGACACTGTTACCTGTTATCTTGGGCAGATTCCCCAGGAAGAGGAAAGTGGCACCATTTTGGTGACAGTAGGCAAGAGCTATATGTAGTCCTGCAATGACATCTTTGATTGTACTTAAAACTCAGGGGGCACCTGGGTGGCTCAGGTGGTTAAGCAACCAACTTGGGCTCAGGTCATGATCTCACGGTTTATGGGTTTCAGCCTCACATCAGGCTGTGTGCTGATGGTTCAGAGCCTGGAGCCTGCTTTGGATTCTGTCTCCCTCTCTCTCTACCCCTCCTCCACTCACACTCTGTCTTTCAAAAATGAATAAACATTTAAAAAAATGTAAAAGAATAAAAAAAATTTAAAAATTAAAAAAAAAAAATAAAACTCCGACCATTTTTATCTCTGGTTTTCTTTTCTTTTTTTTTTTTTTAATTTTTTTTAACGGTTATTTATTTTTTTTTCTTTTTTTTTATTATTTTTTAAATACTTCTTTTTTTTTTAACGTTTATTTATTTTTGAGACAGAGAGAGACAGAGCATGAACGGGGGAGGGGCAGAGAGAGAGGGAGACACAGAATCCGAAACAGGCTCCAGGCTCCGAGCTGTCAGCACGGAGCCCGACACGGGGCTCGAACCCACGGACCGCGAGATCGTGACCGAAGTCGGCCGCTCAACCAACTGAGCCACCCAGGAGCCCCAACGTTTATTTATTTTTGAGACAGGGAGAGACAGAGCATGAACGGGGGAGGGTCAGAGAGAGAGGGAGACACAGAATCTGAAACAGGCTCCAGGCTCCGAGCTGTCAGCACAGAGCCCGATGCGGGCTCGAACTCACAGAGTGCGAGATCGTGACCTGAGCCGACACGAGCCGAAGTCGGCTGCTTAACCGACTGAGCCACCCAGGCGCCCCTGATTTTCTTTTCTAAAGGCAGTCTCTTTTAGTTACTACCAATAGCTTGAAGCAAGGACCCCATGGAGGAGACCCTACAATCCCGTACTACTCTATATTGCAGTAATTAGGCTTGACCATTCCCTATTTTCTTTTTTTTTTTTCAACGTTTATTTATTTTTGGGACAGAGAGAGACAGAGCATGAACGGGGGAGGGGCAGAGAGAGAGGGAGACACAGAATCGGAAACAGGCTCCAGGCTCTGAGCCATCAGCCCAGAGCGCGACGCGGGGCTCGAACTCACGGATGGCGAGATCGTGACCTGGCTGAAGTCGGACGCTCAACTGACTGCGCCACCCAGGCGCCCCGACCATTCCCTATTTTCAAACAATAATGTCTTTAGTGTTTAGCGTGATCTTTTAAAATGCAAATCTCATCTTGTCACACAGGGGTAGATGCCTGACTTCTGTGCAGGGATAGATGTATACACCTTTATCAGTGTGCTTATCATACCTTATTAAAATCCTGGTGTGCTTATCTGTCTTCTGTACTTGGCTATGAACTTAACAAGGAGAGGCACTGCCCATATCTAACTCATCTTACACTCCTGATACATGGTCAAAAGCCCAAAACATAGTCTCCAAAAAATGCTTGTTAGTTAAATGAAAGATCGATGGAATGAAAGAATGAACTAACAGTCCACGATTTTTTATTCTTTTTTTACACTGTATTTATTTATTTTGAGAGAGAGAGCGAGAGAGCGAGTGGCAGAAAGAGAAGGAGACACAGAATCCAAAGCAGGCTCCACACTGTCAGCACAGAGTCTGACTTGGATTCGATCCCAAGAATCATGAGAGCATAACCTGAGCCAAAACCACGAGTTGGTCACTTAATGGACTGAGCCACCCGGGTGCCCCATGATTTCTTATTCTGAAGGACAATTTACCATGATATCACTTGCTTTATTTCTGAAGTGCTCAGACATAAAGTTTCAATTAAACTCAGTAAATATTTATAGGACACTTATATGCCAGTCCAGTACCCGTGCTGGAGATACAAAGATTCAGAAGCATGGTGGCAGGGACCCTCAAGGGACCCTCCCAACCTGGAAAGTAATGGGGCCAACTGTCCTAGAGCAGATAAATATGGGCTAAAATAATCTTACATCAGACAGGGTCTGTTTTTCCACCAGGAGGGTTCAGTCCAGGTCAGGTTCTCCTGCTAAACGAGTTACGAAGACAACAGCTGGCCCTTTCCAGGCCATGATCCCAGACCAGGAAGCAGGTCTGGGCTTGATAATGCAGCTGTGGTGGCCCGCCCACACAGCCACAATAGGAGCCAAATGACCCTGGGACAAATGCAGAAGGTGGTCTGATTGGAAAGGACTGGAAGGGAGGGCTGATGAAGAGGACACACGGGGGAAGCTGCCCTTTCCTGTAAGTTCTAGCCGAGATGTGTGGGTATTAGGAAGGACTTCGGGTTTGTCTTTCGGAGTGTTGACAGAATTACGGGGATGCCAAAGCCTCCAGGGTCACCAATGGTGCTGCCACTGGTAATGAAGACGTTTATCCCCTACTAAAGTTTTACCACGGGCCTGTGACAGGGAGAGGACATAGGACTCTTCTCAGCATCTCAAAAATTATATGAAGTAGAAGAATATTGATTAGAAAGGGTCTTTTCATTTTCATCATTCCTTCAGAAGCTAGTAGGAGCTGTTATAGATTTCGGTTTAATAAGGAAGACGGGAAAGCTATCAATCAGTCCATTAAAAGCACTCAATTCCTTTTAATAATGACCCTTACTTCTGTCTCAATTCTTTAGTCATACTCACATGCTCCATTATTGTCAGACACGAAGTTCAGGAGAGAAGGTACGTGGCCATGGGAGAGCCAGACATAGCCAAGCACCAGTTGGGACATTTAGCCCCAGATGGCAGAGTGACCAGGAGTGAGCCTCAATCTGTGATGCAAACATATGATGGAAACTCCCATCACCTCCCCTTTGTGAGAGGTTTTGACAGAGCAGGTGCACAGGTGACGTGAGAGAGAGACAGAGACAGAGACACTGAGAGAGATGAAGATAGAGACAGAGGGAGAGAGCGAGTGAAAGGGGGGGGGGTAGGGAGGAGAGAGACAGAGAGACAAAGAGAGACTGACAAAGAGAGAGAGAAATGGAGAGAGGGGAGAGCAGCGAGGGGACTCTCTGGAAGCCTGGTGTGATTCTGTCATGTTGCATTATCATCACAAAGAAATTAAATCTGCAGTAAAAAAAATGGCAAAGACTCCAAGAAAATAAGTCACGCAGAGTCATGAATGACCTAATTAAAACACCACTCTCTCCGCTGTCATGTTCTATTTATAGCTGAAGTATGAGCGTTCTTGACAGGAAATATAAATTATAGCAGACCTAAGACTTTAAGGCAGTAGGTTCAGGTTTGCTTAATAAACCATCTCTGTGCTCCTGAAGTTGGATATTTTTATTTGTACGATTTTTCTGTGTTAATGAAACCGTTAGTTCAGTTCTCCTTTCCGCATGAGGTGACATTCAAGAAGTGTACTGGTTATTCAGGGATTGAGAGCAGAGGAGGAAAGGGTCCTCTCGTGTGAAACCTTTTGCTGAATACACACGCACTGTATACACACGACATTGTCCTCAATCTTCCTCAAGGCTTGTTCGCCACGCTGGTTTTTCAGGTTATTTTATAGCTGCTATTTTCAGAGATCCTCGTAAGTAACTTTGTTATGTTTCACCGAAAACATCGCAAAAAGCAAACCCATTAGAAAAACAAAATCCTGTAACAAGAAAGATCTAGAGCCTTATCCTACATGCTAAGAGAAAAAAGCAGAATACGTACTGAGTAAGCAGACCCACATTTCTGTGTTTATTGATTTTCAAGAGGTGGGAGGAGACCCACATTTCTGAAACCCTATGCCAGCAAGCCCCTCACTGTCCCACGAGCCAGAACAGAAGGAAGATTTCATGGAAGATTGCTTTATGGTTTTTTGGGGAAAAAGTATTTAAACAGGCCTTTAGGTTCTGTGAACTGTCCTTTCACTTGAGGATAGTTCAGATGTTTTTAAAGGAAAAAAGAGAAAACGTACAGACCCCTCTCCCCTGTGCTATGTTAACCTGTTTTTACTATAATACGTCAAAAACATGTATTTAAGACAAGACTTGAAGTCTAAATGTCCCTGTGAAAGTACTTTTATTTTATTTTTATTCTATTTTATTTATTTTGAGAGAGAGAGAGAGAGAGCGTGAGCTGGGGAGGGGCAGAGAGAGAGGGAGGAAATCCCAAGCAGGCTGCGTGCTGTCAGCCCAGAGCCCAACGCAGGGCTCGATCTCACAGCGGTAAGATCATGGTCAAGAGTCAGACACTTAACCGAATGAGCCACACAGATGCTCCTGTGAAAGTGTTCTTAGATGAGATTAATAGATCAGTAAACTGAGTAAAGCAGATGATCTTCCATAATGTGTGTGTGGGGGGGGGGAGGTTCATCCCATCAGTTGAAAGCCTTAAGAGAAAAAGAGGAGGTCCCCTAGGGAAAACATCACAAAACCCAAACCTACGAGAAAAACAAAATCTTGGGGGCGCCTGGGTGGCTCAGTCAGTTGAGCGTCCGGCTTCAGCTCAGGTTATGATCTGGTGTGTGAGTTTGAGCCCCACCTCGGGCTCTGTGCTGACAGCTCAGAGCCTGGAGCCTGCTTTGGATTCTGTGTCTCCCTCTCTCTCTGCCCTTCCCCCGCTCACGCTCTGTCTCTCTCTGTCAAAAATAAATAAACATTAAAAAAAAATTTAAAAAAAAAGAAAAAGAAAAACAAAATCCTGTAACAAGAAAGATCTAGAGCCTTATCCTAAATGTTAAGAGAAAGAAAGCAGAATCTGTACTGAGTAAGCAGACCCACATTTCCCTAGGGAAGAGGGAATTCTGCCTCCCGATGGCCCTTGGAATTTAGGTGAAACTCTTCTCTGGGTCTCGGGCCCGTCAGTATAACCTGCAGACCTCAGACCTGCCAGCTCCCATAATCCCGTGAGCAGATCCCATAAAATCTCTCTCCCTTTCCCCCATCCTGAGTGCACGCATACACGTGCTTGCACACACGCACTCACACACACAAACATATCTTGTTGGCTCTGTTTCTCCGGAGAATTCTAAGACACAAAATTTACAAGTGAGATACTCCAAACTACAAAACCAATAAAATTGAAATGAACAACTGTAACATAATGTGACAGATGTTGTCAGTTTGGCAGAGTCTCTGATGTTAAATTTCATGGTGGAGATATGGTTTCTTAGGACTGTTTCTTTTTAAAAATTAAAAAAAAATGTTTAAATAAATGTTTTATTTATTTTTGAGAGAGAGAGAGAGAGAGAGAGAGAAAGCAAGAGAGGGGCAGAGAGAGAGAGAGAGAGACAGAATCCAAGGCAGGCTCGAGGCTCTGAGCTGTCGGCACAGGGCCTGACGCGGGGCTCGAACTCACGCACGGCAAGATCATGACCTGAGCCGAAGTCAGATGCTTAACCAACTGGGCCACCCAGGCGCCCCATCTCAAGACTATTTCCATAGTTCCTCTGTTTTTATATTTGGCTTTAAAAACAATGAAGTCCACAAAAGTTGTTTCTGTGAATGCAGTGTACAAAACTATAAAAATAATGAAGCTTTTTTTTTTTTTTGCAAGTCCTGGCAAAGTAGAACTTACACTTAATTAAAATGTTACCAATAAGCAATCTTCAAATAATAATTCTGCAAAGCTGTTTTCTTCATTGGAGGATAAAATGATAACAGTGTCGCATTACTTAAACCGACATGAAATACTATCTTGGTCAGTTATTGCTGAAATTGGGAACAACAGCATTCTTCACTGTGAACAAACTGCATTGGTTGGTACTTACAAATACAGGACATTCAATACGACCGCTCTTAAACATGACTATGGTACTGATTGCCAGAAAGCAGGATCTTAATACCCAACACGCTTATATGATCATCTGCTGTATAGCTGATTCGATTTTTCAATCACTTTGTTCAAGCTGTTGCAAATCCTTCATGCATTCAAATCTTTCGTACAGCATGCCATGATAACATATGAACTCCAGTTCACCAACTTCACGAATGCAAATGCAGGCACTAAAAATTCTTGCCAGCCCTCATTTATTTATAAGCTAGGCCACCATATAATCCAGAATATGCCTTTAAAAAAAATTATCCTTGACACGAGAGCATCATATATTTAAAATGATCCTATTTCTTTCTGTGTAAAGAACTCTTAAATATTAGTAAAGAAAGATAATCTCGCTGGTAAGTAGGGAAAGAACGTGAACAAGCACGTCACAGAAGATGAAATTACATTAAATATAGACGTGTGCAAAGGCTTTTGTGGATGCACGGCAAAGTAAACGTAAATGTTTAGCTTTGTTCCCTCCAGTACCCTGCTAACTTTGCAGAGGAATGAAAAAGCAGGACTCTGTAGTGGGAGAGGAATGAGCAGATGAGTGACAAGGACATCACTTGGGAAGCTGGAAGTCAGACAGATAAGTGGCACTTAGCTAAGTGGACTTAGCTCTTGGAGAAGACCACGGAGTGGGGAGTAAGGATGGGCACCAAAGCCAAGAAGAAGGAGTTCAGACTGCAGCCCCAAAGAGGTACAGGGATTGGAGGTTCTGGGCATCTCCGAAGACAGGGGCTGGGGGTGAAGCCACAAATAAAAAGATTCATTGAAAGTGATTAAGGGGCACCTAGATGGCTCAACCGGTTAAGCGTCTGACTTCATCTCGGGTCATGATCTCACTGTTGGTGGGTTCGAGCCCCGCGTCGGGCTCTGTGCTGACAGCTCAGAGCCTGGAGCCTGCCTCTGATTCTGTGTCTCCCTCTCTCTCTCCCTCTACCCCTCCCTCGCTTGTGCTCTGTCTTTCTCTCAAAAAATAAATAATAAACATTTTTTAAAAAGTGATTAAAAGCAGGGGGGCTGTGGGGGGCTCAGTCAGTTAAGCGACTGACTTTGGCTCAGGTGACGATCTCACAGTTTGTGAGTTTGAGCCCTGCATCAGGCTCTGCACTGAAGGTACAGAGCCTGATTGGAATTCTCTCTCTCTCTCTCTCTCTCTCTCTCTCTCTCAAAATAAATAAATAAACTTAAAAAATAAATGATTAAAAGGTGGGGCACCTGGGTGGCTCAGTAGCGTCTGACTTTGATTCAGGTTATGATGTCACGGTTCATGAGTACGAGCCCACCATCAAGCCCTCTGCTGTCAGCTCAGAGCCCACCTTCGATCCTCTGTCTCTCTATCTCTCTGCCCCTTCCCTGCTCATTCTCTCCCTTTCTCTGTCTCTCTCTCTGTCTCTGTCTCAAAAATCAATAAAATATTTAAGAAAACGTGATTAAAAGGAGTACTTATACCTCAGGATCTTCTCCCCAATGGGGAGAAAGGGGCTAAGCAATGGCCCCCACCCACCCCAGTGGGAAACTGGACATTTGCCTGTTTCCTTGAACTATTTTAGACTTTCCACATTTTCTGAAGTAAAAGCGTGTTGGGTTTTAAAACATTATTTTTGAATTATGGTATAATACACAGAACATAAATTTTATCGTCTTTACCATTCGTAAGCGTAACTAGTTCAGCAGGATGGCATACACTCACGTTGTTGCACCCCCGGTCTCCATAACAATGCCATCTTCCAAAACTGAAACTCTGTCCCCATAAAACAACAACTCTCCTTCCCTCTCTCCCCACATCCCCCTGCCTGGGCCCTCCCAACCACCATTCTACTTTTGATCTCTATGAAATAGATTCTTCTAGATTCTACTCCCCTGCAAGTGGAATCACATGGCATTTGTCATTTTATGACCAGCTTATTTTCACTGAGCATGATGTCCTCAAGGTTCAGCCATGCCGTAGCCTGGGTCAGGATTTCCTTCCCTTTTGATGCTTGATGATATCCACTGAATGGATATACCACAGGTTGTTTATCCATTCATCTGCTGGCGGACACTTGGCTTGTGCGTTAGTCTGCTAAGGCTGCCGTAACGAAATACCGCAGGTTGTGCGGCTTAAACAACAGAAATTAATTTTCTCACAAGATCAAGGTTTTGGCTGATTGTATTTCTGGTGAAGTCTTCTCCCTGGCTTGTACATGGCTGCCTCTTTGCTATATATATCCTCACATGGCCTTTTTGGGTGTGTGCTTGCAGAGGGAGAGAGAGAGAGAGAGAGAGAGAGAGAGAGAGAGAGAAAGGCTCTTACTCACTTTGCTAGCTCTTCTTATAAGGACACGAATCCTATCCAATCAGGCCCCACCCTTATGACTGAATTAAACCTTAATTACTCCAAATACAGCCATTCTGGGGTTGGGACTTCAACCTATGAATTTGGGGAGGACACATACATTTAATCTATAGCAGGTTGTTTCCATTTCTTGGCCGTTTTGAATAGTGCTGCTATGAAAATGGGTGTAGCGCATGGGTCTGTTTTATGCTGAGAATGAATTCTCAACATCAAATTTAAATTTAGAAGCAGCTCAAATTAAGGTTAAAAAAAATCTACCTGGAAATTTTATCTTTGAAAGTCAATCATCTAAACGCTTTGAGTGACGGCAGGGGATTCATCACTGAACCTTCCCCGTGAATTGGATGGTTGTAGAATGAGCAGCTGCTTTACCGGGGGGGACTGACTAACGCTAGCTCAATCCACAGGGGACTCATCGGGAGCACGCAGGCTGGTTCATCGGTCTGAAGGATGAACGACAAACAGAAGCCACAGAAGGGACAGAGACAAAGACCACTATGGGGTCTCAGGGACTGGAAGTGGGGCCTCCTCAATACCAGGGATCTCTTGGTCTCTCCCCTCTGCTTGGCTTCCTTTTCCTTTTTCATTCTGCATGGCAGGATCCAGAATATCCTTCTTCCCAATCCAAGATCTGACAGCACGGAGTCTTACCCCATCAACTCCAGCAGGAACCAGACCAAAAAACAAAACAAAAAAAACACCTCCTTACTGACCTGTTCCTGGACCAATCACTGTGTCCAGTGGGGGGTGGGGAGGTGGGAAGTGTTGCGGGGAACCACTGTGATCAGCCACATGTCCACCCCTGTGGCCAAGGACAGGCTCTGTTGCCAGAACAAGCAGCAAAGACAAGACAGCATGGTGTCTTCAAGATAAAGTGCTATACAAGTGTGACTTACTATTAATATTCATTTTGCGTTTGCGACTCAGTTTCCTGACCTTCAAAATGGGAAACCGTATCCCCCCATCAGTGGGATGATTGGGGGAAGGTGGCTACAGGAAAAAGGCGAGCCCCCTGCCCTGCCCAGCCCTGTGCCCCTTGCCCCCAAGCCTGTCCCCATCACCCCTCCCTTCTGTTTGTGCCCCTCCCCCAATTTCATTGAAGATTTCGTGAAACGTTAAAAAAATAAAATAAAAAGTAAAATGGGAAAAGATAAGCCCTACCTGCCTTAAAGATTATTGGGTAGTTTAAATGAGATAATGGAGATTAAGTACTTTGTGATCACACAGTGTGTGCAGTGTGGGCCATTTATTGCTGCCCGCGCAGTGTATTTTCTTCACTTCACGGACAGAATCCAAGCAAAAAGGAAAGATCACGAGAACCCAAGTTTCTACATCGAAATGGCAGCCTGTTCCTTCAATGCCTGGTTTCTGGACCTTTCAAGAACTAGACTACTTTATTTTCTATTTATTTATTTTTTTTAATTAAAAAAATTTTTTTAACGTTTATTTATTATTGGGAGACAGAGAGACAGAGCGTGAGCAGGGGAGGGGCAGAGAGAGAGGGAGACACAGAACCTGAAGCAGGTTCCAGGCTCTGAGCTGTCAGCACAGAGCCCTACGCGGGGCTCGAACTCACAAACCGCGAGATCGTGACCTGAGTCAGACACTTAACGGACTGAGCCACCCAGGTGCCCCCAGACTACTTTAATTGTCCCCCTGACTCTGTAGGAACATGGCAACCCAAATCTCTTCCAGTGTTATTGGGTTCTTTTGCTGCCCTCCTGGATGGACGCCCGCACAAATGTGCTCACCCCATGCAGCTGTCTGAGGCCGTAACATGAGACCATGGCACACGCTGGCTCTGTTCCTGTGACCTCACAGCCCATGGGGGCATAAGTCACCCCCCCCAGCCCCGCCAGGCAGCAGAGTGCCCTGCTTGCCCAGTGGGCACATCTGTGTCAGAAAACGGCCACGCAGAGGTTACTGAGGATAGAGGGAGCCACAGACAATGCTCTAGTTCAACTTCCTCATTTTACTGACAAAGACCCTTGACCTCTGTCATCATTGTCTACTTCTCTCCCGTGAGAGCTTGCTCAGCCTGTGTGCAGGGCATCTGGGACGACGCCAGGGAGTCAAACTTCCAGCGAAGCAGGATGGGCCGCTCCGTATCCCTCAGATGGACGACACTGGGGTGTGTCGACCCTGCCCCTCGGAGCACCGCAAGTGGAGTGAACCGCAGGTACCCCTGGGTGACCAGCCATCGGCACGCCCTTTACTGACTTTTCCTGCTCCACTGTCCCATTATCACCACTCCCTCACTTGTGCTTCTTGGGATCACCTCTCCAATAAGGGAGTTGTCCTCAGGATCTTGCCTCAGACTCTGCCCTTGGGGACCTAAGCCACCCAGGGAGTGACACGAGCTAGGAATGCAGCCGGTATTAGAACCCAGGCCCCTTTGACCCCTCTGCCAGTTGTAATGATTAGAGACAATACGTGCAGTGAGCTTCTCACAATCCATCTCTGCAACCAACCGAACAACCAACAAGCCAGCTAAACAAGAAAGCGGGGGGCACCTGGCTGGCTCAGTCCATACAGCGTGCAACTCTTGACCTTGGGGTCATGAGGTCAAGCCCCATGCTGGGCATTGAGTTCACTTTAAAAAAAAAAAAAAACAAATGAATCTGGGGCACCTGGGTGGCTCAGTCGGTTGAGCATCGGACTTCGGCTCAGGTCATGATCTCACAGTTCGTGAGTTCAAGCCCCGCGTGGGGCTCTGTGCTGACAGCTCAGAGCCTGGAGTCTTCTTCCAATTCTGTGTCTCCCTCTCTCTCTGCCCCTCCCTTGCTCATGCTCTGTCTTTCTCCTGTCTCAAAAATAAATAAAACACTAAAAAAAAATTAAAACAAAAAAACAGAAAAACAAATCAAATCAAAAACAAGAACAGCAGTGTAATCTGAATCCATCAGAGTTTCCATGTGGAAAACTGTAGGGATTGAACTCATGACTTCCAAGTTCAGGAACATCAAATCCAACAAAGCAGAGGCACACACCTGTTACAGCTGAGAGTGTGCTCTCTCCTTGTAGGGAGACCTACTATGTGCTTTGGGCCATGCCCCTGGCCAGGCAGTCCTTTGCATACAGTCTCCAAGGTTCAAAGTCCAGAGTCTTGGTTTAAAAGTCCAGAAATGTCATTTTATCCTCCACTTCGAGTTGGTGAACCTCTGGGGGACAGGCTCACTAGCCAAATTCACGTGCTCAGATTGGCAGGCCACTGCTGTCCTCAGAATGAGGGGTGTTCACAGATGGACAACGTGGGCAGCCACCTCCCTGGGACACTCCAACGGGTGAATGGCTCAAGACGCCAGCTCCCAGCTCAGAAGCTGTGCTTTGAGCACAACATTAAAGCAGGTGGAACAGTTACCAAGGGACGTTTCTAGCCATTCCCAGCAGGCTGAAGACATGCCCTTCTCTCTCCCGGGGGCATTCTGGCTGAGGAACAAGAGTGTTCTGGAATTAGAACACCCTCCCCTTGCCTGGCAGAGGAGGACCCACATTCTGACACTCTGCCTCCCGATTTCTTTCATGTTCCACATGCGGATCACCCCTTTTCTTAGTATGTCTTGTATTCAGATCTGGAATCACCAAAATCAATTAGGACACATATTTGGCGTTATATTCCAGCCCTAAGGATATGAGCTGCTCATCGTACCGGATGTTCCCGTCTCTTCAGTGGCCTAGAAACCTCTCTGAGGGGGCACGTGGCTCCTGTATCATGGGTGTGTTGCCTTTTCACCTGTGTCTTTTCAAATGGTGGCCCTTTCTCCAAATCCTAAGAGCTTCTCCTTGTGGGGTCACCACAAATGTCTTTTGAAATATAGCACTGAGTAGGAACTATGTAAGAGAGAGGAACATCCTTGTTTGAGAACACTGTAATGAGAAAGACTAAGTTTTTATTTTATTTTAATGTTTATTTATTTTTGAGACAGAGAGAGAGAGAGAGAGAGAGAGGAACCAGGGAAGGGGCAGAGAGAGAGGGAGACACAGAATCCAAAGCAGGCTCCGAGCTGTCAGCACAGAGCCCAACGCGGGGCTCGAACCCACGAACTGTGAGATCATGACGTGAGCTGAAGTTGGACGCTTAAACCGACTGAGCCACCCAGGCGCCCCATGAGAAAGACTATAAAATAATGAGATGGGTTGCCGTGAACTAGGAGGACCTTACTCTGTCCTCACATCTTTCTGATTCGAAAATAAATGTCAAAAGGCTCCTGTGAAAGGCAAGGAGGAGGTCACTCAGAACCATTTGCTTTTATAAAATAGTTTCTCGAGGCAAACACCTGGACGATCTGGTCTGGTTGGCAGTGGCTGTGAGTCTAATGGTGGATTATTCACTGGATTATACAGATGCAACTTTCCTCGGCCTTCTTTTCAGCTGTAGCTGGGGACAAATGCGGGGTTGGGCTTTCTGTCTGATGTCCCGTAGGACAAAGCTGTACTTTTTGTGCTTCTTGGAGGGGCAGGCACAGCAGTGAGCCTCTGGAGCTGGAGACATTCTGGGGGCATCTTGGAAATTTGCTAAACCTGTTTATTTCGAATATTAAAATTTTTTTAATGTTTATTCATTTTTGAGAGAGAGAGAGAGTATAAGCAGAGAAGGTACAGAGAGAGAGGGAGACACAGAATCCAAAGCAGACTCCAGACTCTGAGCTGTCAGGACAGCCCGACGCGGGGCTCGATCCCACAAACCGCGAGATCATGACCTGAGCCAAAGTCAGATGCTTCACCAACTGAGCCACCCTGGTGCCCCTAAATCTGTTTATTTTGAAGAAGCTTTGATCTAAGGTAAAATTACGAATATGTGTGCTTTTGGCATGGAAAGGTCTGGATCACTCCTACGTCAAAAACTCAGGGATGTGAAATTTGCTTTGTTCCTTAACATGGGAGATCCCCCAAATTGAATTCAAATTAATTGAATTTCATTAAATTCAATATCTTTTGTATTTGAGAGGCATTTAGATTGTGTGGGGTACACACACATGAAAACACACACACACACACACACACACACACACACACACACACACACAGCGTGGAGTGATTTTCCAAGCTGCCTTTCCAAAGGAAATTGGGTTTTAAAAGGTCTCATCCGGACTCACATCAATCAAAATGCCACAGAGCAGCTGGGCCAACTCAGCCGGGCACAATACCTGCCAGCGAGGTCCCATCTTCCGAGTGGGCGTCTAATGGGAATTTCTGGCTGAATGGGAGCCCAGCACCGAGGGCAGCTCGAGGTCACCAGCCCCACAGAGCAGTGTGGGGACACATGGAGCAGGCTCCATGTGCAGGAAGCTGGCAGAGCCTGGCAAAATAGGGAAGGAAGGAGAGAAGAGCAGGGATGTGTACATGACAGAGGCCCCGGTGAGTTGCTTGGATGGTTTTTCCCTTTAAGAATGTATGCATTCCCTCCTTCACCAACTGATGCCTTTTACGATGCCCTGACAGGACCAATGGTGATGTCTGCTACTCCAGTGCAAAATGCCCACCAGTATTATTCTCCTGGAGGCCTTTTCCCCCTAGATCTGTGGGTCAGACCACCGAATTTGGAGGTTTTAAGGGTAGAAAGACAAAGGAAACCATGTGATGCTGGTAGCGATTTTTATTAATGCAGCACTTCCGTTCCAGGACCAGGGAGCAGATGAGTGAGAAACTGAGCCGCTAGGTTCTCAGGAGCTGAGCACCGTCCTTAATTAGAAAGCGTCCAGAAATTCTTTTAGGAGGGAGGGTTTAACTGCCTTTATTTTGAAGGTGACTGGGTAACTGGGCTCTTCAATTTCCCTGCCTTTGTAACACTCAGCTATTAATCCATACGGTGTGACCTAAATTGGGCTTTGTGCATTTTTTTTTAAAGAAACACGTTCAAGAGATAAAGTTATTTCCCTTAGACGTTTATTTTCCTTCGTTTTGGCAGCTACACTTGGAATTGTGAAACAGATACCTGTGTTTATGTCTCTACATCATACCTCTATCTGACAAATGCTCTAATAACGATAACCATCAGTAATTGAACAACTGAACCGTGTTGGCTGTGTCTTCTCGTGGAGTTTCCACGATTGCAAATTAAGCATTCCTAACCTGATTTTATAGATGGAAAAAGCAAGGCAATCAATGAACTGGGGTGGGGGGGGGAAACAAAAACAAAAACAAAAAAACCAACCACCAAGGAGCAATTGAGTAACTTACCATTGAATAGAACTAGCAACTGAGGACGTCAGAATTTGACCCCAGTGTACTCTCCCCCACCCCTTGCCTGTCACCTCCACAAAATCTGCAAGGTGTCTTTTCTGTATCACTGGGCTCACTTCGTACGTACACTCCATTCCGTTTTAAGTAAGATCACTTAGTGATCCCAAATAGGGCGGAAATGTGTTCTCCAGCGATCCCAAAGCCGAGCGGTCTTTGTTTTAGAGGAGGCGGAATCTGCCTGGAATCTCGGGGTGACCCCAGAGCCCGCGGGGGGGGGGACGTGACACCCCCACCTCCCCATGCACCCGGACATCCAAGCAGAGACCACTGACAAGCCCTTGCTCGCTGCGCTTCCAGGAGAGCGGATTTCACAGACACTGAACACAAAGACCGGTCACTGCTACCGAAGAGCAGGCGACGATTTTTGTTTGCATCCGGGTCGGTGATAACCTGACACCCAGCAGGGCCCAGGTGGGGCTGTGTGGGGACCAGGGGGCTGCACAGTGTTGGGACCAACCTCAGATCACTAGAGTTCAGGAAGGGCAGGTGCTTAGCTTGAGCATTTGTGGGTCCATCCTGGCTCCTCCCGTGGGGGTGGAATTCACACACGGGATTTATTTCTCAGCCCTGCTTCCTCCCCAGCAGCACCTACCTCACAACATTGATCCAAGGGTGGCGTGAAATAATAGTGTCCAGCGCAACGCCTGCATAACTACTCAACACAGTGAGTACTGCATCACTAGCGAATGTCGTTTTCAAAACAGACATAAAAAAAAAAATCTTCCAAGGAGAAAGAAACAGAGAAGAACCACAGCCCCACTCTACGCGCACGCAATATGGAGTAAAATTTGGCTTAGAAAACAGTGTTGCTCACCTACCCTGCTTCCGAAGCTCTATGTCACTGTCACGGCTGCCAGCCGCGGTCCTCAGGGTAGCTCCGCTCACCCCAGCGTGGTCCGAGAAGAGGTCCTTCCAGCCTTCCACGGTAGTCACTGATGTGCAAGATGTAAATGGTGTGTAGGTAAATTGTAGCTTCCCCCTGTTTTCACAGGCTCCTTTTGAAAACTCTTTCTCTAACGTGAGAAGTGTTTCAAACTAAGATGAGTGGGTGTCCATACCATAGCAGGGGCATCCTAAGAGCTGGGGTTCTGGAAACTGACTGCTTGGGTCTGAATCCTCCTCTAGCTATCCACCTGCCTGTGTGAACTTGGGCAAGTTCCTTAACTTCTCTGTTCCTCTGTAGTTTATTACATGGACAATAAAAATATCTATCTTATGGGGGTGTCTGGGTGGCTCAGTGGGTTGAGCATCCATCTTCGGCTCAGGTCACGATCTTACGGTTCGTGGGTTCAAGCCCTGCGTCGGGCTCCGTGCTGACAGATGGAGCCTGGAGCCTGCTTTGGATTCTCTGTCTCCCTCTCTCTCTGCCCCTCCCCTGCTCCAGCTCTCACTCCCTTCCTCTCAAAAATAAATACACATTAAAAAATTGTAAAAACAGGTATCTATCTTATAGTTCTAAAAGTTAGATGAGACGATGTGCAAGAAACCAAAGACAGTGCCTGTCACACGTCTGTTATTATGTATTCCACAAATACTCTATGCCAGGCACCGGAAGAGATCAGTACCTGAAAAAATCATCGTCACACAGTGTGGCAGGTGCTGCTTCGCATACAGCATTGGATTTAGGTGAGAAAAGTGGGTTATATACCTAGTGCTACAGGATCACATAGGAAGAAGCAGGCAGACGTGTCTGGGGGAGTGGAGGAATGTGCCACAGAAGTTGACATTTGAGCTTTGTCTTAAAGACATGTAGGAATTCCCAGGCAGAGAAGGCGGTTATCTTAGGCAACCGTTACCGGAGCAGAAATGGACTGGAATAAACGCAGGTGAAATTGCAAAGTGAAACGGGAAGGGTGGAAGGAGCGCAGGCAAACCTGGGGGTTGCATCGGGGCCTCGGAAGCTGGGAGACAGTATCTGCCTCTTGGCTCCGCGGTCTTCGCGTCTGGACAGCCTCGCAGTGGAAATGCCCTCACTGTCCTTTGTCTTCAGCCCCTCACCGGCTCATTTCCGCCCTGCCTCCCCATGTGCCACTGACACTGTTCTCACTAATCCGTGTCCCCTCTGCGCCAACTCCAAGGAACACTTTTCAGTCGGGGTAGTGTAGCAAGTGGGGGTGAAGGCGTGTTTCCAATTTATCTGAAAGCAATGTCAGATGCCTATTATAGACGTAATGAATTGGCTTATCCATGTGGAAAATCACATTAATCAGATTTCTTATTTTAAAACAAGCTTGCATTCCTGGGAGAAGAATACATAGATGTATTTAAGCTCGTGGCTGGATTTTGTTTGCTAATATTTAATTTTGCCATTTTCATTTCATGAATGAGAACCATCTGTAATATTCTTTCTCTGGACTGTCTTTGTCTAATTTCAGGATCAAGGTTTTGCTGCTGTCACAACACGATGTGAGAAATGTTCTCTCCTTTTTTTGTGTAAGATTGACATACCCTGTCTGTCTTTAAATGAGAAAATTTGCCTATAAAGCATCTGGGTCTGTAATGGATTTTTTAACTACAGTTTTAGTCCTTTCCTGATAATGGCACAATAAAGATTTTCTATTCCTTTTTGAGTCATACTTGGTAATTTGCATTTTCCTTGGCATTTATCTATTTCATCTGAGTTTTAAAATTTATTGGCATGAAATTACTCATATTGCATTTTAAATCTATGCTGCATTTATTGTCATAACCCCTCTTTATCACTAATATAACTTATTTGTACTTTCTTCTTTATTTCCTTGATTAATATTGCCAGTTTGATCTATTTTATTAGTGTTTTAAAGAACAAATTCTTAGCCTCATTAATTCTTTCTATTTGTGTAATTGTTATGTTTTATGTAAATCTCTGCTACCCTTATTACTTTCTCTTCTTTTTAAATGTTTATTTATTTATTTTGGGAGAGAGTGTGTGTGCGTGCGAGTGAGGGAGGGGCAGAGAGAGAGAGGGAGAGACATAATCCCAACGCGGAGCTCAATCCCACAGCCTTGAGGTCATGACCTGAGCTGAAATCAACAGTTAGACACTTAACCCACTGAGCCACCCAGGCGCCCCAATTTTCTTTCTTATTCTTGGGGTTTTTTCTACTATTCTTTTTTTACACTTCTTATTTGGACGTTTAGCTCAGTCGATTTGGGCTTTTCTTCTTTTCTTTTGGAAACATTTAAGACTAAATGTCCTTCAAAGTATGGTTTCTGTGACTCCACGAGTTCTTTTTTTTTTTTTTTAATTTTTTTTTCAACGTTTATTTATTTTGGGGACAGAGAGAGACAGAGCATGAACGGGGGAGGGGCAGAGAGAGAGGGAGACCCAGAATCGGAAATAGGCTCCAGGCTCTGAGCCATCAGCCCAGAGCCCGACGCGGGGCTCGAACTCACGGACCGCGAGATCGTGACCTGGCTGAAGTCCGACACTTAACAGACTGTGCCACCCAGGCGCCCCTGTGACTCCACGAGTTCTTATGTGTGCTATTCAGCACTAATTTTTAAATTTTCAATTATGACTGCCTTTTTGACATTTGAACTGTGTGTTCTTTGCTCTCCTTTATGGACTGGAGATTTTTTTCTTGGGATCTTTTCTGTCATGGATTTAACTGAACTGTTGGTACACCTGATCTGTATGAGTCTAGTGTTTTGAAATTAGTTGAACTTTGCTCTATGACCTAGCCCGTGGCCAGTTTTTGAGATATGTGTGCTTGAAAATAACTTATATCCTCTAGTTATTGTGCGTAATGTTCTTTATATATTTATTAGATTTATTAATGTGCCTGCTCAAATCTCCTATATCCTTATAGATTTTTTTGTCTGCCTCATCTGCCAATCATTTAAAAAACATTTTTTTTTAATGCTTATTTTTGAGAGTGAGAGAAACACAACGTTAGTGGGGCTGGGGCAGAGAGAGAGGGAGACGCAGAATCCGAAGCAGGCTCCGGGCTCTGAGCTGTCAGCACAGAGCCCGACGCGGGGCTTGAACTCACAAGTCGTGTGAGATCATGACCTGAGCCTAAGTCGGACACCTACCGACTGAGCCACCCAGGCGCCCCTAATCTGTCAATTATTAAGAGAGATAGAGTTTCCCGTTTTTGATGACAGATTTGAAGTTTTCTCCCTACTGTTCTGTTAATTATTGCTTCACAAATTGTAATGTGATTTTATAATTCACACGTGTTTTAGGATTGTTATATCTTCCCAATGAGTTCAATCCTTTATTATTATGTTGTTTCCTTTTGTATGTCCACTAATGTCTATTTTGTCCTTATATTTTTAGGTCTATTTTGGTTAGGATTTGCCTAGTATATACTTCTATGTCTTTTTACTTTCAGGATTTCCTTCTGAATTTTAAATAAGTCTCTTGAAAACAGCATACAATATATAGCGGGATTTTCAAAATTTAATCAATGTTTGTCTTAATTTCATAGTCTAATCCATTTTCATTTATTGTGATTATTGATATATTTGAATTTATTCATGCTATTTTTCCTTATTTTTAAATTTCCTTTTTGTTTTTTTTCTTGCCTTCTTTTGCATCAAATGGCCTCCTCTATCTTTCCTTTTCTTTTTATTATTGTATTTATTTTTACTCTAACGGTTTAGAAATTTGCTGTAATAATATCATTAAAGTCGAATTGCCTAATTAAGTAGCCAGTAGCCACATGTAATCATTAAGCACTTGAAATATCCAGTCCAAACTGAGATGTTCGGTAAGTATAAAATACACATTAGGGTTTGAAGACAAAAGAATATAAAAGTTTTAATAATAGTTTTCATTTTAATTACATGTCAAAATGATAATATTTTAAATATATGGGGTTAAATAAAAGATATTACTAAAATTAGTTGTACCTGTTTTCTTGTTTCCTTTTTTAATGTGGCTACTGAAAAATTTTAAATTATGCAAATATTTGTATTTGTGGTTAACATATTTCTGTTGGACACCACTGGTTTAGAGACTACACGGAATTATTGGACATACGCATTTCACTTAACAAAGTCTAAAGTAAACAAAAATCCTTACTTCTTCCTCAACAACAGAAAGGCCAGACTGATTTAACTCAGCACGGACCTTCCCAAGCGTATGCTGAGGTAGGCCTGTATTTTAGTTCTATTTTATTTATTAATATCATATTATTAGGTATTATTGTTGTGGCTTTATGGAGATCAAAGGAAAAAGTATATAATGATCTCAATAGATACAGCCAAATTATTTTATAATATTCATACTCATTCATGATTAAAAAAAAAAACATGTTAGCAAGCAAGGAGTCAAAGCATCTTCCTTAGATTGATTTTGTTTTTTAAGAAAGTAGTTAAAGACACAGCAAACATTGTACTTAAAAGTGACATGTTAAAATGATCTTGTTGAGACCAGGAACAAGATAAGGATGCAGTTAACTTCTTTGTCCGTGCGGTGAGGCTAGCCTGGGTGTGCAGGGACACAGGGACTGGACAGGGAAAAACAAGCTGTCATTGTGTGAACCTGCTACGATCGCCTATATCGAAAACCCCAGAGAATCTACAGGTACTAATCTAAAATTAGTAAGAGGTTTAAAACGATGTGCT
Source organism: Felis catus (assembly GCF_018350175.1). Classification (NCBI taxonomy): domain Eukaryota; kingdom Metazoa; phylum Chordata; class Mammalia; order Carnivora; family Felidae; genus Felis; species Felis catus. The sequence continues at coordinate 17,310,527 of NC_058378.1, forward strand.
TCCTGCAAAATCTTAAAATGTGATTTCCCCTCAAATCAATCTCTGTTTTAACACAATTCCAATAAAAACTGCAACATGGTTTTCTTTCTCGCTGCTTCTCTCTCTTCTTTACCTTCTTCACTCCTCCTCCCCCTCCTTCCAACTCCCTTTTCTACCTCCCGCCCCTCCTCTTTCTTCTCTTCTTTCTTATTTAAGAAAAGCTGACAATCTTATTCTAAAATCTATATGGATGAACAAGGGTCAGGAATAGCCACAGCTCTCCTTAAAAGGAACAAGGTAAGGAGACCTACCTACCAAATATCATAATTAAGCTATAATTTTCTAAGCTAGAATAATTAAGACTGTAGTACTGACTCTGAATATACCATGAAAAAAGATGTTTTGAAGAATATAATATTAAAAACAACAAATAATCCAGTTAGACAATGGGCAGAAGACATAAATAGTACAAAGCAGACCTCCAGATGGCCAACAGACACATGAAGAGATGCTCAACATCACTGACCATCAGGGAAATGCACATGAAAACCACAATGAGATATCACCTCACACCCGACATAAAGAGTAAAATAAAAAACACAAGAAACAGCAACTATTGATGACGATGTGGAGAGAAAGGAATCTCATACACTGTTGGTAGGAATGCAAATTGGTGCGTCCACTGTGGAAAACAATATGGAGGTTCCTCAAAAAGTTAGAACTACCATATGATCCACTAATTCCATATTGGGTATTTACCCAAAAAATACAAAAGCACTGGGGATCCTGGGTGGCTCGGTCGGTTAAGCATCCGACTTCAGCTCAGGTCATGATCTCACAGTTTATGGGTTCGAGCCCCACATCGGGCTCTGTGCTGATAGCTCAGAGCCTGGAGCCTGCTTCGGATTCTGTGTCTCCCTCTCTCTCTCTGCCCCTCGCCCACTTGCAGTCTGCCTTTCTCTTTCTCAAAAATAAACATTAAATAAATTTAAAATAATAAGAATACAAAAGCACTAATTTGAAAAGACATATGCATTCCTAAGTTTATTGCAGCATTACTTATAATAGCCAAATTATAGAAGCAGACCAAGTGTCCGCTGATCAATGAATGGACAAAGAAGAAATACACACACACACACACACACACACACATATGTGTGTGTATATATGTGTATGTGTGGATATATATAATGTACATGCATGTGTATACATAATGTATATATTATACATATATGCACACATGTATAATATGTACATGTACATAATGTGCATGTATATATAATGTATATGTGTGTATATAATATATACACATATAGACACAATGGAATATAATAACTCAGCCATAAAAAAGAATGAAATCTTGCCATTTACAATGACATGGATGGAGGTAGGGGGTATAATGCTGAACAAAATAAGTTAGTCAGATAAAGACAGACACCATACAATTTCACTCATAGGTGGAATTTAAGAAACAAATCAAACGAAGAAGAAAGAGACAAACAAAAAAAGACTCTGAACTGTAGAGAACAAACTGATGGTTACCGGGGGGGGGGGGGGGGGGGGAGATGAAGGGGGTTAATCATGATGAACACTGAGTTAGGTATGGAAGTGTTGAATCCTTTATTACACATCTGAAACTAATATAACAACGTATGTTAACTATACTGGAATTAATTTTTTAATGTTTTTTTTAATTTATTTTGAGAGAGAGAGAGAGCACAAGCAGGGGAGGAGCAGAGAGAGAGGGATAGAGAGACAATGCCAAGCAGGCTCCACGCTCAGCATAGAGCATGACTCAGGGCTCGATCTCATGACTGTGAGATCAGGATCATGACCTGAGCCAGATCAAGGGTCAGACGCTTAACTGACTGAGCCACCCAGGCACCCCTAAAATGTTTTTAGAAGGAAAAAAGGTTTTAAAAAAGAATATAATGTCAAGTTAAAACGGCTAAATAAAAACTAAATAGCAGTGTAATCTTAATTTTATATAAAAATATATAAGTGCCTCCATATATGGACACAGTGTGCACATTTAAATGTACGTGCATCCACGTATGCTCACAAACTTAGGGCACTAACATGACTTCTGAAAAAAGACTGGAAGGAAACACACCAAAATGTTAATAGCTATGTCTGAATGGTGAGATCATGATTGGTTTCATTCCCTTTCTTCAAACTTTTCTGCAACTAATATGTTTTTATTTTTACTGATTTATATTGTGTAAAATACACAGAACATAAAATTTACCATCTTGACTCCTTTTATTTTTTTATCTCATTTATTTTTTATTTGAATTCCAGTTGGTTAACATACAGTGTTGTATTAGTTTCAGGTGTACAATATAGTGATTCAACACTTCCATACATCCTGACTATTTTTCCATGCACAGTTCAGGAGCATTAAGCACATTCACACTGTTGTGCTCACAAAGCTAAACTGTATCCCCACTAAACAACAGAGCCCCAAAACCCCTTCTCCCAGCCCTTGACAACCACCATTCTGCCTTCTGTCTCTGTGAGTTTGACTCTTCCGGGTTCTTCATAGAAATGGAGTCATATGGTACTTGTCTTTCCGTGACTGGCTTATTTCACTCAGCATGATGTCCTTCAGGTTCATCCACGCTGTATCGTATGTCATAATTTCCTTCCTTCTTTTTAAAAATTTTTTAATGTTTATTTATTTTTGAGAGAGAGAGAGAAAGAGAGAGAGAGAGAAAGACACAGTGAGAGCAGGGGAGGGGCAGAGAGAGAGGGAGACACAGAATCCGAAGCACGCTCCAGGCTCTGAGCTGTCAGCACAGAGCCCGATGCCGGGCTCGAACTCACAAATTGTGAAATCATGACCTGAGCCAAAGTCAGACACTTAACCCTCAGCACAGAGGCTCAAACTCGTGAACCACGAGATCACGAGCTGAGCTGCAGTCGGACACTTAACCGACTGAGCCACCCAGGCACCCCATAATTTCCTTCCTTCTTAGGGAACAACTTATCTTTGGACTTTCCGCTTTATGAAGAGACCTACTAAGGACCATGCTGTTTGCAGTTTTCATCATCCTTTCAAAAAAGTAATGAGTTTTTGGCACTAAAAAACAATACACGGAGCTTCCCTTGTGAAAAACAGTATGGCAGTTCCTGAAAAGATTAAACACAGCATTACCATGTGACCCAGCAATTTCACTGCTGGAAAATATCGGCAAAAGAATAGAGACGCTGTTAGCCAGGATGCAACGGGGAGTTACTTAAGAGGGCTGAAAGCTATCGGCAAAAGGGTGCGGGGGAAGGGACAAAAGCAGGGGAGGGCTGTTCTGCTTTGTAGAATCAACAGTTCCAGCCGAGAAGCTCAACTAGGTATTTCACCTGATAGCCCTTACATGAGCCAGTTGGAGCCAGACGGGAGCAGAGGACCTGTGCAGAAGCCCCCTGAGTTGTCCTAAAGCTACCTTTAGCTCATTATAATACTAAGATCTCCTCCTATGGGCGGAGTTTTCCACTAATTTATGAACATACGTGTATGCATTAGCACAGGGACGTGTTAGGCATGAGCAACTAAATGAACCAAAAGTTCCTATACAAGCTCCTTGCCCCTGCTCCCTAATACACTGAATAAAAGTGGGGCGCCTGGAGGGCTCAGTCGGTTGAGCATCCGACTTGGACGCAGGTCATGATCTCTAGGTTTGTGGGTTCGAGCCCTGCATAGGAGCTCTCTGCTGTCAGCACAGAGCTCGCTTTGGATCCTGTCTCCCTCTCTCTTTGCCCCTCCCCTGCTTGCTCTCTCTCTTTCTCTCTCTCTCAAAAATAAATAAACATTAAGAAAATTAAAAGCTTCTGTACTAACCCCATGGGGAGACAGTGCTTTGAGAGCTATCATCCTGTCTCCTTACTTGTGACAAGTAATAAAAAATGCTTTGCATCCAACCTTTCCTTGGGTTGTGCTCAGTTTGATGTGCCCCAAGCAGCGAACCCCTTGAGTTCAGTTACAACGTGAGTTCTTAGCACATAAAGGGGAAAGTGGGCGTCAAATTTTGACAAACCACCCAGCAAACCAGTGACTCTGAATTATTCATGTCTTGAAAGCCTGGTGCTAAAGACTGAAAGAGAAGACTTTGTCTAAATGGAGCTCACATTCCCCTGGGACTTTGGTGGAGAGAGATTGCTTTGAAAATGGGATCAGATATGCCTGTGTCTGAGAGGGTTATATGGACGGAGGTAATTGAAGTGAATGAAGGGTTAAGGATTTGGGTCTACCAAGAAGAAAAGACTGAACAGTTTGACAACCAAAAGAAGAGTTCTTTTTTTTTTTTTTCTGTTGCCATCTTCTCTTTAGAAAATTGATCCACTGAATTATGGTGAGAGAAATTATTGGATCCGAGCCAAAGAGACAGGCATGGGCTGTACATTCTGAGGGCGGTGCCCTGTGCTGTAAAGTTTGGGAAGTAAGTTGCCTAGACATCAATGAGAACCTCACATTCCTACAGCCTCCTAATTCAGGCCTCTGTCATTCAAAGTCCACCTTCCTCTGTCCTTATCACCCTCCAGCCTTGTTGTGACATATACACGAAAGAATTAGCCCACCCTCGCCAGGGGAGAGTTCATGCAGATAGTGATGACATAGTATTTACTCCCATTAATCCTCATAGAGTTATACGCTGTTTATTTGCTAAATTTGTAAGTGGCCAGATCCCAGATTGAATCCTGCAGGGAAGACCCAGGGTCTGACAGCCTCATTTTTGACGTTGCTTCTGCCAGCTCACGGCTGATTCATCTGTCTCAGCCTCTGGGTGCCTAGGTCCTGGCTGCAGAGGTTCTGACAGGAGGGGTCTGGGGGAGGTCTGGGCATGGGGGGGGTGCGGTTAGGGCCTTCCAGGAGGTTCTAGTGTGTAGCCCGGGTTGACAGCCACCGCTTTCGTCTTTCCAGGAAATCAGTCACCCACACGCTGCTCTCTTGATTCTGACAAAACTCATGTGTGGTCATCGCATACTTTCAAACTGTATTTACTCAGTATGAGTGGCCTACGCTGTGTAACATTGCTTTCTCTTTCTCTTTCGTGATCAGAAAATGTGGTTTGCTTTTTATAACCCTAACTGACGTCTAAGGAGGAATCAGGAGACGACAAACACAAGTCCTTCGTTCTGCTAAGCCGCTCGATGGCTTCGTGAGCGCCAATTCGAGGGTGAAAGCCAGAGAACTGAATGTGCACGCGTTAGCAATCACTCTGAAGGTTTTTGAGCCAAGTTGGACTCTGGGCAGGAGAAAGAGAAATCTGGGGCCTGGTTTGGGGGAACGACCACAAAGAATAACCTTCATTAATCAATTTATTCAGCTTGAATAAATTGAGCTCAATTGAGCTCTTGTCATATCCAGGAGCTGGGGCTATGGCAGTGTTGAGAAAGAGAACCCCAGGCCCAAAATGGCATCGCTTACGCCATCTTGCGGAACAAGGCCTGAACGCCTCACCTAAATTGCGGTTTCAACTTTCCCCAGAAACGTGAAGTCTTAACTGGTCAGTCAGGAATTTCCTGGTCAGCACCAGGGAGGCAATCCGTCACTGGGGCCCTCTCCAGTCCCCCCAAGGAAGATGAGGTCATCCACCTAATAAGACCCCCTTGCCTGGAACAATCCTTTGTTTTTCATTTGTTTGCAACTTTCTTCCCGCCCCCCCCCCCGCCCTCCTTCCTATAAAAACCTTCCATTTTGTACAACTCTTTGGAGCAGCCTCCAAGGATGAGATGCTGCCTCATTCATGAATCGCTTAATAAGACCAATTAGACCTTCATGTTTACTCAGTTGGATTTTTTGTTCTTTAACAAAAGGTAGTGAATCCCAATAGGACTTTAGGAGAACAGAAATATCCACTACCATATAGATTTTAAGCCCCCCGTCATCTCCTCTTCTAAATCTTCTGTGAAATCTACGTTCTACTTTTTTTAAAATTTTTTAATGGTTTTTTTTTTTTTTTGAGAGAGAGAGAGACAGAGCACAAGTGGGGGAGGGGCAGAGAGGAGAGGGAGACACAAAATCGAGCCTGCTTCAGATTCTGGGTCTCCCTCTTCTCTCTGCCCCTCTCCCACTCTCTCTTTCTCAAAAATAAATAAGCATTCAAAAAAAAAGAAGCTGAAGCAGGCTCCAGGCTCTGAGCTGTCAGCACAGAGGGTGACACGGGGCTCAAACCCATGGACCGTGAAGGCATGACCTGAGCCGAAGTGGGACTTTTAACCGACTGAGCCACCAAATCCATGCTCTCATTACTCCTCCTGGTCTAGAGCTGGGAACGGGAGGTGCTGAGTCTCCCAGTCCAGTGACAGTGATCAAGGGGGCCACCTCCGGGACGAGCCAGGTGCAGCCAGGACAGAGGTAGTCCCTGGAAGCTTGTAGAAGCCAGACCGAGCACAGGAATCCGAAGGGTGGGGTTGAAAGCAATCCTGTCTAGATCTCTAAGGCCAGGGAGTACCCCAAAACCAGGTTATTTGTTATTTCCCACCACTCCCCTCTTTATTTGTATTCAGCAGAGTTCTCACCTCACCCCTCTTTGCTCAGCCTCCGTGTTTTTCCAAGGAAATATCCTCCAGACCTGCAGCTTCCGCAAGCACATCTCTAATGTGAGAGCCCATTGGTTCCTGCCTCGCTTCCGAGTTCAGTCCCTTATTTTTCAATTCAGTATGGAACATGGTATGATCAAAATACACGGAACCAGGTGTGGTCAAAATACACAAAACCTTCATCCTCGGCTGTGTTGGTCTGAGTTCCCCGCCTTGGCTGGTGTCTCCACACACTGCTGAGAACTCCTAATTCTTCCGCTGGCCGGGCTCCGAGTCCTGTTAATTCTATCTCTTACACATTTCCTGAATTGATCTCTGCACCCTCTTTGTGATCACCATTTGTATTCAGCTTACCCTGTCAGTTACAAAGGGTCCCGCCTGGGACCTCAAGGGACGGTGACCCCACCCTGGTCCCAGGAATTGGGATCATACAAGGAGCATCCCATCTCCATTGTCAGTGACTCGGTAGGAATGGGCGTGTGGCTGATTCTGCCCAAGGAAGCCATGAGAGAGACTTGCTGGAAGCCTCTAGGAAACTGCTTCTTTTTCTTCTTAAAGGGCCGTGGGAAACCACCCAGCGGATGTGAACAAGGGAGCATTGAGTCCCAACTGGTACTGGTAGGCATTCTTCAACCACGAAAAGAGCCAGCTTTACAATGAAGCCAACTGTGGACGGCAGAGGGGAGAGACAGAAAGGGCGTCTTCGGTGGGATTCACAGACCTCTGTCACCTCTGGACGTCTTACCGCGCGAGGCAGCAGATTTCCTACGAGTTTAAGCCAATTTTAGTTGGCTTCTGTGTTACTTGCAGCCAAGCGGACTCTATCAGAGACACAGCGTGAGTTAAACTAAAAACCCGGTTCTATAAATCTCCCACTTACAGCCTCTCCACTCTTGGAGACAGAATCACTCCTCAGTGCAGACGGTGCTGGAGCCCGGCTGCGTGGCCTGTGAGAACGATGGCGCCCACCCTCCCCCCGTTCTGTTCAGTGACACCAGTCGCGCGGGAGCATTTGCACACAGAAAACCGGCAAACGCTACAAATCAGAGCCTTTTCTCCTGCCGACACCAGTTGTGAAGCATTAACCGGTACACTGCTGTGTAGCGTTCTAGACCTTTCCCAGCTGGCCCAGGTTGGCCTCTCCAGCTTCTCCTCCTTCCCTTAGCTCCCCTGTAGCCCTAGCCACAATGAAATTGCAATTCGCCAAGTGTGCTGTACTGTCTCCTGGCCCTGAGTTCTTAACAGAAAAATGCCTTTTTCCTCACCTCGAAGGCTGACTTCCACATCAGGGCGGAGTCGCAATGCCTAGAATCCATAGTACCTTTCGGGTACTCTTTCAATTTCTTTAAAAAGTGTTTTAAATGCTTTTATTTATTTTTGAGAGAGAGAGAGAGAGACGGAGACAGAGTGTGAGTGGGGGAGGGGCAGAGAGGGAGACCCAGAATCCAAAGCAGGCTCCAGGCTCCGAGCGGTCAGCACAGAGCCCGACGCGGGGCTCGAACTCACGGACCGCGAGATCACGACCTGAGCCGAAGTCGGACGCTTAACCGACTGAGCCACCCAGGGGCCCCTGTTTTAACTTCTTTCAAAATCAAGAAAGAAAAAATGATCAAAGAAAATGTTTTAATATGTAATATGTGTCTTTACCAGTTCCATTAGTGAAACCTAACAAAAAATTTTTGTGTGTGGAGAAAGGAGCCCATAAAGGCACAAGTGCCTAGAGCCCGTTAAAGTTATAAGGTGGCCCTAGGTCATCTGTCTATGAAATTCATCTCTGTGAAGATTTCTAAACTCCTCTGGGTTCATCGTCCTAGTCTCCACAATACTGTTTATACTTTTGAAATAATTTTCAGAACGACGTGGGTTGTAAATAAATAAGGTATTGGCTCCTCCTGGGGCCTCTCTCCTCGGCGTGCCAGAGGGCCGTCCTCTCTCTGGGCTCTCACGCGGTCTTCCTTCTGTGTGTCTGTCTAATCCTAATCCCTTCTTGGAAGGACACCTCAGTTTGACCGGATTGCTTCCTTAAAAGCACTTGCCCATCCAGTCACATTCTGTCTGAGTGACTGGGGGTTAGGACTTCGGCACATCAGTTTGAGAGGGACACAAAGTTCAGCCCACAGCTATGCTGTCATGCGTCGTGGTATTTATTTGTCATCCGGCTCCCACGCTGGGCTAGACTGTGAAGTCCTGAAGGGCAGAAACTCTGGTTCTTGGTGTCTCCATCGCCCAGGGGAGGAACACAGCCTTTGCCGAGCGGACGTGTTAGAAGTGCTGTGGAAGAATACATGTGCTCAGGAAGGAGGCCAGGTTCCTGTGGTGAACCCATGGGGCTCCAGAGACTTCTAATGAGCAATCAGCAGTGCCGGGGGGGAGGGGAGGGCTGGTGAGGGGTGGCTTAGCAGCTCTGCCTCTAGATGGAGTAGCTTGTGTTGAACTGCTTTCTTCCTGAGTGTGACAGCAGCTTCAGAGACGAGAGTTAGAAAAGCAAATATTCAAAGGGGTTCTGGCTCTTTAAAAGTGTATTTATTAGCAGTGACTTGCATAAAATCACCTTTTTAAGGGGGGAGGCAGCTGTTTTCTTTTTTCCAACGTGTTTATTGGGACATAATGAATCGCAGAAATGCTCTCTGCTTGCATCATCTCAAAAGGGCGATGTATATACATCTGGTGGGAATAAGAAGGTTTTTTTGTTTTTTGTTTTTGTTTTTGATTGGAGGATGGGATAGAGTCCCAAGTCATGTATTTCTATACAGCTCCACTTCTGTCCCTTGGAAAAATTGGAAACCAGTCTAAGGTTCCAGGATGCCAAGATGCCCTGCAGTGGGGTACAGATTTCTCAGTTCATATCCCATTTTTTTTAACCCTTGTCATTTTGGCTTCGTATCTCAAAGCATTGAATATTAGAGCTGGAAATGCAAATTCCTCGTTTTCTAGCTGAGCAGGTCACACAGTGGTGAGTGGTTAGACTACAAGCTGAGTTTCTTTTCTTTTTTTTTTTTTAACCTTTCAAAAATTTATTTGAGTAATCTCTACACCCAAGGTGGGGCTCGAACTCAGGACCCTGAGTTTAAGAGTAGCATGCTCGGGGCACCTGGGTGGCTCAGTCCGCTAAGCATCCAACTTTGGCTCAGGTCATGATCTTGCAGTTCACGAGTTCTAGCCCCGCATCCGACTCTGTGCTGACAGCTCAGAGCCTGGAGCCTGCTTCGGATCCTGTGTCTCCCTCTCTCTCTGGCCCTCCCCCACTTGTGCTCTGTCTCTCTCTCTCAAAAATAAAGAAAAACATTTTTTTTAATTTTTTTTTTTAATGTTTATTTTTGAGACAGAGAGAGACAGAGCATGAACAGGGGAGGGTCAGAGAGAGGGAGACACAGAATCCGAAACCGGCTCCAGGCTCTGAGCTGTCAGCACAGAGCCTGACGCAGGGCTCGAACTCATGGACCGCGAGATCGTGACCTGAGCCGAAGTTGGCCGCTTAACCGACTGAGCCACCCAGGCGCCCCAAGAAAAATATTAAAAAAAAAAAAAAGAGTCACACGCTTTTCCAACTGAACCAGCCAGGCAACCCTATACTCTGAGTTTCTAAATCTCGGTCTGGGATTAGTTCCATTACTTTCAACTTCCCCTATGACCCCATTCTCAGCCATCACTTTAAATCCTTCCTGGAACAGAGTGGAATGTGAGCAAGTAAGTAGAAGTCAAATAGGCAATAGAGAGTGAAATGGTTAAAATACCCCAGTCTATCGATGATCAGGCCTCCGGGGAGACCAGTGCGAGTTGCATCAGTGAGAGAAGGCTAAAGGCAAAAGCAGGAATTGATGCGGTCTTGCCTCCATTCAAGAGAGCGGCTGCAGTTCAACTCTCCTCGGTGGGACGAAGGTGCCCCTAAACGTTTGCCCCTTTTCTAAATTCAGAGAAGCTTTTAAGGAAGACCTCATCTGACCTCGCAAGGAAAGATACAATTAAACCCGGTTACTGGAGCTTTCTATTGCTTGCGCGCCATTGGCCCTGGGGAGCATGGTTCCTGATGTTTCGGGCCTGGCACTGGGGGGTGGGAGGTTAATACACACTCACATGAGACACTCGCCACCACTGAGGCCTCTACACAAATCTGAATGGGCCAGCAAGAGGTCCTAGAGGAGTCCAGAAATCGGGGAGCCCCTGAACTGGATCCCGAAGCTCCATCCTCTCTTCCCTCCGGGTGATAGAACACCTATAGAGACGTCCAATGACTCTTGGTAAAGCTTCATTTAGGAGTCAGCAGTCAAGAGAAAGGAGGTTACAGTCACGACAAAGCGGCTACGGGTAATGCTGAGTTTTTCTTCTTATTTCATTAGAAGGAGGCGAATTCTGCGTACAGCCTTCCCAGCTTGTCTCTGGAAGGATTTGACCTGACAGCAGTCTATCTCATTGCAGGCTTACAGTGCATGTTCCTAATGTTTTTAAAAAAAAATTTTAATGTTTACTTGGGGGGGGTGAGGGGCCGAGAGAGAGGGGCCAGAGGATCTGAAGCAAGCTCTGTGCTGACAGCAAAGAGCCCAATGTGGGGCTCGGACCCACGAACCGCGGGATCATGAGCTGAGCTAAAATCGAGGGTCAGATGTTTAACTGAATGAGCCACCCAGGCACCCCCAGTGAATGTTCCTTTTTTTTTTTTTTTTAATTTTTAAATGTTTATTTTTGAGAGAGACAGAGCGTGAGCAGGGGAGGGGCAGAGAAAGAGGGAGACGCAGAATCGAAGCAGGCTCCGACATGGGGCTCGAACCCACCAACTGTGAGATCGTGACCTGAGACGAAGTCAGATGCTTAACCGACTGAGCCACCGTCCCAGTGAATGTTCTTGAACGCACCCCTGGCATTCCGCACAGCTGGCTCAGTCTTGACAGCCATCTAGCTCTTTCTTGCCCTCTGTGGGGCATAGCCACACCTTCAGGGAAGCCAGGGTCACACTTTTGCCTTTTGTAAGTGAAAGACACTTTCTGCAGCGGGTGGTGACGATATGTTTCCTTCCTCTACCCTCTGTCTCTTGTCCCCACGCTGTGCTATCTGTGCCCCCAGCCCCCTCCCCTTTCCCGTGCTTTTCAAGCATTCTGGTGTGGGATTGGTGGGGTTGGGAACAGTAGAGGTGACCGATGGTTCCCTAAGGCAAGGCCTAGAAAGGCCTGGAGAGAGTCAATTTCCCTGTCGGCTAGGACACTGGCTCTCGCACCGCATCAGGGAAGCAGCAAGTCTCACACACACCTAGGGACAGCTGTCTTCTCCCATCTTGAGGGGGTCGGGGAGGTCAGAGGAGTGAGCAGGTGACTGACTTTATGACCGTTCTCTTCTAATCATGGTGATCTCCAAGGTGTTTGGCATGGTGCTTGTTATCTTTGACCCCCACCTTCAACCCTGTGTGGCTCATGTGGTTTTGCTGTGGCCTCGGGGCCTCACACACCTGTGAGGGTGAGGTGGTGACGGAGCTTTGGTCTGAGTGCGTCACCCCCAGCCGCAGAGACATGGACAAGCCCTCCTGCCGAGCCCTGCAGATGCTGCTTCTTGAGGTGAGACCCACACACCCCCAATAAATCCTGGCTTTGCTTAGCAGCCTGAGCGGGTTTCTGTAGCTTTCAACCAAACAACCTCTACTAAGGCCTTTATTGAAATAAAGTCTTATCTAGAGCCCAATACACATAAAGAAGAGATGGGGCACTTGGGTGGCTCAGGTCATGATCTCATCGTGCGTGAGTTCGAGCCCCGTGTCCGGCTCTGGGCTGACAGCTCAGAGCCTGGAGCATGCTTCGGATTCTGCCTCTCCCCTGTTTTGTGCTCTCTCTTTCTCTCTCTCAAAAATAAACATTTTTTAAAAATTAAAAAAACAGAAAAGAAGAAATGACACTGTGGCTGTTCCGTTGAAGCCAGGGACGTTCCATCAGCCCCTGTGTCCTCTGCTTGGGTGCCTTTGAGGGGTTCCCTTGGAAGCAGTTTAAAAACCACTGCGGAAGGCAGTGACTCTACCATCAAGGGGACTTGGTGTCCCAGGTAATCACTGGGCTCCTTCTGGCCGCTGAGCCACAAAAAGCAGACACAAGGGTTACAAGCGAGGGTGACAACATCAGCGTCACCAAGGGGGCACAGAGAGGTCTGGGGCCCTCCAATCCCACCAGCCTGAACTCAAGGGACCGGGACATCCTCTGGTTTGGTTCAACAGTAAGTCAGCTGGGAAGTACCCAGTGCTCCTGTTCTCTCTACTGGTGTGACCTTGACCATTAGCCTGTGCCAGATCGTATTTGGCTAGAGACTCTTCCTAACGTACCTGGGCTAATACCTACCCGACTCGGTGGCGTCGTCTCCTGGAAAGCACTCTCACTCTATCCTCCAGCCCCAGATATGTACACGCTGGCTGTGTACATAGTCGTATTTGCAGCTGGGCCCGGAAGACGGACTTCCGGGGGATGGCCGAGGTGGGGGAGGGGTGCCGTCTCCCTGGTGTTTGTGCACTCAGACCCTGCTCTTTGGTTAGGCGCTCACAGCGCCCTTGGGTCCAGATGCACGATGGTGGTGCGAAGGCTGTCACACGATACTTACCTCTACAGCAGGCTTGTGGCTTCTGCTGTCAGATGAGATCCCCACGGTCTCACTGGTGGCAAGTGGCCGCACGAGGACTCAGACCCAGGACCTTGAATTCCAAGGAACGGCTCTTGGAGCCCAGCTCCTCCAGGAAAAGCACCCCTGGTCCCCGAGGCACACCTTTTGCCATAGAACTTTCTGGAGCTGGGGGTGACTCAGTGTATTTGCTTTCTCCATCGTTTCTTGCCCCTTCGCTGTCTTCTCTGTGCCCCCAGCCTCCTCCCCTTTCCTGCATCCGGAAGGCTGGGAAGTCTCGGGAGCTGTTTTCCCTCCCTCTGGAGCTTTCTTTGTTCTTAGGCACAATAGGTGGCCCACAGCCTTTTCTCCTAGGTCCCCTCCCCAGTCTTGTGGGATTTCCTCTAACAGCTGAGTCTACATTTCCAGTGCTTCGGGGAGGTTGGGGTGGGGCAGCCCCTGGGGCCACTTCCCCACCACTGGCCCTGTGCCTGGTTGAAGAACGTGATCAGAGCAGCAGACTTTCCAACGATCCCTGGGGGTGGCTCAGGCCCAGGCAGACAGGTCTGGGCCCAAACAGAAGAATCATTTGGCCTTAGACATCAGCACTGACGTCTACGGGCTACGGGCATTAGCTCAGATTAGACCAGAACACCACCCAGGACAGTAGCTGGTGAAGAATGTGGAGAGAGGATGGTCAGAGCAAAAGCAAGGGGCCACTCGATAGGTATTCCTCAGTAAGTCACTCCCTCCAACTCCCTCGCTCCTTATCATCCGTGGGTGAATGATTTCTGTGACTTTGGGGGGGGGCCCAGGAGACATCACATTTCAACCCTGCTGTGGGAGACCCCGCATCTGACGGTCTATGGGCAAGATTGGGGTTTACAGATAATGTGGCAAGATTCTGAGCTGTGCAGCGACTCTTGTGTCTTTTGATGGGCATGTTAAAGATAGCCCCTGTTTAAATGTTTTTTTTTTTTAAGTTTTACTTATTTATTTTGAGAGAGAGAGAGAGCATGAGCAGGGGAGGGGCAGAGACAGGGAGAGAGAATCCCAAGCAGGCTTCGCACTGTCAGCACAGAGCTCGAGGCGGGGCTTGAACCCACGAACCGTGAAATCATGACCTGAGCCGAAACCAGGAGTCACAGGCTCAACCCACTGAGCCACCCAAGATAGTCCCTGTTTAAAGAGAAGGGAAGGGATAGGGGGAGGGAGAAAAGAAGGAGAAAAAGAAGAAAAAGGAAACCAGTCCACAATTACAACCCATAGAGAGGAGAAAACCTGTTATAACCCAGAGAACCAAAACTACATACCTATCCATCTTTTTCAAACTCGGCTCGCTAGATTTGCCTGTAGGAAACAAATTCAAAGAGAGACGAGGCAGCAGATTAAAATTCCTTCCTGCCTACTCGTGAAAGGGCTTTAATCTTAGCCCGGGCGGACGATAAACAGAGCTCTCTTTCAGCCAAGTCTGGTGAGAGAAATTGCCTCTTTTTCAAGCAAAGGCCTATGGACGGGGCCAAGCAGTGAGCATCTCGGACCCGTCCCTCATCCACCATCCTGCCCCCCCACCCCCTCACCTGTCTGGGATGTCTGCCTCTCCCTGTTGCCAGCAATTGCCCGTAAATGGCACACAGAGATTGTACCAAGTTACCAAGCTTTGACCAAAGAAAATTCAGGCAGAAGGCAAACCGTATTGCAGACACATCTGCTTTTATTTGTGGCCTTTGCACAGCCGGGGTTTCAGGTTCCCGCTTCCTGCCCGCCTCTGAAAGCGGCTTTGTCTTTTTTTTCCTGGACTGAAGCATTGCATTTGCAACAATCACACAAGCCTCAAAAGCTGCCATTTCTAAGGTGGCATCCACTTCTACGGCTCGCGTCACAAAACCACTGCAGGCGGCCAGAATTCTTCACTTATGTCCAGCCCTTTGTTGCTTTTGTAGTTGTGTAGGGAAAAAAATAACTTTCTTTTTTTTTTTTTTTTTTTTTTTTTTGGTGTATTCGTGTGCTGGGGGCTGTCGGCTGCCATAACAGAGTGCCACAGACTGAGCCACTTACACAACAGGAGCCTATTTCCTGACGGATCTGGAAACTAGAAGTCTGAGATCAACGTATATCGGCGGGTTTGGTTTCTCCTGAGGCCTCTCTCTTTGGCTCGTGGATGGCTGTCTTCTTCCTGAGTCTTCACATGGTTCTCACATGGAATGTGTGTCTGTGCCCAAAGTTCCTTTCCTTTTTTTTTTTTATAAGACAAAGAAAAGAGAGAAAGAAAAGGGGGGAGGAGCAGAGAGAGAGGGAGAGAGAATCCCAAGCAGGCTCCGAGCTGTCAGCAGAGCCCAACGTGGGGCTCGAACTCATGAACCGCGAGATCATGACCTGAGCTGAAATCAAGAGTCAATTGCTCAACTGACTGAGCCACCCAGGCGCCCCCCCCAAATTTCATCTTCTTAGAAAGACCCCAGCCACATTGGATAAAGGCCCATCCCAATGACCTCATTTAAACTTAATGACTCCTTTAAAGACCTTTCTCCAAATACTGTTACATTCTTAGACACTAAGGGTTAGGGCTTCAACATATGAATTTGGAGGGATGTAATTCAGCCTACAACTTTTGATAAAAATTGTACTGGTCTTTTGACTTTCACATTCCAGAACATTCCAGAGTGCTGGGAAAAAAAAACCCATCTGACCACCTCTACCTATGCCACTTGAGGACTCTTTGGCCTGTTCCACGGGAAGTTGTTATCTTGCATAGCATATTATGGGAAACGCTGTGGTAAACCCTGAAATGCATTTTCTCTTTTGATGCTTACGTAATGACCTCATAGGACTTCATAAATTAATGCACGGAGTGATGAATAAAGGCTAAAGAGATCCCTTAAGCACTTAAGACTTCTGTTAATAGACTTGCATATGGGGAAGACCATGTGATGGGCTTCTGGGTCAGAGGTTGCCATTTATGGGTCTGAATCGAATGTGTATCTTGGAGCAGAGCATTCTTCCATGTCAGGGGCTGTTAATTTTGTTTCTTTCTTGACGAGACTCTTCCATTGGGTTTTACGAGATCTTACAAACAAAGGCATTAAGATCATATAAAGCAGGATTATTCATTATACCATAAGAATTTTTTGTGTGGGGGCACCTAGCTGGCTCAGCCGGTTAAGCATCCAACTTCGTGTCAGGTCATGATCTCACAGTTTGTGGGTTCAAGCCCCACATTGGGCTCTGTGCTGACAGCTCGGAGCCTGGAGCCCGCTTCGGATTCTGTGTCTCCCTCTCTCTCTCCACCCCTCCCCTGCTCGGGCTCTGTCTCTCTCTGTCTCTCTCTCTCAAAAATAAATAAACATTAAAGAAAAAAAGAATTTCTGTGTGACCCACTCTAGGAAGTAAGAAATTTATAATCTCATTGAAGAAAAGACGTGCGGCTCACCTCTGCATATACTAATGGAAATTCAATTCCTTAGACCGTTGTCTAGGAAATCAACAACGCTAAGTATTTCCGCCTTGATGACAAGGCCCAAGTTTGTCACCAGCTTTCTCTTCGCACGCTACACCCCCCCCCCCCAATCTGGCTTCACCTCGCACAGCCAAGCTCACATTTCCCTCATCTGCTTCTCTAGCTGGTGTCTCTCTTCTGAGCTTTGACCCCGAGCCTTCTGACTACAACACTTTCCACTTAATTTTCCCACAGGTAATTTGAACTCCACGTGACCCAAGCAGAAACCATTACCTTGCTCTAAATCCTGCTCCTCCTCCTCTCTAGTCCCTGTTGGTCAAATGGCACCATCATCAATCTACCGTCCTCCCTTTCAATTTACCGATTCCTGCAGATTCTACTTCATTAGGACATCTTGAGTACACTCCAGTCTCTCTTCCTTCGTTGGTACTGCACTGGACTCCACCCTCCAGTGTTCCCCCATGGGGTCCTGAAACCCATGGGTGCAGGGCAATATCATGGCGAATATCATGGGTGAGAGATAAACAACATCGTGCTTTGGGCTCTGGAAGGTCTGGATTGAAATTCCAATTCTGCCGCTTAATAACTGTGTGACTTTGGTCAAGGTGCTTCATCTCCACAAGTCTTGGTTTTCTCATTGGTAGAGTAGGGGAAAGGTCTAACTTTGGGAGGTGAAGTAACTTAAATAAGAGAACACATATAAAGTAGTGAGTACGGTGCCTGGAATACGGTACTCAGACACCTGATCATTTAATTGCTCTGATTGCAATATTTCAGTTACCCTCAATTTCCTTGGCAAGGCACACACGGCCAGCGCCCTTGCTTCTCTGACCCCATCTCTTGACCCTGCTCACCCAACTTTCTTTGTCTCCACCATGCTGAACTCTCTGATGTTTCCAAACGAGCCAGGCTTTCTCTGCTCACTGCTCCTTTAGGTAAGCAAGATGGCTCCCACCACCTGACCTCATGCCTCCTCCTTCCCACCACCTCCCTCTGTACGATCCTAGGGCTCATCCTTCTGGGAAAACTCTAGTCCCTTCAGAGGTCTTCTTCTCCATCTAGCAGCTTCCTTCTGTCATTGCACTGATCACACTCAATTGCATCCATTTGTCTACTTGTCCCCTTCCCTTTTCTTCCTAGAACTAACTTTATGCTTTGTATCACTAATTCCTAGGCACCAAGCCTTACGTATGATGGGCATTCGGCGCCTATTGAATGAATGATAACAGCCAGCATTTATTTAGCCCTTGTTATGTGTCAGGATAATATTGGCTCTGATTTCTTTTTGTGGAGCTGCTGAGTTTGTTTTGTTTCCTATGAGTAAAAAACCCTTTTTAGAAGTAATCTTTGGTTATCTGGTCAGATTTGGAAAAACTTTAACCTTGGCAGAAATCTACCTTATCACTAATAATGTTGCTATTTGTCTCCATGTTCGGTGTTTGTCACATGACCATAAGAAGAAAATTCAAAGGGAGGATAGATTCCAATAAGTACATTTCTCAAGTCGGCCCTGAGACGGAGACATTCAGAAGTCTTCAACTTATGCCGGCATCCTTTGGACAAACTGTCCTTGGTCACTCATCAAAACCTTATGAAATGAGACTCGAAAGCATTATGCAAAGCGAAAGACATCAGACACAAAGGGCCATACATTATATGATTCCATTTATATGAAATGTCCAGAATAGGTAAGTACACAGAGAAAAAGGTAAATTTTTTTCTTAATTTGAGAGAGAGAGAGAGAGAGAGAGAGAGAGCCAGGGAGAGGGGCAAAGGGAGAGAGAGAGAATCTTAAACAGGCTCCATGCTCAGCACGGAGCCTGACATGGGACTTGATCCCATGACCCTAGGATCACAACCTGAGCCAAAACCAAGAGTCAGACACTCAAACAACTGGGTCACCCAGGTGCCCCAGACAGAAGGTAAATTAGTGGTCACCTAGGGCTGGGAGTGGGAACAGGAATTGACTGCAAATGGAAAAGAAGTTACTTAAAAAATAATAATAAATAAATACATTAATTAATTAATTATTTTGAGAGACTGAGAGACAGAGACAGAGCGTGAACAGGAGAGGGACAGAGAGAGAATCAGGCTCCACACAGAATCTGAATCAGGCTCCAGGCTCTGAGCTGTCGGCACAGAGCCTGATGCGGGGCTTGAACTCACAAGCCATGAGGTCATGACCTGAACCGAAGTCGGAGAATTAACCGACTGAGCCACCCAGGCACCCCAAGAAGTTACTTTTCAGAGTGATGGAATATTCTAAAATTGGATTGCACGGATGGTTGCACAATTTCGCAAATTTACTAAAAATATCAAATTGTACCCTTATGATAGATAGACTTTGTAATATATCATCTGTACCTCAATAACACTGTTTAGGAGAATCCTTATGAGAACTTTCCCCAGTCTTACCTTGTTTTCTCCATGACAGTCTGGTTCTGGGAGAGATTTCCGTTCCAAATCTTTCACCCTCTGGGAACTGCTGGGAATATGCTGGGATTTGTAGTTTTACAGCTCAGCTTGTCGCCTGGAGAACCTGTGACAGATGTGTAAGCAATAATTTGGACCAGACTCTGCTGGGCTCAGCCTATGTGCCCATCCCCTCTAGGCCATATCTGTATTTGTGCTATAACTCAAATTCATGTACATATCATTCTAAATGGCATCATTTCACCAATAACTTAGCATTACGGGAGCCACTTTAGGGAACTTTTGACAGTCACAAAATCATTTGAGAGATGAATGAGAAGGAAATCTTTCTAACTACCCAATGTTTTATATATATATATATATTTTTTTTTTTGATGGGTATGAGAGAGCATCTGAAAGACATTTAGGTTTTAAAGCTGCTTCCTTAAGAGATTCCTTGGCCACAGGGGTGCCTGGGTGGATCAGTTGGTTGAGCTTCTGACTTCAGCTCAGGTCATGACCTCCCAGTTTGTGGGTTCAAGTCCCACATCGGGCTCACTGCTGTCAGCCTGTCAGCCTGTCAGTGCGGAGCCCCCTTCAGGTACTCTGTCCCCCTTGCTCTTTGATCCTCCCCCAATCATGCTCGTTTGCTCTCTCTCTCTCTCTCTCTCTCTCAAAAAAAAATAAATAAATAAATAAAACATTTAAAAAAAGAGAGAGTCCTTGGCCATGGCAAAGAAAAATGTGAAAAACATAAAAACGTGTCTCTTTTTAATCCCTTAATCACAACTCATATCGAAGGGCCTTGATTCTTCCTATTCCTTTCTCCATTCTCTGTTCCATCTCCTTCTGCCCCTCCTTCTCCCCTGATCTGCCTGCTTCCCTCCTGAACCACCAGAAACTTTCAAGTTCAATTATCTTTTCTTTTTTAATTTTTTTTTATTTATTTTTGAGACAGAGACAGAGCATGAATGGGGGGAGGGTCAGAGAGAGAGGGAGACACAGAATCTAAGCAGGCTCCAGGCTCTGAGCTGTCAGCACAGAGCCCGATGCGGGGCTCGAACCCACAAACTGTGAGATCATGACCTGAGCCGAAGTCAGACGCTTAACCGACTGAGCCACTCAGGCACCCCTATCTTTTCAAATTAAATCCTCCTTGGAACAGAGAAAATCCCTACAGTTGATGTTAAGCCCCGTTTTTTGCCCGCGCTGAGAGCCGTTGTCAAAATTTTCCCAAAGTCTTTGGAGAGATATGACTCGATGGACGCAAATTTACAGAGGAGTTTAGAACAGTCTATGAATATGTCATCCAGAACTCACTGTTCTATCCCAATTAGTTTAGATATTAGTAGGAACCTCCTTTGCCAAAACAGTGGGTCACCAAGGCCAGAACGGGAAGGACCGAGTGTGGCTTAAGACGGTGGAGGAAACCAGAGGGATTGAGAAAAGTTGTAGATGTTGGACAAGATCTTTTGGAAGCTATCCCCAGATCTTTCCAGTGAAACCACATGGGGATCTGAGTCGGCCCTTAGGCAAAGAGAGGATGAGGCCCCTTGCAGGCTGCAACAGCGTTTGGCAGTAGATTGGTCAGCAGATGTGACTCCAGCTCTCTCCTGGCTTTTGGAAATGGCCTTAGTCCAGAAATAGGGGACTTAAGCTAGAGCAGGGAAGAGCCCATTGTCAGACCTCCGGCTCCTTGCCGAATGCTTTAAAAGAAACAACAAGGCTCAGAATAGATACATGAATTTACAAAAGTCAGATGGTGGGTATCTCTAAATAATCCTCAAACCCCGGGCACTTGTTGTGATGAGCACTGGGTGTTATGGGTAAGTGATGAATCACTACATTCTACGTCTGAAACCAATTTTGACCATCTATGTTAACCAACTAGAATTTAAATAAAAACTGGAAATAAAAAAAAACAACACCCTCAAACATTCCCAATGCTAATAACAGCCGTCCTCAGACCTTTAACCTAAGAACATTCCTTCCTTCTTGTGACACAACAGCACTAACTTGATAAGGAGGGGTTCACACTGCCAATGAAAACACCAAGTTCCTTGTTCTCCTGAAGGTCTCTTCCTGGAAATCCCTGGAAATGCCCCTGTTCACAGTGAGACCATAGCTAATTTCCCCATTGATTTACTATTACTCCAGTATCTGAGTCAAATCTAAATTGGTCAAGGAGACACAAAAACATTTTTCGACGCAGGCGGGATTTGGGAGTGAAAACAAGTAAGGTTCAGAGTGCTTCATCTAAGTCTCTATCCAAACTCTGCAGCATTCTGTTAAACCAGAAGCTAAAAAAAGAACTAAAACTAAAGAACTTGGTGAAGGCCTCCCAGAGAAAATGCTTATCACTCATGGCTTGTACCAGTCCACATAACACTCCTACCGTCCCTTGTCGAAAAGTCCGAAAGCCAAGATACAGATGCATTCAGGACTTCAGGGCCACGAATGGGATAGACATCCCTTGCTTCGCTATTGTACCAAACCGAAATCTAATTTCACATGGGAGCCTCCTGCAGCTACGTATTTAACGGCCGATTTGCTTTCCTTAGTGTCCCTTTAGATCGAAGCGGTCAAACCTCATTTACGTTCCCCTGGGGAATTAGCAGTGTGCCTGGACAATTTACTCTTTCCGCCTCTCAATCATCTTCAGCCAGGGCCCCAAGAACCTTCCATTTCCCTATATCCTACGCTTACCCAATATATAATGAGCTTTTGCTTGTTCTAGAGACAAGGTGAGATCCAAGACTGATTCCATCTTCCTCCTCAGAAAGGACATGGGTTTCCAAAGAGAAGTCACAATTTGGTCAAAGTGAGATTCATTTCCTGGGACGTGCTTTATCTTACGGAGGCAAATCCTTACTTCAGACATACTGCAGGGCCTTCAAAACTTTCCCAGGCCAGCAAATAAGAGACAAGTAAGAAGATTCCTGGGTCTCACTGGCTGCTGCCGACAATGACTTCCAGCTCCTGTGAAATTGCCAGGGCACCAAATGACTTAACCAACTCCTCGATAGCCGAACCTCTCCCCTGGGAGTCTAAACATGAAAGGGCCTTTCATGAGTTAAGATTAGCCCTCCAACAATCCTCCACATTGGCCTTCGCAATTATCAGAAGCCTGTCTACATATTTGTATATGAGACGTTAACCTCACGGGGATCACGAGACGCCAAGAACTTACTACCCTCTCTCTCTCTCTCTCTCTCTCTCTCTCTCTCGATCCAGTGGCTGTGCCATTTTACATTCTCGTCTGCAGTGTATGAGGGCTCCAATTTCTCTACATCTTTGCCAACACTTGCTATGGTCTGTTTTTTTGGTTTTTGTTTTTAATTACAGGCACCCTCGCAGGTGTGAATTAGCAGCTCACTGCGGTTTTGATTTGCGTTTTCTTAATAGCAACTATGCCCAGCATTATTCCACATGCTTTTCCATTTGTGTATCTTCTTTGGAGAAGTGTCTGCTCAAGCCCTTTGCCCATTTTTAAGTTGGTTTGTTTGTCTTTCTGTTGTTGACGTGAAGGAGCTCTTTATATATTCTAAATATTAAGCCTTGTCAGATGGATAGTTTGCAAATATTTTCTCCCATTCTGCGGGTTGTCTTTTAATTCTCTTGATGGTGTTGCTTGATGCACAAAAGTTTTCAGTTTTAACGAAGCCCAATTTATTTTGTCTTTGTCGCCTATGCTTTTGGTGTCGTACCTGAGAACGCATCGCCAGATCCAAGGTCATGAAGGTTTCCCCTCTGTTTTCTTCTAAGAGTTTTCTAGTTTTAGCTCTTCCATTTAAGTCTTTGACCCATTTATTGCTGTCCTTGATCCACTGCGAGTTAATTCTTGCATACGGTACAAGGGAGCACATGTGGATGTTGCATGTGGATGTCCCATTTTCCCAGCACCACTCACTGAGGAGACCGTGCTTTCCTTCTTGAATGGTCTTGTGGAAAAGTCTTGTGGAAAAGTCTTGTGGAAAAGTCAATTGACCGTGGACATGAGGGTTTATTTCTGCCTTCTCCATTCTCTTTCATTGGTCCATATGTCTGTCTCTACACCAGTCCCACCGTATTTTGTTTTGTGGAGCTTTGTAGTAGATTTTACAATTGGGAAGCCTAAGTCTTCCAGGTTGTTCTGCCAACCTGGTTTTAGGGTCTTCTTTAAATGTGCTGGCTTCCTCTGCTGGATGATCTTTGTTACACGTTGAAGATATACAACATTTCTCCTATGAAATCCTGTTACTTCCTCTCGTACATATCCCTACTCATCACTATAATACCTAGAGCCTTGGTATTCTTCTTCTACTACCTGAAGAAGGGGAAATTCATAACGATCTGACCTCTGTTCATGAATGATGTGTCAGAAACTTTAGAAAAACGCAGACTCGGGGTGCCTGGGTAGCTCAGTCACTTAAGTGTCTGACTCTGAATTTTGGTTCAGGTCATGATCTCAAGGTTCGTGAGTTTGAGCCCCACATCAGGCTCTGTGCTGACAGTGCAGAGCCTGCTTGGGATTCTCTCTATCCCTTTCTCTCTCTGCCCCTCCCCCACTCTCTCTCTCTCTCTCTCTCTCTCTCTCTCTCTCTCAAAGATAAATACATAAACTAAAAAAAATCTTTTGAAATAAAAAGAAAAACACAGACTTAATCCTACTGGTTGGTGGACAATATCTTCAGACTGAGGCAGGAAAATAATCTTGTAACAAACTCACTTTGCCTCTAGAACATGCTCTCTTGGCAGAGGCGAAATCCGCCCAGATGGCAAAATTCGCTGTGCTCACCAGGGCTTTCCAGGTAGCTCCAGATAAGAAAGGTAAATATACACACGGAGAGTAAATATGCATTTTGGGGAGTTCATAATTTTGGAATGCTTTGGAAACAAAGAGTCCTCCTACCCTCAACAGAAACCCCATTTAGGAATGGGAACCCAGTGGAAGAAGAGCAGAACGAGGCATGGGGACCCTGAACCAGGGTGGAGATCGCCCTCTCGTCCAAGTATTGGTGATCCACCCCGTGTCCCTCTTCAGGTGTAAACATCTGACCCAGTGCAAAGCTGATGGCCATTTGCCTGTTGGCTTGTTTTCTGGTTAAGCAGAAAATTTCTCTTAAAATAGGGATTGCAAAGAGGGTGAGGAGGAAGCCGAAGACAAAACTTTTTGTCTCCTGTGTGCATTTGATTGACTCTGCTACTAACTCCCTCTGGCTAGAAGGGCAACCTTGTAATTCGAGAAAGGGTTTTAGGCTCTGAGTACCTAAAAGGACAAGCCAATGTCTGGGAAGGAGCTAGGCTGCATAGAATTTCCCATGCTGCTTTAAAAGGCAAGGAAGACCAAAATACAACTGGAAGAATAATTCTAAGAAGGGCAGACTCGCTGAAGAATCCTGTTTTAAAAAAAATAGCGGATTTGGGAAATAGGAGAATGCTTTATTCTTCTTAGAGTCACAAAATGACCATTTAAATTTCAGATGTCCCCTTCCCCCACTTCCTTATGCATCCTGAAATTATCTCAGTATAAATCTTGATCTGGGCCACCTTGCCCTCTCACCCACTGGAAATCTACTTGGTCAGAGTGTGGCATAGAAACTAGGAAGCCCTCCTCTTTCTCTTAAAATCTTCTACCCAAGGGGCACCTGGGTGCCTCAGTCGGTTAAGCATCCGACTTTGGCTCAGATCATGATCTCGCGGTTTGTGAGTTCGAGCCCCGCGTCGGGCTCTGTGCTGACCGCTCAGAGCCTGGAGCCTGCTTCGGATTCTGTGTCTCCCTCTCTCTCTGTCCCTCCCTTGCTCACGCTCTGTCTTTGAATAATAAATAAATGTTAAAAAAAAAAAATCTTCTATCCAAAAGTGAAATGAAACCCAGCTTCTTCCTTTGACTCAAGGGAAGATGACTTCTTTTGAATACGTTTCCCTTTGTTTTCCCAAAAGGTGCCTCTTAACTCTTTAAGCCTAAAATGTGTATTTGCTAGCTACAGTTGAACTGTTTTCGTGGCCTCTTTTCTACTTTATTGGAAAAGCTAAGTGAAGGCTGGGGAACAGTTCCTTGGGAAGTACAGGTCCCAGAGCCTAGAAGCATCTACAGTCAGAATATCTGAGTCCAGATCTGGCTTCCTGGCCATTAAGCCGTGGGTCCTTAGGCAAGCCACTTAATGACATCCATAAACTGGGGATAATATGCACTCTGTGTGCCTAATCGGTTTGTGATGACCAAACAAGATAATGTATGAGAAAGTGTTCTTTAAAAAGACACAGTACGAAGAATGGTTATCTGAGAGCGACAGGATTATAGGCCAACTTTCATTTCTCCCACGTGTTTTCTTCTCTCTGTTATATAATTTATACTTTAAAGAATAAGTTTGAAGGGGCGCCTGTGGGGCAGTCAGTTGGGTGTCTGGCTTTTAATTTGGGCTCAGGTCAGGATCTCCCAGTTTGTGGGATCAAACCCTGCATCGGTCTCTAAGCCGATGGCGTGAGCCTGCTTGGGATTCTCTCTCTCTGCCCATCCCCCACTCACACACGAGTGCGCGCACTCTCTCTCAAAATAAATAAACACTTTTTTAAAAATAGCGTTTAATTTCCTTTAATTTTTATTAAGTGTCATATATGTTTTCTGTTCTCCGTTTTCTTTTTCAAGGAGGCTCCACGCCCAACGTGGGGCTCAAACTCGCAACCCTGAGATCAAGAGTCATATGCTCCGCTGACCGAGCCCCAAATGTCATTGATTTTAAAATGAAAGGATGCAGAGCTGCATGAGTACAAATAAAAATTAACCTTCTTTTGATGTTGCTCTAATTTTATACCGTTTCCTAATAAAATGCACAAATTCCTAAATTGTAAGTTTCAAACTGATGGTGTCAGGGTGTTGCTGGGGGATCTGAGCACATAGAAAATAGCTAAGCTGTATATTTAAACACTAAGAAAAACAGAAATAGGGGGCACCTGGCCGGCTCACTTGACAGAGAAGGCGACTCTAGATCTCGGGGTTGTGAGTTCGAGCCCCATGTTGGGCGTAGAGTTTACTTTAAAAAATTTTTTTAAAAATAAAGAAAAATAGAAACAGGAAAATAAGACTTTTCTTGGTCCTAAGGACAAAGCCAGTTCTTGGAAATTTGGTTAATTAAAATACAACACATGTCTTAATGTAAAGCTAGTAGTAGAGTCCTACAGCTAAGAAGCGAGCCTCCGGTTTCTGCATCGGATGTACAGGTTCAAGAGCGTCTGTCCCCTCTGGCCGGTGGGAACACAGCGTCTCCTAGCCCCGTGGCGGTTCCGGCAACAGTTCAGCAGACAGCTCCTCGTGGTGCCTCTTTGGTGTCACACCCCGTGCACGCACAGCTGAGTGTTCAGCTGACTTCAAGTTCGCCCCTTGTTGATTTGGGGACCACTCTGCACAGCTCTCTCCTCTCCAGTGTCCTGCCCGTCCCAGCTGCCTCTGTCTCTCCAAATGTCCATCCTGACTTCTCCGGTGTCTCCACCTCCCATCCCGCCTGGCTTCTGGAAAGTGCCTCCGGACAGAAAACCAGGGAAATTATAGGACTCTCCCTATCTGGGATTGCTCCTCTCTCAGGGTCCAGTCATCTGTCGCCTGTTGCCTAAGATCTGAAACCATCCGGTTCCTAGGGTTTGTTCAGTTTGCCAGCTGTTTAAGGCTGGAGAGCAAGTCTGGAACCAGTGACCCCCATATGGCCACAGTCAGAAAGCCCTTAAATTTTGGAAGCTAGAGCCTTCATTCCCTAAAAGAGACTGTTCCCACTCTGGATTAGAAATTTGGTGACTGCGGAATGGACACATAGTGCTCTTTGTATCTCTTCTAACACCAGTGGTTAAGTTACAGAGCAAAATGGAGCGATAACTGATTCAGCCGAGAATTATCGAATGCCCACTATATGCCAGGTTTTCATTTGGCCCCGGGGCCACAGGAGGGAAGAAGATGTCAAAGTCCCTGCTTCCTGGTAAAAATCAGTAGTGACCTAGAGCGTACAATTTAAGTGATATCTCTCACCGTACCACCTGCCCTGACATCACCGTTCCTTCTTCTTGACTTGAAACTCCCCACTTTTAGGATTGATTCTACACATCTTTTTCCACCAGCTACTGAGTCCTTTGCACTGCACCAGATGCTGAGGATGATTCCAATCAGGAGCAAAGCACAACTTCTACCACCAAGCAGCTTAAAACTGGTGGAGGAGATGAGGTGCGTATACGAACAATTAATAAATTCAACTCCCCCGGCCACCCGTTTCCCCAAAAGCATTAGTTTAAAAGATAGACTTACACCTAGAGGTCCAGAGCCTCTGCAGCTCTCCTCCAGTGGGTTCCAAGAATCAGGAAAGCTCTGAGAGGTCTTTTTGTACTTCATAGTTTTGCTTGGAGTCCATCTTGGGAGGGGCAAGAGAAGAGACTGCTTTCTCCGCCTCCAGGCCCGTATACTTACCTGCCACTGGGCTTTGTTTTTTAAGTTTATTTATTTATTTTCAGAGAAAGAGAGAGCATGCGGGAGGCACGGGGGGGGGGGGGGAGAGAGAATCCCAAGCGGGCTCTATGCTGTCAGCGCGAGCCTGACGCAAGGCTCGATTTCACGACTGTGAGATCATGACCTGAGCCGATATCAAGAGTCAGATGCTCAACCAAGTCACCTAGGCCCCCCACCCCAGCCACTGGACTTCTGATTGGACCTTCCCCCATTACCTCAAAAAACTCGGTATGTACCCAACTGACTTCTCCATTTCGTCCTCCTTACCTTCCTTCTCTTCAAGAGAATCAGCACCATTCACCCTGCTGCCCGAAACAGAAATCCGGGCTCACCCTGGACCTCTTCTCTCTCTTCTCTCATACCTGATCCCTCACTGATATCTGTCAGTCAGACCCCTTCTTTTCACCCTCCCAAGTGAGCTTCATGATTCAGTGGTTTTGCCTGCCTTGTGCTCAGCTATATCCCCCATAGAGCAGGTGCTCAAGAGATAGTTACCGAATGAATGAGTGAATCTTCATTCTTGCTACTCTCTTGCTCTAGGCCCTCATCTTATCAAATGAACTGTTATGCTAGTCTAACTAGATTCAAGGATGGCAAGCAGAAAACGCTCAAATCTATTGACGACAACGCTGCCACAGGGATCTTCCCAAAACACATCCAATATTTGTTACTCATTATGTTCTACGAGGTTGCCGCGGACGCTGAATTAGTGAATGCTGAACCGTTCCTTGTGTTTTTTAATTCTTCAAACATTTTTTTTTTAACGTTCATCTATTTTTGAGAGAGAGACAGACAGAGCGCAAGCAGGGGAGGACAGATAGAGAGGGAGACACGGAATCGGAAGTAGGTTCCAGGCTCGAAGCTGTCCACACAGAGAGAACTCATGAACCATGAGATCATGACCTGAGGCAAAGTCAGGTGCTTAACCGACTGAGCCACCTCGGTGCCCCTGAACCATTCCTTCTAAGGGAAGATACAGGATCGGGTTCCTGAGAGTCTTTCGGTCACAACATTTTCCTCAACCTGTTAATGCATAGCCTTGCTTTATGGGTGTTTCTGTTCAAAGATGCCTTATTTGATACATATATCACTGATTCATTAACATTGAACTCACCAGCACTGCTACTCGTGCCCGAATGGACCTCATCTAACGCAAGTATTTTCTCCATACAGCCCATCACAGCCTTCTTGCATTAGGAACACTAGACAACATCTCAGCACGGAACTCGGGGGCTGTGTTAAACAATGAAATCACCAACAGAAACCAAAAGAAATGCAAACTACATGGCACTAAATAGACCACAAAAGGGACACTGGTTTACAGTGTGACCTAAAACAGGAAGACAGAGCATCCTGTTTGACCTCAGCTGAGAGCCTGTGCACTGAGAGACTCAAAATTTTCAGCTCTCTGTACATGCCCACAAATGACTATGGAGGTGCCACAAGTGTTGATTTTGAGGTCACAAATGAATTTTAGCCAAGTAGGCAAATTCGCACATCCGGAATCCCCAAATACAGAACCCGTGAATAGTGAGGATGAACCCCAACACTCAATCACGTCACCTCCCTCCCCCCACCAAGCCTTCAATGACTTACCATTGCCCCCAGGGAACTTGGTTTCCTCTTCAGTCGCAGGACCCGGTATTTCTATTTAACTTCTGAGTTTATATGCCAGTCTCTGGTGATTCTTGGGCGAAGAAACCATTTGCTTATATTCTTACCACCTAACACAGTGGCTGGCACATGGTAGATGTTTAATAAATAGCACATTTGAAAAAAAAAATAAGTGAACAAACCCACAAAGTGAAAAAACAAATGAACAATGGTGGATCATGGCATCTGGGATAGATGACAGGTGGGCCATTATTTTAAAAGTTATTTTCAATTTACTCTTAATAAATTGGCCTCCAGTGAGTGCATAAATCTATTTAACTGGTGATTAAGCTCTGGTACTACCCACCAGAAGGATAAGAAAAGGACCATACCACTTGTTGTCATTCGGTTTGGTTAACTTGTAGAGTTGAATAAAGCCCAGTTGGCTTGCACTCTGCTGCGTCGGATACTGATGACTTTGTCTAAATTCTGTCTGATGCTCCCATTCTATTTACATTCCGATTCCCCTTTGCTCTTTTTGCTCTTTGTGCGGATTCCCGGCCAGTGTGTACTGAGAGCTTTTGGTCCTTCCTCCACTCTCTTGTGCGGTGAGTTTTAACCCCGTTATCAGATATTCATTTAAAGACCGAGCAATGCCACGTGGGGAAACCCCATGGTTTTTGGTTTCAGTTAAGCTGTTATCTGCAAATAAGTGTTCCCACCAAAGGATTCTTGGAAATGCTGGCCACTATCAAGGGAGCTTTTGAATGGCTTGTTTCAACTTGAATCATGTCAGCTGAACGGCGTTTATTGTGTGTGACAGTCCCACTGACTGCGATAAGTCACTCTCTCAACTCTCATTTATTCAGGATAAAAAAAGAAAGGGTGCATACATAGCCTCTGAGGCTAATTCTCAACTCCACACAAAAAGTCACCAAGCACTAGAGGTCCCAGCTTGGTTGTTTTGGTTATTATTATTATTTTTTAATCATGTCCCTTATACCTCCTCTCCACTCTATACTCAAAGCCAGGCCCTTGGTCTAGGGGCCAGCTTTAACCTCTGCATGGACCAAAACATTAGCTTCTTAATTGTTCTTTCCTTCTTTCAGTGGGTCAGCTCCTCCCCTCTCCCCCACTAATCCATCCCGTACCTCTGCCTTGTCAGGGCTCAAAGCCAGATTTCCTTCTCTCCCTTTCTCCACCACCGTGGTGTGTGCGGTTGGTTGACTCTGTTCCCTGGGGCTTCTCACAAGACTTTTCAGGATCATGAGATTCCTGGCCAAGAAACAAAAGCAGAATTGTCCCAAAAAACTGGTAATAGAATCAGGTCCAACTACAAGAAGAGACAGTGGAGAAGAACCAAGCTGGGTCTATAAGGAATCCCACATGAGATGCACCTGTATTTGTTTTTTTCTTGTTTAAGTTTATTTATTTTGAGAGAGAGAGAGAGAGAGAGAGAGAAAGGGGCAGAAGAGAGAGAATCCCAAGCTGCCAGCACAGAGCCCAATGTGGGGTTTGAGCCCACGAACTGTGAGGTCATGACCTGAGCCGAAGTTGGACACTTAACTAACTGAGCCATCCAGGCGTCCCGAGATGCACACATATTGGTGCCATGTCAAAGTCACTAGCGTCTTACCGTATGAAGCGGAAAGCATCACCATCTCTGGTCAATTGGCCATGTTTTCTTAGGAAGATTTTTCTCTTTGTTTCTACGCTTCTCCATAGTAGTCGTTTGGTTCAGTGATGAATATGTGAGATCTTCTGGGGGAAAAACACGCCACAGATTTCATCATTCCTGCACGAATATCCATGCTTCCTCTCTGCTGAAAAACAAGTCCAAGGACCCTATCCCTTACTTCATGGTTAACGATCCCACCTGGTCTCTGCAGGGTCCCCGGCTTTATTACCTGCTCTGTTCAGATCATCATCTTCACTATTGCTCACAGGCCCACTGCCCATCTCCACGTTGTTCTTCATGGTGGCCCCTGTCCTGGAAAACCAGCCTCTGTTTCTCCTTAAAGGTCCAGAAAAGTTCAACTCCCTCCCCTCGGCCCTTTTCTAGTGAGGGTCCCCCCTTTGGGAACTCCTGGAGCCTGTAGCACTCTGGCTTGGTACTTATATTCATAATACAATGATTGTTATTGTTTTTAACCTTTTCATGTATGTATGTATGAATTGTAAGCCCTTGGGAGCCCAGGACCAGTTTTAGGCCAGTGTTGGCCAACAGAAAAATAATGTGAGCCACAAATGCCAGCCTCGTCTGTAATTACAAATTTTCTAGTAGCCACATATTAAAATAAACAGGTGAGATTAATTTTTAATGATATATTTTCTTTAACCAAATATACCCCAACTATTACCTCTTTAACATGCAATCAACGTGACCCACTGTCACTGAGATGTCTTAAGTTCTTCATTTCATACTGTCTTTGGAGTCCGGTGTGCATTTTATACCTACGGCACACCTCACTTTGGACTAGCCACATTTCAGGTGATCAGTAGCCCTTTGGGGCGAGTGGCTTTCATGTTGGACTTTCTTTTTTTTTTTTTTAATTTTTTTTTTTAACGTTTATTTATTTTTGAGACAGAGAGACAGAGCATGAACAGGAGAGGGGCAGAGAGAGAGGGAAACACAGAATCTGAAACCGGCTCCAGGCTCCGAGCTGTCAGCACAGAGCCCGACGCGGGGCTCGAACTCACGGACCGTGAGATCATGACCCGAGCCGAAGTCGGACGCTCAACCGACTGAGCCACCCAGGCGCCCCTCATGTTGGACTTTCATATTGGCTTTAAGTCCTCATAGGGCCTGCTACCGCGCACAGTTGAGTGACAGTGAAATGTACACAAACACTGTGAGTCAACACACTGCTGTCGCACTGGAGGAGGAGGAGGAGGGTCTCTAGAGGCACAAGTTTCTGTCCTTGACCCTGTTCTGTTCATCGCTTTCATTGACGGCGTGGATACTACAGCGGTTAGGAACAGCCACTGCGTAATGGGCACATAGCCAACAATACTGTACTGTGCCCTTAAACACTTGTTACAAGGATAGACTTCAGAGGAGCGCTGAGAAATGCATAGAATTGTTGAATCGTTATATCGTACGCGTGAAGCTAACAGAACCCTGTAGGTTAATGATGCTTTAGAAAAAAAAAGAGGGTGGATTCACGTTATGTGTTTTTCATCACAATTAAAAAAAAAAAAAGAACACTTGGTCTGAGTCAGAGAGAGCTTAATTGCAAATCTTGGCTCCACCAAGATATACACGCGTGAATATGAGCAAGTTAATTTTCTTCTCTTAACTTTGGTTTCGTCATCCATAAATGGGGATAATTACACCAACCTCAAAGGACCTTTGTGGAGAGTAAATTAGATCCCGCCTGTAAAATGCTTACCCCAGTACACAGAACATATTAAGCCCTTCAAAATGTTAGGTTTTACTGCCATTATTATTACCATAAATGGTATTTTTTATTAATTTGGTAGATGAGGTAACTCGGGGAAAGCTAGGTCTTTAAGTTAGATTGAAAAAGCAAGATCCAAGGGGCGCCTGGGTGGCTCAGTCGGGTAAGTGTTGGACTTGGGCTCAGGTCATGATCTTGCAGTTCCTGAGTCCGAGCCCTACATCGGGCTCTCTGCCGTCAGCACGGAGCCTGCTCTGTCTCCCTTTCTCTCTGTCCTTCTGCCACTCAACGCCCCCCCTCCCCCACCACCTCCTCAAAAATAAAGACACATTAAAAAAAAAATCAAGATTCAAAAGGCTTTTCCCAGATAGGATTCCACAGGCTGAATAAAATAAAATGAAATCTAATATAGATTAGTTGAAGTGTTGCATTTGGGTTAAAAAGTCCAGCTACACAGGGGCGGCCTGGCTGGCTCAGTCGGTGGAGAGTGCAACTCTTCATCTCAGGGTTGTGAGTTTGAGCCCCATGTTGGGTGTAGAGATTACTTAAATAAATTTTAAAAAAATAAATAATTTTTAAAAATTTTTTTAAATTTTAAATTTTTAAATTTTAAATTTTAAATTTTTAAATTTAAAAAAAATTTTTAAAAATCCAGCTACACCAAAATAAGCTTTCAGATTCACCGTAGCCCATACAAAAAGAGTCATGTGATTATTCATTGACCAAATATAGTTAAGAATAAAATTATGATTATACTTTTTATTCTATTAAATATTTCATGTACGATGCAAACAGTACAAAAGAATGTAAAGCGAAAGGTTAAAAATCCCCCTCTCAGAATCCCCCTTTTCCCACTCCTGCTTTGGTACATGTCCTGCCAGAAACGTCCTCTGCCTAAATAAACATATACTCGTTTATCTTTTCTTAATGCTAACACTTACGGGGACAGACTCTCTTTGCAACTTATTTGAAAAGGAGTTAAAATGTAAGTTGAGATGCATGATGAGGTCACTATTTTTCAGAAATGTGATGTGTCAACTCCGACTTTGATTTTAAGCTTCAAACAAAGGAGGCCAACAGTAAAATGAAGGAAACACTCCAGAGCTATTTAGAACTCGCCCAACACATCTGGAAGCTTTCACTCACAGAGGGACACTACCTTTTAAGAAAAACACAGACAAAGTGCTCCGTGTCTGGCAGAGAGTGATTAAGGGGGCAAAGTAATTCAAAACCATATCTTCACAGACGGCCAGCTGTAGGGCCTAAGGATGTTATCCCCAAGGAAAGGGTATCTCAGAGGAGTGTGTTAGCCATTCAATGGGAGTGAAAATAGCCATCCAGACAACCTCAGCGAGCAGGGTGTAACCGGGGTTTGAACTGTTTGGGAAGGCATATTTTGACTAAGTAGGGACTTTGGTGGAGATAAGTGAGCAGGAAAGGGGCTTTTTAAAATTAGAAGCCGCCAGGGAGGAATATTATTTCTAAAAATCAGAAGGGTCTGAAGTGTGGATGCGTGACCAAGTGTAGTCCCCCCACTCATCTCAGATTTTAAGGAGAGGCTCGTACTCCATTCGCGAAAATAACTGCCATATTCTTCAATGCATTTCATTCATTATGTCAGAGGAATTTATTTGTGTCTTTGAGCCTTGCTCCTTGCCAGGTGCAAAATAGATTAAAATAGAAGAAAGGAAGGAGAGAGGGCGAGAGGGAGGGAGAGAAGGAGGGAGAGGAAGGGAGGGAGAGAGGAGGGGGAGGGAGAGGGAGGAAGGGAGGGAGGGAGAGAGGGAGGGAGGGAGGAATGAGTGATATTAACTCCAGCATCCCACCAGCTTGCCCGTTCTAATTTCACAGTCTCCTTTTGTCTTGATTTTTCACGTCTACCACTCTATTCCTCTACCCCACTTTTCCGTTCTCCTCTTCCACTAGGTTCAGTTACTGCTGAAAACTCTTACGATCCTTCTTCTCCTCTCCCAAGGGGCATTTTATCATCTGGGGAAGCCTCCTGGGCTAGGCTCTTCACCTTGCACTCCAGAAAAGCCAACTTGTGGCAGGTCCTTCCCAAATGCTGTAATTCACTTGCTGCACTTTCTAGGTTTCTGCACTCTCCTTGGCCTTTCTCTGTAACTTCAAAGGGCTAGTATTGAATGAGAGGGTTTCTAAGTCCTGGTTGGGCTTGCTCTCCCTGTGATGTACCTCTTCTAGGTATTGTGACCATCACCCGTTAGTGCAGACCCTCCAGGCCCTTCCACAACCAAATAGCTCCCTGGATTCTGCCTCAGGCACCTCCCCAGTAAGAAGACGGTGGCCCCGTGGGGAGGTCCCACTGCTTATTAGCTAAGCAAATACCTTTGATGAACCCCTTTCTCCCTCATTCCTTAGAGGGAACTCTGGGAAGTACCTCCCAGGGATTTCTTGGCTCACATGAGAAAGTGCTTTACAACGAACCAAGCGCTGGTTATTTTTATTTCTTTTTCCTATCCCTTGCTTTCTGCCACCTAGTTGGGACCTTCCTTGCCTCTCGATTCAAAGATGTGTTAACCTCTCAACTACTCTCCCTGCCTCTAAGCTCTGTATCTACCTCCAATCTATTGGACGTGAAAGTGCCTGAATGATCTTTATTTTAAGAACCTTTAAAAAAAATTAGAGAAAAAGAGAGCAGGGGAGAGGGGCAGAGGGAGAGGGAGAGAGAATCTCAAGCAGGCTCCACCCTCAGCACAGACCCTGATGCAGGGCTTGATCCCAGGGCGCTGGCTGGGAGCACACCTGAGCGGAAATCAAGAGTGGGAAGCTCAACTGTCTGAGCCATCCAGGCGCCCCCTGACTGATCCCTCCAAAGCTCAGATTTTAGTCCTTTGAAGCGCTCAATTAAAACAAAAACTTAAAATAAAAAAACATAAATGACTAAAGCGCTCAATAGCGTCCCATTACCTAGGAGACAGAATCCAAACGTCACAGCGTGCACTTTGAAACCCTCCCCAGCCTGGTACGAAAACCAGTGTTCCGGCCTCTCTACCTTTTGATCCCCAAAGCACCCCCCCTTCCAACTGACCAGCGCGCTCCCTGCCCCTCGCCAATCTCACCTCCCTTGTTCAAAGTCAAGCCCAATTTAAGTGAACACACATCAAGTAAGTTTTTTAAACTAGTTATATTCCAGGAGCTTTGCGAATGAAAAAGTGTTAAGAAAATTAAGAACAAATAATGGAGTCATTTTTTCACCGATCCTCATCCAAATTTCAGGAAAATCATTTCCCCAAAGCAGCAATTCTGTCTGATAAATCTTTCTATGTCGAAAGAGAAACAAAAAAAAGTGAAATTATGGGAAACCTATGATAGTTTACTAGATATTGTGTGCTTTTAATAGCTCAACACTGGTAATACTTGATAATCAAGAGTAAATTAACAGGCTAACATTTAAAAATGCATACTTTATGGGGCACCTGGGCGGCTCAGTCGGTTGAATGACTGACTTCAGCTCGGGTCATGATCTCTCGGTTTGTGAGTTCGAGCCCCACGTCGGGCTCTGTGCTGACAGCTCGGAGCCTGGAGCCTGCTTCGGATTCTGTGTCTCCCTTTCTCTCTGCCCCTCCCCCACTCATGCTCTGTCTCTCTCTGTCTCAGAAATAAACAAAAAAAAATTAGAAAAAATAAAAATGTATACTTTATAAAGTATATAAGCAATTAGGTGAGCTTGTAGGGAAGCTGACCAAGATACATACATCAGGAGATGCAAATGCCCGTCCAAATTGTCTATGTTTCTTTTTTTTTTTTACAGTGGTGATATATTTATAGTAATGATTTTTTTTTCAAAGAATTTTTATATCACTAAGTGCCTAGCATTGTGCTGGGTGCTATAGCAGCTACAAGAAAAGCCTGGAGGTGCACCTGGCTAGCTGCGTCAGTAAAGCATGCAATCCTTAATTTTGGGGTCGTGTGTTTACACCCCGCATTGGGCATAGAGCTTACTTAAAAAAACAAACAAACTGAAAAACCAAATACCCTTAAAAATAGAACTACCCCATCATCCAGCAATTGTACCAGTATTTACCCAAAGAGTACAAAAACACTAATTCAAAGGGATGTGTGCACCACTTTGTTTCGAGCAGCATTATCTACAATTGCCAAATTATGGAAACAGCCCAAATGCCCATGGACTGATGAGTGGATAAAGAAGATGTGATATGCGCACACACACACACACACACACACACACACACACACAGTGGAATGTTACTCAGCCATAAAAAAGAATGGAATCTTACCATTTGGAACAATCTGGATGGAGCCAGAGAGTATTATACAGAGCAAAACAAGTCAGTCAGAGAAAGACAAATACCATATGATTTCACTCATACGTGGAATTTAAGAGACAAATGATTATAGGAAAAACAAGAGAGGCAAACCAAGAAACAGACTCTTCATTACAGAGAATATACTGAAAGTTGAAGGGGGAGAGGGGTGAGGGATGGGTTAAATTGGTGGCAGGGATTAGGGAGCGCACTTGTGACAAATGCCACGTGATGTACGGAAGGGTTGTTGAATCACTATATTGTACACCTGAAACTAACGTGACACTGTATGCTCACTAAGTGGGATTTAAACAAAAGCTTCAAAGAAACACAACCAAATACCTTTTCCTCTCTCGATAAACTTCCTAAAAAAACAAAAAAAAAGCCATGCCCTTATTCTAGACTACATGAACTTCAGGGTTCGTAAAAGGAGATCTCAACATGGAGCGAGTCTAGCTCAGAGTCTCTTCTCTCTCTCTCTCTCTCTTTTTTTTTTTTCCATAAATTTCCTTTAATGGTCATTTATTTTTGAGAGAGAGACAGAGACAGAGACAGAGAGTGAGTGGGGGAGGGGCAGAAAGAGAGGGAGATGTAGAATCGGAAACAGGCTCCAGGCTCTGAGCTGGCAGCACAGAGCCCGACGCGGGGCTCAAACCCACGAACCGGGAGACCTGAGCCAAAATTGGACACTAAACCGACTGAGCCGCTCAGGTGCCATTCTGCCTCCCTCATTGTCTTCTTCAGAGCACAAGTCAGGTTGCTACCTGAATCTGTGTCTCCCAAATTGCAACCCTAATTGCTCAAACGAATGTCCGCGTGCTTTAATTTTCAGTGAATTCTTTCTTTGTCAACATTTTGAGGTGATAAAGCACCAACTTAAAAAAAGAAAAAACTACATCAAAGAGTCTAGAATTAAATACATGTGCTAAAGTTTTGGCCAAATACATTGCACAATTGGTCTCAAAGTATTCTAATTTTAGGTTCTGCCACAAAGGGAAAACAGCTACTGTGGACAAGAAGGTACACTTCTCAATGGCTGGCAGAATTTAAGGTCATTAAATTCTCAAAAAAGAAAGCTCAGGGATGCCTGGGTAGCTCAGTCGGTTAAGCGACCCACTCTTGATTTTGGCTCAGGTCATGATCTCATGGTTCATGGGTTCAAGCCCTGAGTCAGACTCCACACTGACAATATGGAGCCTGCTTGGGATTCTCTCTCTCTCTCTCTCTCTCTGTCTGCCCCTCTTGCATGCTCTCTCTCTCTGACTCTCTCAAAATAATTAAATAAACTTAAAAAAAAAAAAAGAAAGCTCAATCAGACTTAATGTGCTTTTCAGCTTCCTTCTATTCTATCCACAACCTAAGTTATTCAGGTTTTAGAATTATGAAGAAAAGCACAGAAAGATTCTGTGATGTTCCAGAAAGCACATGCCAAGTGGGTAGGAATGAAGAAGTGGTTGGATTAGAGGAAGGACAGAATGCAGGGAAGAGACTGCCTCTTGGTGAATGGTGTCAGATGTCAGTGACTTTGAGGTCTGTGTTGCAAGGCCCAGGTCCCAGACCTTGACCTACAAAATCTAAGAAGAGGTGTGGGTTACTGAATAAAGCACTAGATTAAAAGTCTGCATTCCCCGACCTCCAGGAACTTGTGAATAACAAAACAAAAACAAAAACAAACAGATACGAAAAAAAGGTTGATTTAGCTGAATAGGAGATGGCCGGGCCTCATTCTGGCTTCAAGTCAGAATACCAGTGTTTCAGAATTGAATAAAAGCAAAAAAACCAAAAAACAAACAAACCAAAAAACCAAATAACCCCATACAGTCAGCCTTGAACAACACAGGTTTGAACTTCACGAGTCCACTCAGATGCAGATTTTTTTTTCTAGAACTACAGTACAGTACTATAAATGCATTTTCTCTTCTTTGTGATTTTCATGACATTTTCTTTTCTCTAGCTTTATTGTAAGACTACAGTATAGAACACATAAACATACAAAATATGTGTTCATTGACTGTTTATGTTATTGGCATGGCCTCCGGTCAATAGTAGGCTAGTAGTAATTAAGTTTTGAAGGAATCAAAAGTTATACACAGATTTTTGCTGTGGTTGGCGCGCCTAACCCCCATGCTGTTCAAGGGTTAACTGTATTTTCAGAAGTTATTACTTCATTCCTGAACTTTAAAAGGTACCTTATATTGGCGGAATATGCAGGCACTGACTGACATTTTCCAGGGTGTTAAAACATTGGGTGGGCTCTTGCATAATTACGTTTTGGGTTTATACAAATAAAGTCTTAGCATCATAGACATTCTATAGAAATTTCTGTTCACGCTGGGATGTTATTTCTGATGTAAGGGGGGCCTATTTCAATATGTTCACCTCACTGAGCATATGCCAGAACACAGAGCCTGCCTTTAAAACTGGGGGGTTGGCATCATCCGAGCTGCCCCTATGACCTGGTGACGAACTATTGGGGGTGATGGTGGGGGGTCCGGAGCTGATGGCCAAGAAAGAATTCTTGAAGATGTCTTTGGTGCAAAAAGGTGATTTTATTAAGGCATGGGGACAGGACCCGTGGGCAGAAAGAGCTGCACTGGAGTTGTGAAGAGTGGCTCCTTATATACTATGGGGCTGGGGGAGGTAAAGTCAAAAAGGAAGTTTCCAAAGAGATTTTCATATGCTAAAGACTCACAGATTACCGGTGGCCTAGCTATTGTCAAGCTAAGGTTGTTTTCCCCTCTAGCAAAGCCTTATTAACATTAAGACAGTAGAGAGAAATGTTACGCTCTGTATTTGCCTCAAGTATTTGTCAATGGGCTGCAGGTTGCAAGGCAATTGGATTTTACCGGTTTTTTTCTTCTTGCCTTTGTTCCCAATATCACTATGGAAGGGAAGAGGATGTTGGGGCTCCAGGAAACTGAGTCTGGGCGCTTCTGGAGATTAGGCTATTGATAAGATTGCCTTTTTCTCGTAATTTACTAAGATATTTGTAAACTGATAGAGACTCACATCCTGTATGACTGTGATCTCTATCAGTTAACCATTTGTTTTCTTTCCTTTCCTTTGTCCTCTGGCAGCCAGGAGTGCCTGAGGAGTGCCTGAGGAATACAACTTACCCCTCTGCTAGGCCCTGTAGGACACAGACAGCAATGCGACACATGAAATTAAAGGAATTCATGCCAGGGTGTGACCCAAGATCAAAACGTTTCCCACCCTCTCCTCTCCCTTAGTCCCCCCACACCAGCAATTTGTAACTTTCCCAAAGAGGCCCTCTGTTTAAACAGGCTAATGAATGAATACCTGAAATCCGGAAATGTGACTAGGTAATTAGTGGAAGGTGAGGCACAGCGAGGAGATGGAAAATTCTGGGCAGTGGGTGGGGTGGGAAGCCTTCCTGATGCTCTCAAATCACACTGCCTGCCCTGAGGCTTCTTAGGGTCAATATCAACCTGTGGCGAGGGTCCAGCAGAGAACATCTGCCAATGTTAAACACACTGATTGTGGGGCGCACTCTACAGGGTGGCAGATTAAAGGGGAAAAGACCCCCCAAAATGCAGGCCTCTTTTACGTTGGGTGTCTGAAGCACTCAGAACACTTTATAATTATGATCCTATTGGGTATTTAGAACAATTAAATCTCTTTGATAATTAAAATCAATACTCAGCGGGCATTAAATTTATCCGCTCTATATGCACTGCATTGGCTTTTAGTCCGTGGAGGGGCTGTTGTCTGCTAATCGGTCCTTACTTCCTTACCTTTCTATCTCTAATCTGGTTATAACTGTCATTTTTATTCTGCCTAGAAAGGATACAGCTTGTTTCTCTCTTCTCTCCCAGAGGTGTGAGTCGTGTTTCTTTTCGCCTCAGAGCTGACGGATAGTTTCTGAGATTTAAGTTTTCCCTACTTTTGTCAACATTTCCATCGAGAATTACTCTTGTGTTCACGGCCAGGCTGAAAGGCGTGTTTGTTTGCGGTTTGAAGTTCCAAAAGTGGACCTAGAGCTCTTCTTGGCTGCTGTCTGTAGGGCTGGACATTGTCACTGACTGAGGCCAGCGTGCCCTGGAGGGAATAAGCGACTCGCTCAGGTCTGGGTGTCCCAACCCTCCAGGCAGCGAGCTGGACTTAAAAGGAGGTCCCGATTCAGGCCTGGGGGAGGGGCAGGGGTCCTGTGGCCAGAGCCCCGCCTCCCCTACCTCATTTGGCCAGGACTCTGTCTGTAGGGCCCTGGCCTCTGGGGACGAAGACCGCGGGCGGGGGGTCCTCCAGCCCTGCCTGACCTTCTCTCCGAGCGGGAGCCTTTGTCCCCCACCCCCTCACGAGCCGTCCGTCGGGTTGCATCTGACGTGGGGGCTCCCTCGGTAATTACAAGCAGCTCTGGCGGCCGGTGGGAAGGCCACCTCGCCAATGGAGCCGTCCCCCAGGACTGTGGGCAGGTGAGGGGGGAGTCCAGGG
The DNA here is from genome assembly GCF_018350175.1 of Felis catus. Classification (NCBI taxonomy): domain Eukaryota; kingdom Metazoa; phylum Chordata; class Mammalia; order Carnivora; family Felidae; genus Felis; species Felis catus. Next base: position 17,351,675 of record NC_058378.1, read on the forward strand.
AGGGTCCTGAGGTGAGGCGGGGCGCGGGGCGGTGCTCGGGAGTGGGGGCGGGGCGAGAAGTAAGCGGGGCAAAGTTGGAAGTGAGCAGGGACGCAGAGGCGGACACAGGCGTAGGGGGCCTGGGGGCAAATGGGCGGGGCTGGGTGTGGTGAGCCGGGCCGGGGCGGGGGCCGCCAGGGGGGATCCGGGCGTGAGGCGGGGAGGCGGGGCGGGGGCGGGGGCGGAGGCGGAGGCCGGGAGGCGGGGAGGGGAAGTGGGTGGGGCGCCACCGGGAAGGGGGCGGACCCGAGGAGGCTTGGGGCCCGGGCGGCGGCGGCGGCGGGACAGGCGCGTGGCCGGGTGCAGCGCGATGAGCGGGGCCGGAGCCGCTCCGGGGGCGGCGGACGCGGTCCGGGGGCTGCGGGTGGACGGGCTGCCCCCGCTGCCCAAGAGCCTGAGCGGGCTGCTGCACTCGGCGTCGGGCGGCGGCGCGTCGGGGGGCTGGCGACACCTGGAGCGTCTGTACGCGCAGAAGTCGCGCATCCAGGACGAGCTGAGCCGCGGGGGCGCGGGCGGCGGCGGGGCCCGGGCCGCGGGGCTGCCCACCAAGCCTCCCAACCTGGACGCCGCGTTGGCCCTGCTCCGCAAGGAGATGGTAAGGGGGCTCCGCGGGTCGGGGCGAGGGTGGGGGGGTCCCCGTCCGGGCTCGCCGTCCCGGGAAAGTTCGCCGGGACCCGCGCTCTGCTCCGGAAGTCCGCGCGCCCACCCGCCCCTTTCTGGCTCTTTTGCTTCTGGAGCCGGCGCCGAGTGAGGGACCCTGTCCTCTCTGCCCACGGTGCAACCCTCACCCGGGGAGGGTCCCCACTCAAAAGGCAGTTTTCGGAGCCCGGGCGCCCCAGGTCCGGCCCCAGCTGGCTCGGAAACGGGAGGCGCGTTGTGGGGTTCGCTCGTGGCCTCTGGGGGGACGCGGCGCGCCGGGGTCACTCCTCTCCGGAGTGAAACAGACCTCCGGGGTCAGTGAAGGGCTTTCACTTCGGCTGCGGGGTGAAGGGCTGTGTGCGACTGTGTTTTGCTGCCTGGGAGAGGACAGTTTTTTCCGCGCGAGTGTAGACAGCAGATTGGAACAGCCCTCGCCCCCCTCCCCCGCGCCCCAGGCGGCGCGTGCAGAATCCGATTACTTCGGGATGGCTCCAGCCTCAGATGGCTGTGAAGGCGAGCGCTGGGCCCATCCCCTCTCAGCGTGGTGGAACCGAATCCCCCAACCCGCTTCCCCGTCTGGGTGAAGCCCGTGTGGGTTCTTCGGGTCGTGTCTGGGCGCCAGACAATAGGGCTTAGCTTTTTTCAGTCCTTTGGAAGTACATTTGGTGATGTGGACCGGGACACAGGATTTCAGGTGACGCCAAAACAGGGCAAGGGCTGGGATTTAGGTGACCTCGAGCCTTTCTCCAGCTTTCTTCAACAGGCTTAGGCTAGGCCAGAGGAGAACAAACTTCCCTCCTAACTTCCCGCTGGGCCCTGATCACCTACCCCTGGCCACCGGGCTTTCATCTTGGAATCGGCCCCTTCCTTTCACTTAGTGCAGGTTCTTATCCTCTTTTAAGTACAGGTAGAAACTTTATTAAGGAAATCTAATACATGAAAGCTGCTTTTTTCCTAAGACTCAAATTTGCCAAAAAATTTATCACAGAAATCCTTTGTAGATGCATCTAGTACGTGAAGATACTGTTTAGAAACAACTTATGCCTTTCTTTTTTTCTTTCTTCTTTTTTTTTTTTTTTTCAGGAGCATATCCATTCTGAAAAGTGAGACTTAATTAAATCTGGAAAAGCAGCCTTGTTTTTTAATCAATTAGATATTGTCTTCCCACTCTGTGGCTGGCACTGAAATTGTGATTTCCAGTTCTCTCTGAATAGATTTTCTAAGCTTCTTACAGAATGACTGAAATTCCAAGACAACCATTTTTGATTTATTAATAAACATTCATTGAAACCAGCATTGCACAGCTAGTGAGCTGCATTTTAAGTAGGTAAATCTACACCTAGGATGTTTACAGTCGGGATTTAGATGTGGCACAAATATGGGGGTGAAATGGGAGTACTCATCCCGGGTTAAGTTCGACACTGGAACAGACAGGAAAACCTCAGGGCCACTCCTTTTCTGAAGCTCTGGTTCATAAACACACTCTAGTGGCTTGGGAGTCGATGTGCTATTCCCAGAAGTATTTTTCCAGGTCCCTCCTGGTGCAGCCGGAGAACAGCCACAACCTTATAATTATGCCTTGGACCAGAGCTCTAAGTATTTGAAATGCAAGGAAAAATAAACTGCTATCTTTGGTCAGTCTGATATTTAGCTGAGATAAAGATAAGATATGGCTACAGGCCTTGACAAGTTCTTTCACAGAATGCCCCAAGGTCTTTAAAAGTACTCTAGGTGTTTGGGCTTTTTTTTTTTTTTTTGAATGTTTATTTATTTTTGAGAGAGAGAGAGAGAGGCAGTGTGAGCGGGGAAAGGGCAGAGTGAAAGGGAGACACAGAATCCGAAGCAGGCTTCAGGCTCCCAGCTGTCAGCACAGAGCCCGACACGGGGCTCGAACTCACGGAGTGTGAGATCATGACCTGAGCTGAACGCCGAAGCTTAACCAGCTGAGCCACCCAGGCGCCCCTCTGGGTGTTTGGGCTTTAAGAGATTTACTAGCCTGGGGCAGTGGGGTCCAAGTAGTAACTTAAACGGAGTTCATTCCTGAATTATCTGGAATAATTTGTGTTGATCTATTTCATTGGAAGGCCCCGAGGTCAAATCTGTGTCGAGGGATGTACTAGAAGTCCTGGCAGAATGTGATTAATCCCTTTTTGAAAAAGTCCTGTGCAGTCACAGATTCATGTGATTAATCCTTTCTTTTTTTTTTTTTTGAAAGTCCTGTGCAAGCCAGCGGTGGTGGTGTCGCAAGGCCTCTCTGATAATCAACAAGGGAATAGCCCAGATTGTATCTTAAAGAGGGAGCGGGCAATGGGAAGGTGGGTTCCAGAGAGCCTCAAGTAGCGTGGGAAGGGTTGAAGTGGAAGACTGGCACAGAATCGGACTTTGAGGAATTTGATAGCAGGGTGCAGAGGAAGCAGGAAGTGGGGGGTGCTAGAGGTGTGCTTGGAGAAGGTGAGAGCCTCCAGCGGGGTGGAGGCCAGTGACCGGGAAACAAGAAGCAAATGGGAGACACTTCTCTGAAGCAGAAAATGCAGGAGTTGCCAGTTAACTATTAGAGTCTGGGAGGAGACGTTAAGCTTTTTTATGGAAAGTGCAGCTAAGCAAAACAATGAAAAGTTCCTCATAGACCTAGCACCCGGAGATAATCACTGTTCATAGTTTGGGGTATTTCCTGTGTAGGCACAATGTAAATGCTTTCTGTACATCCGAACTTCTCCATGAGATGGATACTCAAATTCTTTCTTCCTTCCTTCTTTCCTCCCTCTTTTTTCTCTCTCCCTTTCTTTTCTTCTCTTTGTTTTTCCTTCCTGCTTCCTTCCTCCCTCCCTCCCTCCTCCCTTCCTTCCTCCATCCCTCCTTCCTTCCTTGCTACCTTCTTCCTTCCTTCCTTCCTTCCTTCCTTCCTTCCTTCCTTCCTTCCTTCCTTCTTTCCTTCCTTCCTTCCTTCCTTCCTGCCTGCCTCCCTCTTTCCTTCCTCCCTCTTTCCTTCCTTCCTCCCTCCCTCCTTCCTTCCTCCCTCCCTCCTTCCTTCCTTCTTTCCTTCTTCCTTCCTCCCTCCCTCCCTCCTTCCTTTCCTTCCTCCTCCCTCCCTCCTTCCTTCCTTCTTTCCTTCCTTCTTTCCTTCCTTCCTTCCTAACTTCCTTCCTTCTTCCTTCCTTCTTCCTTCCTTCCTTCCTTCCTTCCTTCCCCTTCCTTCCTTCCCTTCCTCCCTCCCTCCTTCCTTCCTTCTTTCCTTCCTTCCTTCCTTCCTTCCTTCCTTCCTTCCTTCCTTCCTTCCTTCCTAACTTCCTTCCTCCTTCCTTCCTTCTTCCTTCCTTCCTTCTTCCTTCCTTCCTTCTTCCTTCCTTCCTTCCTTCCTTCCTCCTTCCTTCCTTCCTTCCTTCCTTCCTTCCTTCCTTCCTTCCTTCTTCCTTCCTTCCTTCTTCCTTCCTTCCTTCCTTCCTTCCTTCCTTCCTTCCTTCCTTCCTCTTTCCTTTTTCCTTCCTTCCTTCCTTCCTTCCTTCCTTCCTTCCTTCCTTCCTTCCTTCCTTCCTTCCTTCCTTCCTCTTTCCTTCCTCCCTCCCTCCCTTCCTGTATGCTTGACACACAATGTTAACATTAGTTTCAGGTGTACCACACAGTGACTCAAGTCTCTGTGTTCTGGCATGCTCACTACAAGCGTGGCTGCTATCTGTCACAACACAACGCTATTACGATGCCACTGACTATATTCTCTATGCTGTGCCTTTCATCCCTGTGACTCAACTCATTCCAGAACTGGAAACCTGTACCTCCTGGACCTTCACCCATTTTGCCCATCCCCCCAACTCTGTCTCCTCTGGCAACCATTGGTCTGTTCTCTGTATTCTTGGGTCTGTTTCTGCTTTTGGTTAGTTTGTGCATGTTTTACCTTTTAGATTCCACATGTAAGTGCAATCATATGGTATTTGTCGTTCTGTGTCTGACTTACTTCACTTCGCATAATCCTAAGGTCCATCCTATTTCGATATATTTTAAAAGATCACTCAGAATTTAATTCCCCTAAGATCACAGATTCAACCAGATGTGTCCCAAAGCTTTGTTTTAACCCTTGCATTGTACTGCTCGCAGGCACAGGCACTCCCACCGACACAAATACACACGGATCCCATTATACGTTCTTAGTTGCATTTCCGGGGGCACGACTTGCAAAGGTTTTCCTAGTCAACACATGTTACAATGTCTTCAGTAACTGCAGAGTCTGCCATTGTGCAGGAGAGCAATAACCTTGCTAATCCATCATTGGGAAGGTGGGGTTCATTGCAGCAACGGGGGAGTCAGGAGGGGTGGCTCCTTTAGGGGGAAAGGTGGTTTGTCATTACATCAGTGGAGGAGTATGTTACACATTTAAAAATGAGGAGCTGGAGGCTGGAAAAGAGACTTGGACCTGGTGATAAGACAGTGAGGGTGGGGGGGATGGGTCCGGGGCAGTCTGGGCTCTGAGGGCAGGGGAGCTGTGTGGACTTGGTGGTTCCCTGCTCCGCATGGTGCCCGCTGTACCACCTGAGTTAGCACTTCCTGTTCTAGGAACCCTCCTCGATGAAGTTTTGTCCTGCTGCTGTGGTCCCTGCCCTGCCCCGGGGCGGGTGGGGGGAGCGGGGCCATTTGGGATGTGGGGAGGGTCACACATAATACTGCGCCCTATAGCTTACCTGCTCTATAGACTGGAAAAAGTCCTTTAAGACAAGAAGCTGAGTTAGTTTTTTTGTTTTTTGTTTTTTTTTAAACATTAGAGGATCTTTTAAAATCACATTCAACAGATGTTCGTTGGGTGCGTGTTAGGTGTAAAATGCTATGGAGATCCAAGGAAACTCTCTAGCCATTTCAGGAGCGTTATACCATCTGGGAGATGTGGTCATCTTTATGCAATAGGAGTGCTGTAGCGTGGATCACCTCTCAGTTTTCATGCCTGGGCTCTCCGTGTGAGTGATAGTAACTCGGTCTGAACCAGCTCTTGCTGAAGAAAACTCTCAAAGGGCTGGATATATACAGAGACAGACTGGAACCAGGGCCGATGGGGCATCCGGGAAGCCCACCGTATTCTCCTCCCCCCCCCCCCCCGCATCATTTTATTTTTTTCCCACGTTTTGGACCGTGGCTGTTAACAGGGTCCACACTCAGTTTCGGCCATGCTTCTTAGTTCCAGTTGGTAAATACTGTGTGGAAGGACACCAGCGGGCCCAGCTTGGGTGGTCTGGCCAGCGTGGGCCAGCCAGTAGTGACTGAGGACAGGATCGCATTTTACTAAGATAGTGTGACCATGTGGATGGGGTAGGGGTGGGGTGGGGGTGCTGGAGTTCCCCCCCAAAGAAAGGCCAGTTAGCAGAAATAGAGCAGGGGGCTGCTGGACAAACTATGTATCCCAGACCTCTTTCTACATAAAAATACTTTGCCCTGAAGGGCCCCCCCCCAGTTTAACAGACTCTTACCTGCTAAGCGGATAAAGCCATATTTGCTCACTGGATCTGGGTTGGCTTTTCAAATCCTTGCACGTGGCTGCAGGACACCCTTGACTCTCAGTGTCAGCCGGGACCCCCCCGACACACACTTTCCTTGATGTTTGTACACAGACCACCCATCCAGCGGCTCCGTGACATTAGCTCATCAAGTTTGAACACCCCAGAGAGTCACACGAAAGCGTGGACAGCAGATTCTCAGATATGGGGGGCAGGACATCTTTGAGGGGCTGCCGTCCTAGGGATTCTTGGGGTCCGCCTCTTACACCATCAGGGGCAGGTTCTAGCAGCTTTGACTTGGAACCTCTTTTTTTTTTCATGTTCCTTCCCCCCCCCCCCCCAAAACTGTCAAATAGCTATTTTGGTTACCAGCCCGGGCGTGAGTGGGAAGTCATCCACACAGAACCTTTGAGTACCTGGGCTGCGGTGGTTTAGGCGAAGAATTTAATCTGATTCAATAAAGCTAGATTTCTGAGACCAGCAATGCTTCTCTTCCCTGCGTTTTAGTTGAGAGAACAAGTCCATGTCCAATGAGTTTGTTCAGTGAACTGTATTCCAGGAGACGTGCGTTAGCTTGAATAGCCCGCATTCCCATGGATTTCAGCTCTTATCCTGCACGTGAAGCTGGTGTGTTAGGGGATTTTAGTCTTTAAAAGGGTTTATGGTAAAGGTCCAGTCCCAAGTCTGGCCTGTGAAATGCCATCTGGAATAACAGCATTAGCCTCCGGTTATGCATTAGCATTCTTGATTGATGTTGATCACAGGAGAGTGGCATGTCTGGTGGCCTTTAATACCGTCTCTGTGTATTGTGTTCCCCGAAAAATGGACCACCAGCCCCAGAATCCTCCGGGCTGCTTGCTAAAATGCTAATTCCCGGGCCTCTTCCTATACCAGCAGTATCAGACTAGGAGAAGACAGAATCTGCATTTTGAACAAGCTGTTTAAGAATTGGGTAGCTTCTGGGGCACCTGGGTGGTGCAGTCAGTTACATCCTACCCGTGATTTCGGCTCAGGTCATGATCTTACGGTTGGTGGGATCGAGCCCTGAGTCAGGCTCCGTGCTGACAGCGTGGAGGCTGCTTGGGATTCTCTCTCTTTCTCTCCCCCTCTCTCTCTCTCTGCCCCTCCCCTGCTCCCGTGCTCTCTCACTCTCTCAAAATAAATAAACTTAAAAAAATATATTAAAACAAAGATTTGGGAAGCTCCTGAACCAGGCATCAAGAGCTCCAATTCTGTTATTAGATTATGTGGTATACTTGAAGCAAGCATTTTGCTATTTTCAGCTAGAGATCCCTTATGGGGAAAATGAGAATTAAATGCCATATAGGCTCCTTTTGGCTATAACAATATAGTTCTTTCCCCCTCCTGCCTATATGGGTCTTGATGGTGCCTGCAGAAGTTTACTCTGTCATAAAATAGTGTAGGCACAAGTGCAGGACCTGCCTATTGCCATGTGCTTGGTGTCCCTGAGGACACCACGTGGTGTCTGTAAATTCTACAAAGAAAAGGAAGAGCCGCACGAGGTTGTTGTTCTTGGACCGTGTTCATCAAAAATTAAGCTGTCTAGGGGCGCCTGGGCGGCTCAGTCGGCTAAACGTTGGACTTCAGCTCAGGTCATGATCTCGCAGTTGTGAGTTCGAGCCCTGCGTCGGGCTCTGTGCTGACAGCTCGCAGAGCCTGGAGCCTGCTTCCGATTCTGTGTCTGCCTCTCGCTCTCTGCCTCTCCCTGCCCCAACCCCGCCACGCACGCGCGCTCTCTCTCTCAAAAAAAATGAATAAACATTAAAAAAAATTTTTTTTAAATTAGGCTGTTTAGGCTGTAATTACTCTGTATAGTACTTGTCCCCACCCCAGGAGCCACCCAATAAAAGCACAACTAGAAAGGTGTATATGTATCATAGTTTGTGGGGTGGGGGCAGGTGCAGCAGGGGCGGGCTGTGGGCTCGCTGGTCTGGTTTCATTCGCTTTTGAGGTTATCTCTAAGTGAGGTTACACTTCTGGTCCCAAGATGTGACAGTATAGAGATTGAAAGATATTTTTTTCATACCACTTTAACTTTTATGTATTACCCGCCCCGCCCCCCCCCCCCAACCTGTAGAGATCAGAAATGGATATCTTGCCGGAAGCACAGCCCTTCTGCTTTCCCCCCACTTCCGGTTAAAGGCATTCTGGGAATGCGAAAGTGCCCCAGTTGTTGGCACTTTGGGCACCTGGTCACATGCAGAGGGCCTCGAGCCACTAAGTGCTGGAGCATTTCTGTGTCACTGTGGGCCAGCGTGTCTGTAGATCTTGGAGGCTGCACGGCCAAGGAGGTTCAGGGAGGGAGTTCAGGGAGGGCTCAAAGAGAGGACATTGGCCCTTGTGCATGCACTTCCCGCCCACCAAGCAGCATTTGGAGGCTTTGAGGCCTTGCTCCTGGAATGCCCACCTGAACTCCACGGAGACTTCAGACCTCGGCTTGAAAGGCTACATTTTTCACGATCCCGTGTATGAAACCCTACAGGCGGACCACAGACTGCACGAACAGGAAACCAGCCGTGAGACTGGCTGGGTCAGATATTTGTCCCCCAATTACCCAGTGTCTTTCTCCAGAGCCCTGACCTTCTATTCATCTCATTCATTGCCCACGGGCTCCAGATGTTTCCAGGTGATTAGTAGGCAGGGCTCATAGAGGTTGTTCTTTTCTTTCCTGTTGCTCGTTCCCTCATAGACCCTTAACCCAGAGATGTACGTCCTCCTCCAGGAGCTTTGGAGACAGAAAAACCCTTAGGCCTCCTTATGGTTCTACTGAAATTTGTTCAGGCATTGTGGCCTTTTCTGTTTTTGAGTGCTTTCAGCTAACTTCCCTGATTGGCTCTAAGAGCCATGCACTGGCCTGATTTTATACAGTCTCGTCTGCAAGGATTCTGGCAGGAAGCACTGCCCTTGACCTGAGAAGGAGGGGTGGGGAGGGAGAGCCTCTGTCCTCTGACCAGTGCTCTCCAGGGGAGAGGCAGCCTCTGGGGGACCCCAGGCCTGTCGCAGCCTAGAGAGGCTGGACTGAGGATTACCGAAATACATTTGAAAGAGGATGTTTGGTATGTTCTTAGGTTGTTGACTGCACTTAGAATTAGAGATAAAATAGCCAAGGTCATTGCAGTTAAAGAGAAATGGCAAGGTGTTTAACAACTCTCATAACCACAGATAGGCAAAGTAAAACAATAAGGTGTCATGTTTTATCTAAAAGACCAGCAGAGGGACACCTGGGTGGCTCAGTTAGTTGGTTGAGCGTCCAACTCTTGATTTCGTTTCAGGTCATGATCCCAAGGTCATGGGATCGAGCCCCATGTTACCATGTTAGGTTATGCGCTGAGAGTGGAGCCTGCTTAAGATTCTCTGTCTCCTTCTACCCCTCTAACCTGCTTGTGCTCTCTCTCTGTCTCAAAAAAAAAAAAAAAAAAAAAACTAGCAGAGATTGAAAAAAAATGATCATAGTAATGGTGAGGATTTGGGGATATAAACACCATAAAAACCGAATCTCTTTTGCTTTTTATGTCAGTTGTCTGAAAAACTCTGGCTACTGACATGAGGCTTTCTATATATTGCCCAAGACTTGGTTTTGATTTTAGCTTCAGATTTGCTCCCCGAACTGCATCTACTCTTGCAGAGGGGGAGTTCCAGTTAATTGGATATCATTCAAGAAAATGACAACACAAACCAACCTTCAGATGCATGTTGAGTTCCAGCGTGTTGTCAGGGGCCCTTGGATCATGTTTTTTCTTCCAGTCCCACCTGATTTCAACATCAGTTGTGTCCATGTTTCACTCATTATCTTGGGCAGTGGCCTTTTTTTAGGCTTTGGATACAAACCCTTGAGGAATGGTCTCCTGTTTGCAGGCCCAGGACTGGGGAGGGATTGGAAGGAAAGCATCCTTTTCCTTTCTCAACCCCTTCTGCAATTTCATTTTTATAAATTTTTCTTACAGTAATAGTCACACAGTGGGTAATGATACTTGTACTCAGATGTGTCTTGCAGTGATATAGAATAGTGATCGAAACTCACTGAAAAGCGTGTGATAACTATATGAACCTAGATGTTCACAGTACGAAAAAGTAAGTTGCACAGATGTGTGTATACGTGATATCTAGCTAAACAGCTTGCATAAACATGGTGTCTCGAGGGATACATACTAACCTGCTAAAAGTGGGTATCTTTAAAACAGTTCTTTTTTTTTTTATTTTTTAACATTTTATTTATTTTTGAGAGACATAGAGACAGAGCATGAGCAGAGGAGGAGCAGGGAGAGAGAGGGAGACACAGAATCTGAAGCAGGCCCCAGGCTCTGAGCCATCAGCACAGAGCCCGATGCGGGGCTTGAACCCATGAACTATGAGATCATGACCTGAGCTGAAGTCAGATGCTTAACTGAATGAGCCACCCAGGCGCCCCCTAAAACTGCTCTTAAAGTGTGGGCTGGGGGACGTTCAGGGGTCCCTAGATCCTTTTCAGTGTCCATAATTATGTGGTTGTCATATTGATAAGTGAGTTGTTTTAAAATATTACCTAAGGAGGGGGCACTTGGGTGGCTTAGTCGGTTAAGTATTGACTCCATCCCAGCAGAGGTCTTGGTCTCAGGGTCATGAGTTTAAGGCCCGGGCTGGGTGTGGAGCCTACTTAAAAAAAAAAAAAAAGAAAAAATTACCTAGGGAAATGTATCAACATTTGGAAGGTCTGCATAATTCAGTGAGTCAATTTTTCACAGTTTTCATAGCACTAATGCTTTGCTGTTACAAAATCACACCTGGTTAAAAGATCCATTCAAAGTGCAAGACTGATGGTTTTAATGTAACAGTATAAAAAGTCCATTGGCATAGTTTCAAATTCCACACTGCAGCCAACTGAAGGGTAGTGTCCAAGAAGAAAACCCACTGTTTTCTAAAACATGTCTGTGTGAGGCCAGATTTTCTTCATTTACTTCAACCAAAGCAACGTGTCACAAAGGATCAAATGCAGAAGGAGATAAGCCAGGTATTAAAAAGATGTACAAAGTGGTGGCATTCATAAAAACGTTATGTTGGGGCGCCTGGGGGGCTCAGTTGGTTGAGCGTCTGACTTTGGCTCAGGTCATGCCCTCGCGGTCCATGGGTTCGAGCCCCGCATCTGGCTCTGTGCTGACAGCTCGAAGCCTGGAGCCTGCTTCGGATTCTGTGTCTCCCACTCGTCCCTCCCCCACTCATGCTCTGTCTCTCTGTCTCTCTCTCTCTCTGTCAAAAATAAATAAGCATTAAAAAAAAGTTATGTTAACATGTAATGGGTATATTATTTATGTTTAAATGGATCAATATGAAAACTCAGTCTCAATTCCTAATAAGGTAAATGTTGACAGGTATAATACACATAAATAACAGCTCTTAGGGGCCCTCAATAGTTAGAGGTCCCAAGACCAAAACATTTGGAGACAGCTGCTTTAGAACATGGGATGAGGGAATTATGGTTCACATAATTATGAACCATTGACGTTTTAATATGACTAGAACGTTTTATTTTTATAATGGGGAAAAAGTAAAAGAATGTGCAAAGCCATCACTTCATTGGTACCAATATTAGTTTAGGTTCGAGGGAAGCCAGTGTGGCCTGGAAGAGGTTGCAGAATGGGCTCCGTCAGTGTGGACGCCTTTAGCTGTGAGCAGTAAACACACTGAAACCACCTTACGTGGTAGAGAGGGCGTATGGGCGAGTGGAGAGCTGCAGGAACTGTGGGTGTGGCTTAATCTGGGGGTGCAGCCACGCAGCCTGGTCTGTTTTCTGTCTCTGAATCACCCTGACTCTTCAGAGTGTAGTTCTCAGCCCGGTGAGCCTAGGGCCCGCACAGGAGACGGAGGAGACCAAGTAACCCAAATGCTTTACCACCCAGGAGAGGACAGTGCCACGTAGGGGCCACATGATGGACTGGAAGCTTGCTTATGAGCACAGAATTACGGGCCACCGGGGACTTTAGAAGTCCTTCAGGAGCCGGGCGCCTGGGTGGCTCAGTCAGTTCAGCGTCTGACTTTGGCTCAGGTCATTATCTCACGGTTCGCGGGTTCGAGCCCTGCGTCGGGCTTGTGTGCCGACAGCTCGGAGCCTGGAGCCTGCTTCCTATTCTGTCTCTGTGCCCCTCCCCTGCTTGCTCTCTGTCTCTCAAATATAAAAAATAAAACAAAAGTCCTTCAGGGGGATCTCAGTCCAGCCTGAGATGCCAAGTTAATAGCCCCTTCCCCTACTGGATCAACACCAAAGAAGTCTTTCTCTTCGGTTTTCCTTTGCAAAAGAGTATGCAGGTCAGCGTCCTTGGGTCACCGCGTCCTTTTTTCTTAATTTTTTTTTTCAACGTTTATTTTATTTTTGGGACAGAGAGAGACAGAGCATGAACGGGGGAGGGGCAGAGAGAGAGGGAGACACAGAATCGGAAACAGGCTCCAGGCTCTGAGCCATCAGCCCAGAGCCCGACGTGGGGCTCGAACTCACGGACCGCGAGATTGTGACCTGGCTGAAGTCGGACGCTCAACCGACTGTGCCACCCAGGCGCCCCATCCACGTCCTTTTTTCAAAAACCAGGTTATGATTCATCAGGTCACTGCTTTATTGCATTCCAGCCACGCAGATACCCACTGGACACCTGGATCAGACTTGGGGGCATTTCCCAGGTCTTCTGTAAAATAAATTCGTTCACAAGCCATCCGTGTGTGCTTAGTCATTCATTCTGTTTTTGAAAGGTAACTTTGAAAATGGTCTCGTTGTAAGTTAATACATATTCATAGTAGAAAATCCAGAAAGTTCAGAAAAGCCAAATACAAGTCACCTGTGATGTTAGCAGCTTGCTCCCTATCCCAGCTGACACGGCGACACCTCTTTGCCCGGGTCAGCTGTGCGGGCAGTACAGGCTGGTGGTCAAAGCGCCGACCTTGGAGTCCTAAACACGGGTGCCGCTCCCTCCCCTCCTACCGTATGCCCTCAGTCAAGAGCCTTCATCTTTCCGGGCCCCAATTTCCTCATCATAACAGAATCGGCACCTACCACACAGAACAAGGAGGAGATTATGTATTTGTGCACCGCCGAGATTTTCTTCTCTCCGGTCAATCCCTGGAAGGGAACAGTTAGCTGGTTAAAAGTTGTGTGCTATTTTAAGGCTTTTGTTGCCGTTACCAGTCAGACCGCCGCGCAGGTTTCACAGGCATGCAGCCCTGTATGGTGTTGCCTACATGATATGCTTTTTTATTGTTACTAGTCTTTTTTTAACGTTTATAATTTTTGAGAGAGCGTGAGAGCACCTGCAAGCAGGGGAGGGACAGGGAGAAAGGGAGACAGAGAATCGTAGCAGGCTCTGGGCTCTGAGTTGTCAGCACCTACCTGACGCTGGGCTCAAACCCACGAACCATGAGCCAAAGCCGGACGCTTACCTGAGCCGCCCAGGCGCCCGTTAATTCTTAGGTTTTAAAATTGAGAGCATCGTGCTCGTTGAGAAAAAAATTAAGCAGTGCAGAAGGCTATAAATTCCCAGTCCCACTTTCTAGAGGTTAAGTTCTGCTAACAGACCTTTTCTCTTCCGGTCAGAAGCTTGCACATGTGTGCTTATGCATATAAAGTGAATTCCTACCGTGTACTGTTTGGTAACCTGAGCTTTTGTGCTCAGCAGCACACGTGGGTCACTGTTGTGGGTCACTGTTGTATCCAGCTGCTCACCCTTTGAAATGACTGCCTAGTTTTTATTGTATGACTTTACCCTACTTTTTAAAACCAAGTCCCTACCACTTTATGTTTCGATGTGAATTTTCATCCAACAAACCTTTTTTTGCATCTGTCCCTGTATTTCACACCACCCCCCTCCCCGCCTATATTATAGCTCATGATTCTTTAGTTTCACTTGGAATCTGTGCAACCCTGCCCATCTGTGAAACCCTGCCCATCTTAGGTTGAGGAATGCGGTGGGGAGATAATGGTCTTGTGTGGCAGTGCTGGGGGGGTCATTTCAGAGAGCCGGTCCCAGTATGATTTACTGAACTAACCATCCCCCGACGTTGGGCTTCTCCCCAGCCCCACGCACAGAGCCCGCTGCGGCAATGGAGCAAACACAAAACCGATTCTGTCTGTCTCTGTTGTGTTTCCTACTTATTGCTGGATTTGGGAAGAAGTTGCTTTTGTTTATGTACTGGTGAGTCACCCCAGCTTATAGTTTCTTAAAACTATTTTTCTTAACTACCATTTATTTCTAAAAAAAAAAATACCCTAAAGTTTTTTGTGATGCTTTGTTTTCAGTCATCAAAAGCTTCCTTTTAAAAAGTTCCTTTCATCTTCCGAGCCTTGTATCCGAATGGTCACGTACCTGCTGGAATTGTGTGAAAGTTGGGAACAACACTCTGACCCGCGGCACCTTCCAAAGGTAGAAACTTAGCACCCCGAAACCCGGCTGGGAACCAGTACCCTGTCCGATGTGACGTGTATTCATGTGGCCAGTCTGTTGGGCGTCTTTGAGACCATTTCGAGGGTGATTCAGGATTGTTGGGCCCCATTGTTGGAGATGTGGGTTGCTGAGCCACCTGTGTGTTTCAGCAGGGGTGGGGGGTGGTGGGGAGCTCTGTGCAGGGGAAAAGAGAAGAACATGACCAGGAAGTTAAGCAGGAAGCCCAGAGAGAGGAAGGAATGGCATTAGCAGTTTAAAGCAATGGAAGCTAGCTGATTGTTCTTAATTGTCTTGAAGGTCTAGAATAAGGGCTACAGATTACACGGTCTTAGAATATTCTGTAGTTTTCTTCAATTATCTGAAGTTTTGCAATCTGCTTTCACAAAAGAGCTGTATTTTCTGAATCCAGCCATGAATTAGATCAACTGGCCTTCAGGGACATGTGGGAACAGATCACTAAGGTGACGGGCTTCCCCTGCTTGTAGTATGGGGACAGTTGTTGGGGGGGTTAGTGGGCTTCCTGAGGGCTTGCCCCCACCCCAGTCCTTTTTTCTGGAAGGATGGGTTCTTGTTCGTGGGTGATTTAATCACGTTCTGAAACCACTCTGCAGTTGAGTTCTCTTGCATGGTCCCTCTCTCCCCTTCCATATTCTCAGACATTCATCCCTTCCCCCTGGCTTCAAGGTTGAGAATTTGATTTCTGGAGCTGTCCTGAGTCTCTCTCCCTGATGCAGACAGTAGCTGGGTCACTGCATGTGGGATTGTCCTACATTAGAAGAAAGCAGACCCATGTGCTTACTGGCAGCACAAGGCAGGCAGAGAAGGTGGGGGGAACTGGGGAGCACCGGTGCCTCAGCCAAGGTCCAAAGAGTGGAGGAGAAGCTGGCGTTGGGCCGGGCAAGCAAAGAGGCTTTTTAACACAGTGGGGACAGGTCCGGGACAGTCTGGGGAAGAAGGGACCTCCGGCCAACCGTTGCATGAGGTGCAGGTAGGAGAGCGCAGATTCAGACCAGATTATAGAACGCTGCCTAGGGATTTTCAGTTTGCCTCTAGAAAATGTAAGTTAAAGTGTTGAATCAGCCACTGCCGAGGGAGAGGCGCCCAGCCAGGAAACTGACTTGCTCATGTAGCTACTTCCCTCCTGCCCGCCGAGTTCATTTGGAGGATGGCTGGTAACTCAGAGGAGTTTGGTCTAGTGCCTGCAGAAGGCACTGAGAAACTGGGGTGTGTATAGGCATGTGCGCGCACGTGTGTGTGCTTAAATCCCTGTTAACTTAGTCTAAGCACTTGGCGTCCATTCAACAGGGTAATAGGTGTGTGCAGGACGGAGCTGTATTCCTAGGCGGGTCCGACCTCCATTTCTAGGCCAGCGTTCCACCCGATGACAGGGCAACTTGGTGCGTCATTCCAGCTGCTGCCGCCCAGAAAGGTCCAGGACATGATCCTGACTCGGGGCCTGGAAGACCTTGGACAGGGTACCTGAAGAGAAAAGCCTGGGACCACGGGTCTTTGAGTTGTGCGGAGTCAGAGGAAGTTAGAGCCTCAGAAACCCGGTTAGCGGTTGTTAGGGCTGTAGAGCCCCGTGTTCCCCTGCGCCCCCCTGGGCCCACGCCCACCCTGCCCAGAAGATGAAGGCCAGGCCTGGTCCGGTACTGCTCCTTCTGGTTTTTCCTCATTCATTTCCAGGGTGGGAAACAGTTTGGGGATTGCCCAGCCCTACTGGTATTAGAGTGACTCGGTAGAAATCGCTTCAGGATTCCAGATGAATCTTCTCTATGACTTTTTTTTTTTTATAATTCCAGGCTAGTTAACATCCAGGGTTGTATTAGTTTATAACTTTTTAAAAAATGTTGGTTTAGGGGCGCCTGGGTGGCTCAGTCGGTTAAGCGTCCGACTTCAGCTCAGGTCACGATCTCACGGTCCGTGAGTTTGAGCCCCGCGTCGGGCTCTGGGCTGATGGCTCAGAGCCTGGAGCCTGCTTCCGATTCTGTGTCTCCCTCTCTCTCTGCCCCTCCCCCATTCATGCTCTGTCTCTCTCTGTCTCAAAAATAAAAAATAAACGCTAAAAAAAAAATTAAAAAAAAAAATGTTGGTTTATTTTTGAGAGAGACGGAGTGTGAGCGGGGGAGGGGCAGAGAGAAAGAGAGAGACAGAATCCAAAGCAGGCTGCGGGCTCCAGGCTGCCAGCTGTCGGCACAGAGCCCGACGGGCTTGAACCCACAAACCATGAGATCGTGACCTGAGCTGAAGTCAGATGCCCAACTGACTGAGCCACCCAGGCGCCCCTAGTTTATGACTTTTTAAGCAAATACTACTAAGACTCTAAGAGGGTGTGGCTTTCTTTATTAGAGTTTCCATTCCTTGTATTAAATCCTAGCGCGGACAGTAGATATGTGTGAACTTGCCAAGTCAGAGTCTTGCAGTTCGGTTACTGTATTCAGACCCGGACACTATGGAGGAGCCCTGGGAAAAAAGGAGCGAGTCCCTGGGGAAGGGACTAGTTGGTTAACGGACCAGGACATCATTGCGAATAGTTGAAAGACCCGAAGCTACTGGCTGGAGAAAACAAATTGTTTTTTTCAGGTGGCAGACCGAAAATTACCTTCAAGTATTTAAAAGGTGGTTAAGAGAAATGAGATTTGTGTGCGTTGCATGATGGTCACACCTAGCATCAGGGGACCTAGAACCTAAAGGCTGGGAGATTTTGACTTGGCATGCTGAAGAATTATGGCTGTTGGAAAATGAATGAACTGGCCTCGAAGGTCCTCCTTTGGAGGGTTTGAAGTAAGACATTTGAGGTCCTTTCCTGTTCGAGAGTCTGCAGTGAGCACCCTGGTCCTCAAGAAGCAGGTTTGCTGGTTAATTTTCAGCTGGCTTGTGACTGCCCTGGCAGGTGACCATCTTCCACCAAAGATGGTCAGGTGGTTGCTGCTCCGTCTGCGGGATTGAGTTGGGGCAGGAGGAATATGGCTCCACACGGGCTGCCTGGTACATCCTGTTCCTGCCGTTCCTTTCCAAGATGGCATTCTGCAGGCTGGCAGAGTAGAAAGAATCATGAACATAGTAACAACAGTAGCAGCTGTCACCCTTTCCGGAAGTTGAACAGGATGTCCCTGGTCTCACAGCTAGGGAGTGGCAGAGCCAGCATTTGAACCCAAGCAGGCAGGCTCCAGAACCCGCGCTCTGCTCCATGCTCTTCTGCCTGGCTGGCCTGAAAGTCAGTGCTCACAGGAGAATAAATACAAGGGGCCCAGGGAAGACAGATACTTGTGTCAAGAACACTGGCTTTGGCGCCAGAACTGGACGTCCGGATCGTCTGGGTAGTTTTCCAAACACAAAGGTCGGGAGCCCGCTTTTCCTCATGACGACATGTGCACAGGCTAATCAGGAACAAGAGTGTTGGTGTCCGACTCTAGGATGTGGCCTGGTGGCCTGGGCGTCTTTTGGCTTACCCACGACTTACCTAGTCAGGGAGGACTTCTGACAGTGGATGCCATCCAGCCAACTCTGCCCTCTCAGACCCTCTCTCCTGAAGTCTTCCCTGAACGTCTTGGCAAAATATGCTAAGTCAAGGTGCCTTGGTCCCATTTCTGTGGTCTACTCAGCTAGAGCAGGGAGATAGCCAGTGTTTCCTCGGCAGTTTAGCGTGGTTGAAGGGTGTGAAGAAAATTCTGGGGCTTAACACCCAGTCTTAGTCATGAGATGAATGCTGCTTTCTGGACCCCAGGTTCCCTTGTGTGAAAGTCGGACCGTCTTATATGGCGGGTCTCGTCGCTGGGTAATTAGGCTGTAGACCTTGTCTCTCTCGGTTTTCTGCGTGCACATTCCCATGCCTCTTCGGTGCTTTAGCCCTTGCTGCACAGGAGACATTTGATGACTGTTTATTAAAATGGATGGGTAGCTCATTGAAGCCCTCCCGGTAGCCCCATAAGAGAAATGATTATTCCCTTTTGTCATCAGCCAAGGCTTAGAGCTGATGCATGGCTTGCAAAAGGGCCAAGAAGCAGGAGGCAGGTCTCCTAGCATCTATGTAGAGTTTCTCCCCTTACGACTCGCAGGGAGGTCTACAGCTCAGCAGCTCTGTCACCAGCGGCCCCACACCCGCTGGACCCGAGGCCGCACTGTTAAGAATCACCGCAGGTGATTCTCGTGCAGTGGCGTCGGATGCCCTGGGCTGGGCTGCATTTCCAACTGGATTAACCCTTCTGTCTTTGGGACTGATGGAAACACTCCATTTCCCGGGCTGACTTGTGCTCTTTCCCTTGGGACAAGGCCGTGGGAAGAAGGGAACTTGAAGGTGAACAAATAGGTGACTTTCAACTGTTCCTTGATTCGCCACCAGTGGCGAAAGTGGTTCCCAGGAGAATCCGTGGAGGCCCCCAGGTCTCACTAGACTTACTCAGTCGCCTGCTCTGGGGAGTGATCCCACAACCATCTTTGGGTAAGACTGACCTTGTCCGAAGAGAGGGAGTCGGAACACTTCTCTTGGGGGCCCGGAGGCTGAGCCGGTCAGAGGGTGGGTGCTCCAGGGCGCAGTGTGTGACACTGACAGGCGAATCGCTGTCACGGGCAAGGGGACTCTTGTCCCAGAGAGTTGAGAATGATTTTGGTATCAGGGAGGGCACACACGGGTCCCCTCTGAGTCTGATCATGAGGAAAGGACACACTTGTATCTTGGCGTCCAAAGGGAAACCAGTTGGGGCCACCAGAAGGCGTAGCACTGTTCCTTCCCAGGGCACGCCCGGGTGCCAGGGTGAATTCCACAGGCTGGGGCCCGCCGCCCCGACGGTGCGATCCTGCCCTGACACACTGAGTAACGTCTGAGGTGTGGGCATCCCACAATTAAGGTTTTCTCCAAATTGGAAAATCCAAAGCATCCGAGTGATGCCCTGCGTCGTCCACGGTATGGAAAGAATGTGCTGGCACGAGCAGATTGCTGGCTGAGCGTTCGACTAAAATTAAACTCCAGTGCTGACTTCTTGTTTTTCCCTCCCCCCCACCCCCCGCTCCCCTCAAGGTTGGCCTCCGCCAGCTGGACATGTCCTTGCTCTGCCAACTCTACAGCCTGTACGAGTCCATTCAGGAATATAAGGGAGCGTGCCAGGCAGCCTCCAGCCCGGACTGCACCTACGGCCTGGAGAACGGCTTCTTCGAGGAGGAGGAGGACTATTTCCAGGAGCAGAACGCCCTCCACGATGGGAGGGAGCGGGGCCCTCCACGGGACCTGCCGCTGCCCGTCTCCCCGCTCTCCAGCAGCGACTGGATTCTCGAATCCATCTAGAAAGGGCTCTCCGCCGAGAGGTCACTGCTGCTACCGGACCACCAGCATTTGCCTCTCCTCTTGAAGAAAGCTCCTCTCCTCCATCGTGGGCGGTCGTCGGGCGCCAGCGGCCGGTGCTGTCAGTTTAATCTGGAGGACACACGTGGCGGGGTGTTCTGGTGGCCGGAGTTTGTGCCTGGGCGATCCAGAGGTGCCCAGCCACATCCTCGGCTCCGTGGTACTCAGGCGCGCCTGCCGAGGAAGGTTCTTCCTCCATCCTTTCCCCCGGGGGACACCTTTCGGGGTGTTTTGCGCAAGGCGACTTTTACTGGTTCGTTACTTCCTTACGGGTGGTGGGCGATTTGCACCCTCTGTGTTGTAGGAACTGCGTCCAGTTTGCAACGCAGGGAAACTAGCATTTCGCGGCTCCCCTGCCTCTATGCATTCGGCAGCCTTTCTCGTTTCTGTCTTGTGAGCGTTTAAGGCCCTGGGTTGGGCTTTATTTCTCTGTAAGCCGCACTGCTAGCTGCCCAGGTGACTCAGTGGAAGCTTTTTACCAAAAAAGTAAACATTTCAGGTCCTACCCATCGACTGCATTCTCTTCACCTGTCGAAACAACTCCTTTCGTTCTTTGTCTATTCTATGGAGGAGGGAGGGAGCTAATACGGAGATGTGTGAACGTGGGAAGCTGGGGCAAGCTCGTGTTTTGTGTCATTCACTGAAAGGTGGTGGCAACCGTTTTTGTTCTGAAAGATTCTGAACGTGAGCTAGTATATTAGCGATCCTGCCTCTTCCACTCAAAAACAACGATCACCTTAAGCCTTAATATATTTATTAAAATCCTTCATGAACACTTTACACTTTGTAGGTTAAAAACGAGGATAAAATGCTAGACTCTCTGACTGGGGTTGTGTGTTCTTTCGGTCTGAACGCCGAATCGTCCGTTTCCAGAACTTGAATGCATTGAATCCAGTCAACTACTGAAAGCGAATTACAGTGTGTTTTCTTGCCGTTGAGAATTTGAAAGACGCTTCGTTCCTCTGTTGATTTATTCTTGGACCGCGCAGTTGGGTCTCAGCGCCGCTCTGTCTCTGACCACTTCAGATCCCCTGCCCTCTTCATTCTTTTGACGTGATAATTGCTTATTAGCGTCTCTTTTGGGTTAGAGAGAGGAGGTAAAACTAATCCCCAGGAACCAACAGTTGACAGCCTGCTATGTACGGGATCGGACCGTGTGCTGGGAACTGGGGTGAGGCATACAGAGAAGGAAGAGCATTCCTGCTGATCTCCTGTGTTGAAAGTAGTAGTTAAATGACAGATGGCAAACTGCCTCCAGTATGTGGCGCAATCGTTCAGGGGGGGACAAGAGAATTAAAAGTGGCAGGACTGGTGCTGTCTGGTCATCTACCGGAATCTTTGAGGTGGGGCCCCTACTTAACGAGGTGTCGAACCTCAGGTCAGCTGCTCTCAACCCTGACCACATTAAGATCACGTGGGGGGCTTTCGGAAGAATATTGAGTCTGGCTCAAGAACCCCCATCTCCATTCTGATTTAATTAGTCAGGAGTGAGGCCCGGGTCTCTGCACACTTCTAGAAGTCCCGCAAGTGATTCTAACGCAGATCCAGTTGCCATCTAGTGTTCACACTGGCCCGGGAAGCAGCATCTTCTTGGAGCCCCGGGCAATGGCCAGGAGACTCTGTCCTCTCAGGATGGGCACCCACAGCCAGGGAGTGAAGCTTGCAGGGAGTGAAGCTCAGGCAAGGGGGAGCCCCCCAGTTTAGAATGCACAGCTTCTGGGTGCCTGGGTGGCTCAGTCGGTTAAGCATCCGACTTAAGCTCAGGTCATGGTCTCACGGTTCGTGGGTTTGAGTCCTGCATCAGGCTCTGTGCTGACAGCTTAGAGCCTGGAGCCTGCTTCGGATTCTGTGTCTCCCTCTTTCTCTGCCCCTCCCCTGCTCTCTCTCTCTCTCTCTCTTTCAAAAATAAATAAATGTTAAAAAAAAAAAATTGAGAATGCACAGCTTCCCTGGGTCTGCTGCCTCTGGACTCTTCTGGAACTGCAACCACAGATTCACAGTGCCTTTGAGTTTGGGGGCCCTCATGTCAGTATTGGGGGATCGGCTACCAAAGCTACAAGTGGAGTGAATGCAGGTAAGCAAGGGGCCTCTCCCTTACTGTGGGGAAGGGCTGACACGTTCCTCACCCCGATGGAGACGTGGCAAATATACCTAAGCCACTGCAGGCCTTAGTAGTCCATTTGAAATGTATATAAATTGCCCCAAACTTTCTCCTACTCCAAATATAGTGTAAATATACCTTGGCAAGGAATATTAAAATTTCCCAAACTATAAAATGTTTTCTCATACACTCACCTTACAAAGGTCCTGCAAATGATTAGAAAATAAATTCTGCTGGGGTGGGGGGAGGCTCCTGGGTGGCTCAGTAGGTTAAGTGTCAAACTCTTGATTTCGGCTCAGGTCATGATCTCTCGGTTCGTGGGATCGAGACCCGCATTGGGCTCTGTGCTGACAGCACGGAGCCTGCTTGGGATTCTCTCTCTCTCTCTCTCTCTCTCTCTCTCTCTCTCCTCTCTGCTCCTCCCCCACTTGCACACTTTTGCGTGCACTCTCTCTCTGTCTCTCAAAATAAATAAGTAATTAAATTCAGCCACTGCCTTTTATTGCTCCCTGGCATAAGTCATCACCTCTATGTTTGGAGTGGGGCTATTTTGCTACTCCAACAGAGTGGCCCATGAAGGGCCTGGTAGGCAGTAAAACAGTCCAATTCTTGCTGAAGAAGCTGTAATCTGTAAGGCAATGTACACAGCAGATAGAGAAAGGCACCTTTCGCTTCCTAGGGCACATGTGCAGTGAACCCAGAGTTGTTGATAATTTAAGCCTTGCCATTCACAAATGATGCCGTTCCTCTCATGTCCCTAGTGGCTTTCAGAGTCAATTAACCAGCCTGATTCCTTGCTTTTGTTTTTCTGTAACCTAGGTTGATGTCATTCATTCACCTGACATGTACTTAGTCCTATTTTGGGTTGCGCTGAGGCAGGCACTGAGAGCACAATGCAGAACCCTGGAGGGTCTCTGGCAGATCCCCCTTCTACAAACACCTAACGTGTGCGGGTAAATACTACGATCAGGGAAGTACGAGGGGCCCCTGAGGCCCAGAAGGTCGTGGCTAAGGGAGCTGGAGTTCTCAAATGAGGTTTGGGCTCCATTTACGCTTAAGACCCAAGCAGGTGTTGGAATAACGTGCTGTAGCCCCTCGATCTTAACTCACAGCGCGTTATTTCACGATTTACCGTGCAGTGCTCTCTCCTGGACCTTGCTCTCACTTCTCCGTGCACACGCCTGATTTCTTTCAGAGCCCGTGATTATAGACGTAGGTATGGCCAAGCGCACGGGTGACGGAAAGGCTCTTCAGCAACCAACATCAGGCCAGGTAGCCATTTGATTTCATCCTTCTGTCCAAAGAAACCTGACCGATTGTAAAAGCCCAAACATGTCTGGTCTACTTATCTTCGGGGCAGGTTGTACTTTGAGTTCGGAGAGATGCATCTGAGCCGATTCTACACGGAGGTGGTAGGGCTTCTGTCGCAAAGATGACACCTGCAGGCTCCACGTGAGGGACAGCTGACACCTGGGTCACAGTTCCATGGGTGAAAATGTGACGGGAGCCGGTGGGCCTTGCGACCACCCAGGGAGGACAGGCTCTGGAAGTGGACCTGGTGCCTTTGTTCTAACCAACTGTGAGAGTGCATTACGTTTCCACCTCATTTCTCTGGCTTCCGGTCAACTGAGGACAGGTCCCTAGATACCCAGATCCCTGTCTGCTTCTGACTCCCTGAAGAACGTGCACAAACCGAGTACCCACAAAGGGTTGAGCAAAACCTTTATTAGATACACTAACGGGGCGACGTTAGCAAAACGAAAAGCGTGAAGCAAGTCAGTAAGGAGGAGTTATGGCCCTAGGGAGCCGATGCCAGAGAGAGGAGAGAGCACAGGGGCACATGTCAGCCTCAGGGACAAGCCCGGAGACCCCCCCCCCCGCCCCCTGCTTCTTGTTTGGTGTCCAAGATGGAGAAGCTCCAATGAAAGTCCCACAGGAACACAGAGACCGTTGTTATTGGGAAGGCGGGTTTTGGTGGGAGGAGCACTTGTGTTAGAAATAGACGTGGTCAAAGCCACAGTCACCTCGTGGCAGAGAGCACGGCCCAGTTTCCTTCAGAGGGAGCGGCCTAGGAGAAGGGAAGTGAGGACTTAGTCGGGCTCTGTCCCAGGACTTAGGGAAGAGAGCACCTTCCCCTTCGTTCCCTTTCTTTCTCCTGTCCTCAGGATGATGCGACGCCAGGGTGAGGCTCTGGGAGAAAGGGTGAAAGGGGAGACCATTATGACGGCCTCTAGGGGCACCTGGGTGGCTCAGTCAGTTAAGCATCTGACTCTTGATTTCAGCTCAGGTCACGATCTCACGGTTCGTGAGTTCAAGCCCCGGGCTGGGCTCTGCACTGATGACGAGCGCAGAGCCTGCTTGGGCAAAAAAAAAAAAAAAAAAAAAAAAAAAAGATGGCCTCTAAAAAATATTGTGTTAGAAACAAGAAGAAAGCACCTTTGAAACCCCTAAGTCTAGCACAAGGGTGGGAAAACAGCCCGGATTTGAGGTTGAAGGGCAAGCTGGTGACCGTGCCCGCCCATTTCTCCCGTGTGTCCCTCTTCGGAGAACCCAGGGATCTAGATGGAGATGAATTTGGGTACTGAGGACGGCGCTCAGTCACCAGACTCCACTTGCAGTGTGTGCCCAGCATGTCAAGGCCGGCAACACGCCCTCCGGGGCACGGGTCCTCTCTGTGGCTGATCCCTACTTGCCCTGCCGGCAGAAATGCCAGGGAAGACAGGTTCAGCTCCGTCGCCCTGTGGTCATACGCCACCATCACCGTGTGTGACTGTTTGCTTTCAACAAGCTTCTATCGGACACACCCTGATGACTGCCTCCCTGAGGAATAAACCTACAGAGGCCCAGCCACTCCTACCAATGCATTTCTGCTGTGCCAGGACCTCAAGCTGGAAGGAGCCTGGCATAAGACCTGGAAGTTGAGTTTACCTCGCCCCACCGTAGAAGAAAGGATGGAAACACACCCCATAGGGCAGGAGACAAACTGGGACCCATATGTGCTAGGTCATACACTTCTTTGTCTTAAATGGATTGATACGATGTATATACCACCTTGGGTCTTGATAAAAATTCACACAATACAATAAAATGCCATTAAAAAATTTTTTTTAATGTTTATTCATTTTGGAGAGACAGAGTGGGAGTGGGGGAGGGGCAGGGAGAGAGGGAGACCGAATCCGGAGCAGGCTCCAGGCTCTGAGCTGTCAGCACAGAGTCTGACATGGGGATTCGAACTCACGAACCGTGAGATCACGAGCTGAGCCGAAGTCGGATGTTTAACCAACTGAGCCACCCAGGCGCTCCGAAAATGCCTTTTTTTTTTTTTTTTTTTAAGTGGGTTTAGAAATCGGCACAAAGCTGGGGCACCTCGGTGGCTCAGTCCGTTAAGTGTGCGACTCTTGGTTTTGGCTCAGGTCATGATCTCATGGTTTGTGAAATTGAGCCCTGCCTGACAGCTCAGAGCCTACTTGGGATTCATTGTCTCTCTCTCTCTCTTTATCAAAATGAATAAGCATAAAAAAAAAATAAAAAAAAAAGACAGGCGCCTGGGTGGCTCAGTGGGTTAAGCGTCTGACTTCGGCTCAGGGCACGATCTCAGTTCATGAGTTCTAGCCCCGCATTGGGCTCTGTGCTGACAGTTCAGAGCCTGGAGCCTGCTCCTGTTTCTGTGTGTCTCTCTCTCTGCCCCTCCCCTGTTCATGCTCTGTCTCTGTTTCTCAAAAATAAATAAATGTTAAAAAAAGAAAAAAGAAATCACAAAGGGAATACAAGGGCAGGACAGAGAAGAGGAAGCCAGCTGTAAAATCAGCACAAGAATCACCTGTGAGGAATGCAAGTTGTCCTATTTGCTAGCAGAACACAAACGGGGCAGATACGGGGTGAAAATGCTCAGCTCTCGGGCAAGTGTTTACTTTGGTGTTTCCCTGCCGAGTGTGTCTAAGCAAGCCGACTTCTGGAAAATGTGGGGACGAGTCAGGAGAGCATTCTTTAAATGTTTGCAAGGGAATCGCGAGAGTCACCCGGATCCACTCCCAACCGCTGTAGGGATCTCCCCCGTGACCCACATCTAGTCTCGGAGCTTCTGCTGCAACAGCTCCCAAAACAGGAAGCTGTGCAGTAAGGTGACTGTCAGAGTTCCTTGTAGGGTCCTGACGTCTGCTTTCCCTTTGATGAAGTTACAGATAAAGGGTTAGGCTTCACGGGAGAATCCTATTCAAGCGTGGGAGGGCGAGGGTATTTGTATGTGTGTGGGGGCGACGTGGGGATGCTAGGGGGAGAGGGCTGTTATCAGCCAGGCAGTTTTGTGGCAGGCTGAAAATTGTCCCCCCGAAAACATCTGGCCTAAAGACAGAATCTCTGGAACTTGTGAATGTTACTGTGTTTGGAAAAGGCCTTTATAAAAGACATGATTAAGGATCTTGAGGTCACCGGAGTATCCTGGATTATCCAGGTGGGTCCTAAATGCCATCACAAATGGCCTTGTAAGAGATAGGCAGAGGGAGACCTGACACAAGGGAGGGGCAGGCGATGTGGGGCTGGAAGGGACATGGGAGAGACTTGGCCACAGCCTTGGAACCGCAGCAGCCACCCAGAGCTGGGAGAGGCAAGGGTGCATTCCCCCCTGTAGCCTCTAGAGGGAGCAGGGCCCTACCAACACCTGTGAACCTGAGGCCGGACTTTGTTCTTTCTGCATCTAGATTTGTGAGGGGACAAATATGTCGTCTTTAAAAAAAAATTTTTTTTAACGTTTATTTTTGAGAGAGACAGGGAGAATGCAATGGGGGCGGGGGCGTGGGGCAGAGAGAGAGAGGGAGATGCAGAATCCGGAGCAGGCTCCAGGCTCTGAGCGGTCAGCACAGAGCCCGATGTGGGGTTCGAACTCACGCACAGTGAGATCAAGACCTGAGCCGAAGTCGGGCTTTAACCGACTGAGCCACCCAGGCGCCCCTAAATATGTTGTCTTAAGCCCCCAAGCTTGTGGTAATTTGTTGCAGTGACCACAGAAAACTAACACACATTTCGGGGTACTGTTCGGTTCTTCCCCGCCTTTTCTATTTATGTGTGTCACCCGGGGACATCATCACTCAATCTGCTGGCTGAACACGACGTGCCAACTCCTCCAATGCATTCAGATACGTTTCCTGATGGGCTCTTGGAGTCATTTTAGTCCACAGACGTCTTCTAGGGTTAATATAAGGATAAAAGGACTTATTGATTATAAAGCCCTTAAAATAGTGCCTGGCTCCAGGTAAATATATACAGTGCTCAGCTCAGAGCTATATAAATATTTGTCAAGTCGGAATAAATAAATAGGATCCTGTTTGGGGTCCTGGGGTTCTTGCTTTTGTAGTGCTTTTCCTCTGTTGACTCTTCGGGAGCCAGAGAGCATTTTAAATTTAGTCTTGGGTTCATAACATTTCCCTTCAGAACGTGTGCCCAATGTTATAAGGAAAGGTTATGGCTAGATGTGTTACATACCAGAAAGAGACAATCCAAGTTTTAAGGCTCACAGCTGTCCCACGGAGAAAAGTCTATGGTAAAATGCTCCTCTCTGTCTACAGTGTCTTCCCTTGGAGACTAATATCTGAATCCAGTCCTAGGGGCTCCTGGGTGGCTCGGTCAGTTAAGCGTCTGACTCTTCATCTCGGCTCAGGTCATGATCTCACAGTTTGTGAGATCGAGCCCTGTGTTGGGCTCTGCACTGACAGTGAGGAGCCTGCTTGCGATTCCGTCTCTCCTTCTTTCTCTGCCCCTCCCCCCACTTGTTCTTTCTCTCTCTCTTTCAAAATAAATAAATATATAAACATTAAAAAACATCGATTCCTAGTCTATTTTTTTTTTAAACTCTCTTGTTCTCGATTCCTAATTGTATTTGAAGAACAGAAAGTTACCCTTTCCTCAACAAGGGAAGATGCACCATCAGTCGGGGGTGAAGACCAGCACAGCCCCAGGGCCCTAGTTATGCTAGCAGAGGCCAAGGGCTTAGTCCCAACTCTGTCAGTTATCTGCTTGTGACCTTGAGCAAATCCCTTTACCAATCTAAGCCTCAGTTTCTTCATAGAAGACTGTGATTCAAAAAAATATCTGTAGGGGCGCCTGGGTGGCTCAGTCAGTCAGGCGTCTGACTTCGGACAGGTCATGATCTCACAGTTCCTGGGTTCGAGTCCTGTGTCAGGCTCTGTGCTGACAGCTCAGTGCCTGGGGCCTGCTTCAGATTCTGTGTCTCCCTCTCTCTCTCTGCCTCTCCCCCCATCAAAAAATAAACATTAGAAAACATTTTTAAAAATACCTAACTTTTCTGATCGATGCCTCTTTGTCTTATAAATATCTAAAAAAATGCCTTCTGTGACTCTTGTATTTGTGACAGTGCTTTTGTCCCAACTTAGTTCAAAGGGCTTCATTCACTTTGCTGAAGTCTTTTGACAAGACCACTGTCTATTTTCCATGTGCCTGATTAGTCTATATTGTGCTCTCATAAATTGGGCGCTTTCCTCTGGTTCTGGGTGATGTGAAACACTCCAGGGCCAGCGCTGGGGTCTGTCAGAGTAGCCACCGTGTGACCATAACCCATCAGACTGTGAGTAGGGGGCAGGTTTTCTTTGGTGGCTTGAATACATATACTTGCAATGAAAGCGGGGCTATCTGAAAGGGATTTGATTTTTATAGCTTCCAGTGGATTTGCATATAAATACCTTTTGCTGTCGTTGTGAGACCACATCTCGATCTTGCAGGGAAGGGGTGTCTTGGAAATCATAGGCGCCTTTCTAAAGCTCCAAGTACCACCGCTACCTTGTAACTTCCCAGTGTAACTAACTGAGTGATTCTGTCATCTCAGGACTCCTCATAGAAACAAACCTGAAAAGAAGTCAGGGAAAGATGTCACAACTGTAAAACGTAGGTGGTGGATATATGGGTTTTCACTGCAGAATCCTTGTAACTTTTTTGTATCGTTGAACTTTTTCATTAAAACATGTTGAAAAATACGTAGGGCTGCTGACAGGCGAGAAAGATGAACTCCGTGGGGTGGGGGAGAACTCATCACTAGTTCAAGCGCACCTGCCGGGCACCTGTGGGTGGCCTCTCTGCGGTGTTCCTGGAGTCTTACCCTTTCTCGGCTCGGCCCAAGGAGGATGTAATAACCAATATGTTGGATGGACTCCGAGTGCAGATTTGGATCAGATGGGTCTCCTCTGTAGTCTTCTACTATACCTTGCACAGCCTTTAGCTGACTCCGGCTCACCAACACCAAGGGTTTAAAATATATATATATATACATATATATATATATATATATATATATATATATATATATATTTTTTTTTTTAAGTTTATTTATTTATTTTGAGAGAGAGCAAGCGGGGTAGGGGTCCGCACTGTCAGCACAAAACCCAATGCGGAGCTCGAACCCAGGAACCATGAGATCGTGACCTGAGCCGAAATGAAAAGTCAGATGCTCAACCGACTGAGTCACCCAGGCGCCCCTCAGGGAAAGGGTTTCGAATAGTTGTTTTCATAAAAATAAATACCTTTGTGGTGCTCAAGAAAGATTGGGGGTGTATCGAGTGTGGATTAAAAGATCATGATGTGTTCGTCTTCACTGACGAGCTGACAGGTCAAAGGTTCGAAAAGCTGTGACCAGCATATTACATTGTCATTTTTTTTCTACAGGCTCCATCCTATGGCTATTATGCAAGGTCATTCCAGTTGGTTTTACTTTTTACCTTGGCATCTTCTTTTTAGCGTTCTGTGTTGGTTTCATCATCCTCGGGATAAATTACAATTCCCGAGGCCCTCTGTTATCTGACCTTACGTAGCTTCCCGGGCTCATTTTTAAAACCCCCAGCACCCACGCTCCACCCAGTTGTGTGGGCTCTTCGGTTCCCTGCACATGTTACACT
Source organism: Felis catus (assembly GCF_018350175.1). Lineage (NCBI taxonomy): Eukaryota > Metazoa > Chordata > Mammalia > Carnivora > Felidae > Felis > Felis catus. Next base: position 17,381,584 of record NC_058378.1, read on the forward strand.
CTCTGCCCTCCAGGGCTTGGCATGCATGGTTATTTTCCCTCCAGGGACACTGGAAAGTTCCTTTCCTTTCCCCCTCCCTCAAAATCACAAACTGTGAGATCATGACCTGAGCTGAAATCAAGAGTCGGATGCTTAACCTGCTGAGCCACCCAGACGCCCCTGGGTTAGCCATTTTTAAACAGTAGCTTAGTCACAGGGGAAAATACTGAATTCATGAAAAATTCACAAAAGCTGTTTATTTTGACTTTATTAAGAGAAAAATACTTCTGTTGTTGTAAGAACACAATACTATTTTAAATACATTATTTACAGCCAGTAACTTACCATTTAAATTAAAAAGATATAAACATGTCAAAGGAACGAAACATGGATCTTTTATTAGGTGTGGATCATGGATTCACGTTCCTCCTCCATTTCCAGAGCTTCCCTGAAGTGGTCTACAAAGTAGGACTCTCCCCTTGTCCTATCCCTCATTCCCCAGGCAGCACCCCGGGCTCTGAGCTTGCCTGGGTCTGTGCCTATATGTGGTTCGGTTGTTTCTTATGGGGGCTATGTGGTAGTTTTGGGGGGTTTCCGATGCCATAACCATAGCTTTCTTTTTCAGGAAGTGTATCCAAATCTTTGCGTCGCTTTGCTCAACAGAAATGAGGAGCTTGGTTTGTATTTTATGTCTTCTCTGTTGCAAGGGCAGTTGGTTGTGCCACAGATAATAAAGAACACAACTGTGGGCAGTAAAAGAAGTATGTAGGGTGACACATTCTGCTCAAAATCAACTCAACACATTCTTCTTGGGGCAGGCCCTGTACTTTGGGAAACATGCTATCTCCTCATGTATAAACCACCCAGTCTCTCCCAGAACCAACCTTTTACCCAGGCGGGGGGAGTCAGGCATAAACGCTTGGAATCGGAATAGAAGATGTGGACAATATAAAACATGAGGTAACGTAATAGGAGGACAATGGTTTTCCAACAGTTGTGAGGCAGGTGACTTTGTTTTCCTGACTGGAAATTACAGTGGATCGCGTGACCAGTGGAAGCACCTGGGGAAGTAGGACCAGAACAGTCTCCGGAAATCCTGGATACGACCGCTGTGGTGCTGGGCTGGGCCTTGGGGAGTGGGGGGGGGGGGGGGGGTGAACGGGAGTGAGCCCACAGACTCGAGTTTTTGGAAAGCCTTCCTTCCACAGAGAAGCCAAGATGACTGACTCTATCTGGTTGGGCAGAGACGAGGCCACTCCAGGCCCCGGGGAGAGCAGAAGACATATGAGGAAGTGCGGAGGCTGTAATAGAAGATGGGGGTAGGAACACGTCTGCGGAGAACAAACTGGGACCGGAACACTGAGGACCACGCTTATGCTAAGAGAACATACAAAGTCGTTCCTCAGGAAGAGACAAGAACCTCCAGGGTCAGCAGTAAGAGACGAGGACAGACATGGAGGGACGCCACCACGGTGCGTGGCGCCGGTCTGGGTTGAGGGCCTGGGAGGAGGCTGTTGTAACCTTTCAGGCAGGAGACAAGAGCTGACCCGGGGTCTGAGTGAAAAGGGACGTTTCCAGAGGAAAGCTTTGGGCAAGGATTCTGTTTGGGTGGGTGCAGGGCGGTGAGCTGGAGTTCAGCTTCAGAGGTGAAGGCGGGGCCGTGCTGGCACTGCCTGGGAGGCAGTGGACGGGCAGAGGGAGCGGGCAGAGGGGCAAGCTGGAGGTGCTGGGTCTGGGAGGCCTACGTCCTAGGAGCTGAACGTGAACGGCAAGAGAGAGGAGAGAAGCTGAGGTCAGAGTCCCGGGGCTGGGAAGCCGGTGAACAAAAGACCGACAGAACGGGCGGCCGGTCTCAGAAGGAGGGGCTCTGGGTGAGCTTCCAGAGCAGAGCTAAGGGAGGAGTCTGACAAAGACCTGGCAACTGGCTTCCCTCTGATTTTTAGGAGGGCAGAGTCAGGAGACTATGGGAGAAAGTATGTCCTACAAAGAGGAAAGGCGGTGAAGAAGCAGGCTTGACCAGTTGTTCTAGAACAGACAGCTGTGCGGGTACGGTTTGCAGAGGGGAAGGAGCCAGGGCACGGGAGAGGACAATGAAAAGAGCTGTGTCTGAAGACCTGGAAAGGAAGAGCATTGGCTGAGCATGAGGGGAGACTGAGGCCACAGGAGGGAGGACGGCCTTTCCGCAGTGGAGAAGGTTCGGACCTGGGGTTCTCTCCCGCCACTTTTGTGCTTCCCTCGCCGCCTGCACCCCCACCCCCAAACCGGCCTCTGGGTCTGCTCCAGGCCCCCCGCGCGGCCAGCACAGGCTGCAGGGAGGGCCAGGCTGTGGGCCAGGAGACTGACTGTGAGCTGGGGGGGGGGGGGGGGGAGAGGACGCTTCCAGGGAGCAAACAGCCCAGAGAGGAAGACGAGCACGGGTCCAGGACCAGAGGGAGGGAAGGAGGGAAGAAGGCAGGCGACCAAACGAGTTTTGAGCTGAAGAAGGAACAAAGCTCCAGCAATAGCGTAACCAGCTCGACTCTCAGCAACGGGAGGGCAGACTCGGGAGGCAGGAGCGTGGGGGAGGTTCACTGGAGGTGACCACGAAGGCAGAGGGGCATCATGGAGGTCCAGCTGAGGTTCTGTGCACGCGCAGCGCTGGCCTCATGGGGAAGACGGCCGCGGAGTCACCCCAACGGCTCGAATGAGGCGCGGCTGGCAGAAAGGCAAGGAGCTGATGGGTTCGGGAACTAATGGGGATGAACTGGCAGCTGCCTACATTTGCAGGTGGGTAAAAAGCGAAGCAAGGCCGGTCAGAAGTGGAGGTGGAGGGAAGGTGAAGAGGCAGCTCACAGCAGGGCCCGTGGAAGGGAGGATGAGGGACTGGGGCGGGGTGGGGGGGACAGCGGCCAATGGGGCAGATTTCGGAGTCAGGTCCCGCTACAAGTGACATGGCGTGCCGGTGTCAGAGAGGCGGAGAATAGGGCCCCAGGAAGCAGCAAAGCACGGATGTGGATGTCCTTGACCTAAAGTGAAGGACCCAGAGAGATGTGCACTGAAGTCCTCGGGGGGGTGGGGGGGGGCGGCCGAGGTGACCCAGAGGCAGTCAGGGGCTGGGTCACGTAAGGGCATCTACGGATTCTGCGATGGCGTTGGTCTCATTTGAGGAGGACGCCCGTCTGCGTGTGTGAATGCTAAGAGGCTTTTGTACCCTCTTCAAAAGTCTTGAGATTTATAGATGGTGCAATCACTTCCCACGTCCCATTCCATCCTCTGGAAGAAGTAGACCATGGTGCTTTCCACCAGTAAGCCACTAAAGATGGCCAGAAAGGAGAGCTTTCGGCTGATATTCAGGGTCACTGGGAAAGAACAGACAACTAGTAAGTCCTTAAGAGTTTAAGTGATGTCAGCATGTAAAGTACGTGGCATTCTGAATGGAACTCTTTCGTAAAGCTGTTTTTGAGAAAAATCTCTATTTGTTCTTATTAACTGGTGCTGTTATCCTCTCCCACTTTTTAAAAATCTACGGACCTCTGGAGAGAAACAAAGCATGTGCCGATAACAAACACACGAAGTTTCTCCTCCTGAAATCAAGACACAGATTTCCATGAATACTGAGGGAGAAAATTAAGAACAGATTTTAAGGTTATAAAGAGATCGACAATGGGGCGCCTGGGTGGCTCAGTCGGTTGAGCGACCGACTTCAGCTCAGGTCATGATCTCGCGGTCCGTGAGTTTGAGCCCTGCATTGGGCTCTGTGTTGACAGCTCAGAGCCTGGAGCCAGTTTCGGATTCTGTGTCTCCCTCTCTCTCTGACCCTCCCCCGTTCATGCTCTGTCTCTCTCTGTCTCAAAAATAAATAAATGTTAAAAAAAAAAAAAAAAAAAAAGAGAGATCGACAAAACAAAACAAAAACAAACAAACCCGGAGACAAACAGAGAGTTTAACAGGAAGCATTACGATAAAAGGTATCAGGTAGCAGCCTCATTTAAAATAACCCTTCTTTCTCACAACGGATGGGGAAAATGAAGACCCCCAAGGCTGCTCATCCCTTCTTTGGTGTGGCAGGAGCTGTGCTTCCTGGCTTGACGACTGCCCCGCCACGTACATTTGGACAAGTCATCCGCAAAGCGGAGGGTAATAACGGCTGCCCTACTAACCCCACGGCACTGAGATGTTGCACATGAAGGCACTTTGAGCACTAAAAAATACCACGTGGTTAACGTGAACAAATACCGACTACGCGCTCTGAATAAGGCATTAGAGGAGTGCCAGGCCCTGTTATTATTATTCTATGAAGAATTCCAGAGTTTAACAGGTTTGGCAAGAGCGTGTCGGAGGCGCAAGGCTTTAAGCTTGTGTGTGGGCTGAACGCGGAGGAGACAGGATAAAACATAAACATACCTCTGATTGCCTGAAAATTGGATGTAAGGACAAATACTTTGATGAGTCTGAGGCACAGGGATGTGTAGTCGTGCTCCCAAATGACGGCTGGAATCAGCAAGAGTTTTCCGTAGCTCGACAACAATAATGCTTTCAGCAGCAAAATGAAGTCGGGTTTTTTTTTCGCTGTCGTCGGTCGTTCTACCCACAGGAAAGTAAAGATGCCAGTAAAAAAGGCAGCTTGTTCTAAGGAGGGAACGGAGGACAAACACATGAATGTCCCGATCTGAACCATATCTCTCTAAAACCAAATAAGCCACAATTCCAAAATACAACTTACCGGCTGACTTCATTAGAATTGCTTTATCGAGATCAAATTTTCTTTTTCCTCCCTCCTTCTTTTTTCTTTTCTTTTTTTTTTTTTTTAATAAGCCCCTGCCTTTTGTGTCAAATCCTGCTGGTATGATTTCAGAAACATAGTTCAACAGTTCTTTCGTGGAGTATTTCATCACCCACCGAAGCAAAAGTCAGTCCGTTAGGATTGTGATCATCGGCCCTCTGAAGCTCTTTCTAGGAAGTAAGACTCTGTTTAGGTATTTTCAGTGTTCGAGGCCTCCACAGAAAGAATAATACAGGAATATGGAGGTTTTTTTAAGTCCGAAAGACGGGACCCAGCCTAAGAATTGCATATGAAGATGTTTTTCTTTGCTCATTCTTCCACTATTTATTGAATACCTAGTATCTACAAGATTTTGAATACTGTTATCTAAATTTAAAACTTCCTTAATTCATGTTAACAAGCTTTCTGAGTGCAATTCCTTATCCTTCCAGAAAGTATTCATAGAGTCCAGTACAGGAGAAGCCACAGTTCCACTGGGTCCACAGAACAGAGCACGGGCTGTTCTATTCCCATTAACTAGGATTTTAACATTTCTTTTAACTGTGGTATTATTTTTGTTCAGACTCTTAGTCCTCTGATTACCCAGCTGCATACGTTTTGAGTGATCTGTCCCTAATTCTATTTTTTCCCATAAGCTATGTTATGTACGTTTCTGCAGAATCTGGTTTTTCTGGAACACATGTGTCATCTTATAGGAGAGACAACTGTATCCTTCCTAAAATGTTTTATAACCAAACAGAGTCAAACTAAAGAGGTTCCAAACATAGGTGATTAGAATCAAAAATAATTTTGGCCGGTCGACCTACATGACAGGGACACCAAGGGCTTGTCAACTGCAAAGATCTGCTCAAACAGGCTCATCTTATAGCCTCAGATTTGGACCAAAAAAGTAATAAAAGCAACAAAGAATTCCTTAACAACAAGAACAATCTAATAGTGGGTCGTCTCCTGTTGCTGGAGATACTCAAACAAAGCTAGATCATTTTGCAGAGCTGAGGGAAGGATTTCTAGCACTGGAGAGAAGGGTGGACCAGATAACCTCCACATCTATCTAACTCAGAACTTGAGAGATTTATGTGTTTGCACCAGCCCTTGGGCTCTGCACAGTCTTTCACAAGACAGATACTATGAGGCTTTCATGGATCAGCCGGGTTCAGGAGGACCTCACCTGCCTACAGAGGGCTGCACGGAGAAAACACCAGACGGGGAGCCCGGGGAGCCACCTGTCTCGGTGCTGACACTAAGCTGCGGTGGGATTTTGGGGAAATCATTGCCTTCCTGCTTCTATGTCTCCACGGGAGAACCTAACCTATCTACCAAAGAGGATGGTTGTGAACATTAAGTTGATAAAATCGTAAAAGCAGTGTTTAAATTATAAAATGCTATATTTATGTAGGGCATTTTTTAATAACCGATTTTAGGGGGTCAGAACCTAATAGTGGATTAAAAAAGTAACAGTAGGAAAAATTTCTGAGTGTCAAAATATCCACTATAGAGTAGGTGCTACAGCAATTCTGAACTATTTGAAAATAAGCCTGGTTTATTTTTTATATTAAAAATTACGGGCACACGGGAGCTTATCCTCAGAAATTTTAAGAGGTTTTGCTTTAAAGCTTAAAATTACATTAGGTTCTAGTTCCTGGCGTAGGCAACGTTCTCAAGGATGTTTTTAATATTATTATATACGTTTGCGAATTCTTAAAATGTAAATTTTAAAACCTCAGAAACGGATGAGAGGACCAAGGAAGTGAGAGCAAACAGAGAAGAAAATGGGACAAAAGAGGACACACAGTCCAGGAATATGACACTGCAGTGCACTGGAGACTCAATATTGCTAAAACAATATTTCATTATAACCAAAGAGTTTTAGAAGCAGAGCATGGAAGCCTGTAAGTAAGAAAACAGTGGCAGAAATTAATTCAACACAATTCTGACCTCAGTCACAAACTCGAATTCTGGAGAAAAGCAGTTCCTTGAACTTAAGGAACTTGGGACAGGAGTCACTTTTCCTGAATGCAGTCAGAGAAAGAACAAGTTTTCCCTATTAAACAGGTTGCATGAGTTCAATGCAATTAGCACAACACATTGGATAAGGTCTGGCCATTATCAGTCTGTTTTAATAAAGATGAGACCTGGGGAGTCTTTCAACTGGACAATCAGAAATTAAATTTAAGAGTTTTATCGACGATGGTATGCCTCAACATATTTTACGAAACTCTCTAATCTGATAAACCTAACCATTTCCGTAACAGATGTGTGGTAACAAATAAAAAAGCAAGCAAGCACATAATTTAGACAAACTCATCTAGCAGCTTAGCAGTAGAGCTGAACGTTCAAGTCTCAAGTCCTATGTTAACCCCCTCCTCTTACCAATGATTAAGCCCACCCACTTCACTTGTGATCAGAATAGTGGGGACTAGTTGGCTGAGAACAGAAAGCGTGGCTTCTTCGTACCTAGAGAAGCAATTGCGAACATTCTATAGAAATCCCACTCCTTGGCATATCTGATGAAGTCGTTGGGATCAGTGTTCTGGTTTGAATCTTGAAGCTGCCACCATCTCAGGTACGCTTCGCAAAGCAAACAAAATATGCAGAGTTTCCCGTGCATCTGGTAGCCAAAAAGACAATGCCATTTACTGGGTAGAGAAACACCTAATTACACGTAATATCGAGTAGGCACAGACGTAGCTAAGTACTTGTGGTTTTGAAGAACCTCCCATCCCACAGCTTTTCAAATTCAGGACTGCCCGGTTAAGTGTGTAATTGTGTTGCCTGTAAACCCAATGGCTCTTCATCAGCAATGACCATCAGAATCACACGGGGAGATTTTTCAGATTGCAAATGTCGAGGCCCCAGTCCTGACTCAGAATCTTGGGAAGTAAATCCTACACATGCAATTTTGAAACAGTCCTGGGGGCAAGGCGGGATTCTGATGTACGCCCTTCGCTAAGAAATACCGCTCTAAAGAGTAGTCCACCCTTCACACTCTATTTTCAGCATCTGTCCTATACACAGAATCAAGCACAGAATTCACGTGACTCGTGGATAGGCAGAAGCAGCAATGAGGACACATTTTAACCTGAAGATTCCATCATACCACATAGGAAACTACTATTCTGAACATAAATTTTTATTTCTATTTTATTTATTTTTAAGTTTTAAGTTTTTTTTAAATGTTTACTTTCATTTATTTTATTTTTTAATTTATTGTTTAATTTACATCCTAGTTACCATATAGTGCAACAACTGATTTCAGGAGTAGATTCCTTAATGCCCCTTACCCATTTAGACCATCCCCCCTCCCAGAACCCCTCCAGCAACCCTCTGTTTGTTCTCTGTATTTAAGAGTCTTTATGTTTTGTCCCCTTCCCTGTTTTTATATTACTTTTGCTTCCCTTTCCTTATGTTCACCTGTTTTGTCTCTTAAATTCCTCATGTGAGTGAAATCATAGGATAGTTGTCTTTTTCTGACTAATTTTGCTTAGCATCATACCCTCCAGTTCCATCCACGTAGTTGCAAATGGCAAGATTTCATTCTTTTTGGTTGCCGAGTAATACTCCATTGTATATATGTACCACATCTTCTTTATCCATTCATCCATCGATGGACATTTGGGCTCTTTCCATTCTTTGGCTACTGTTGATAGTGCTTCTATAAACACTGGGGTGCATGTGCCCTTTCGAAACAGCACACCTGTATCCCTTGGGTAAGTACCTAGTTGTGCAATTGCTGGGTCATAGGGTATTTCTATTTTTAATTTTTCGAGGAACCTCCATACTGCTTTCCAGAATGGCTGCACCAGTTTGCATTCCCATCAGCAGTACAAAAGAGATCCTCTTTCTCCCCGTCCTCGCCCGCATCTGTTCTGAACATAAATTTTTAAAAAATGGCCCTATGCTGGATGAGTGTCAATTAATATATGGAAAAAACAGTAATTAAAAGGTAGAAATTTTTAAAGCTGCAAGTTCTAAAGAGTCTGAAATTTGGGCAAAAATAAAAATTATCAGGTAACAAGAATCGGCTTTTTACAACATGTTTCTCCTGGGGTGCCTGGGTGGCTCAGTCGGTTAAGCGTCCAACTCTTGGTTTCAGCTCAGGTCATGATCTCACGGTTTGTGAGTTTGAGCCTTGCCTCAGGTTTCTGTGCTGACAGTGTGGAGCCTGCTTGGGATTCTCTGTCCCTCTCTCTCTCTCTGCCCCTCACTCTCTCAAAATAAATAAACTTTTTTTTTTTTTAATTTTTTTTTTCAACATTTATTTATTTTTTTGGGACAGAGAGAGAGCATGAACGGGGGAGGGGCAGAGAGAGAGGGAGACACAGAATCGGAAACAGGCTCCAGGCTCTGAGCCATCAGCCCAGAGCCTGACGCGGGGCTCGAACTCACGGACCGCGAGATCGTGACCTGGCTGAAGTCGGACGCTTAACCGACTGCGCCACCCAGGCGCCCCATCAAAATAAATAAACTTTAAAAAATAAAATAAAACCCATTACCCATTGGACTTTCTATATCAATATAAAGTGGGGAAAAGAAAGTGTGTGCAAATGCAATGCAGTCCCAGGATAGCTATCAGTGTGGGTTTCTGAGGTTCTTCTAGTTGGCACAGTGGTTCTCCTGGCTGCACTTCAGAATTACCTGGGGGTTTTAAGAAATACTGATGCCTGAACTCATCCCCAAAGATTCTGATGTAACTGATTCTGGGCGAGGCCTCGGCTTGGAAGGATGAACTGCTATCCACCCTCTCTCTCCCAGGTGATTCCATTGTGTACCAAAGGTTGGGAATCAATGCTCTAGCAATTTAAAAACTGCCCTGGTTATTTTTTTATTTTTTTTCAATATATGAAATTTATTGTCAAATTGGTTTCTGCCCTGGTTATTTAACGTGGGGGAGGGGAAGGAATTCCCTCAACAGGATATAAAATGTAATACATTGTATTAAAATATTTCTCTTTTAATGGTCGCGTACTTCCTCTAGCTATATTTCTCTCCTTACCTGGATATATTTAATTTTATTCTGGTAGAAATAACTGGTATCTGTTTCAAAAGGAAACCCACTAAAAGGCAATACAGATTATAGTTTTTCAACTTCCTCCCAGTGAGCGTATTCTTAAATATTCACTAAACATTGTGTGCCTTGTTTATCAATGCCTGCTATTTCTAGAAACTTCCAGACACTGCTGAGATAAAAGACCCATGCTTAATAGACTTTCTTTTTAAAATAACGTTCTTTAATTCCGTTCAAATTATTCTTTAAAAATGCAAGAGCATTATCAAGTAAAATTAGAAAATAAAAAAAATTAGCACAACTTACGTTTATTTTAGTATTGAAAAGAATATGTCTGTAGGCCTGGGCTTTGCATAAAATAGCATTAATCAAGATGATAACAGGATCATACTCGATATATTTGTCTACAGGTTTCTGGCAGGATTTCTGAAATAATGCAAGATAATATTAGAACAAGCAAACTCATACATTCTGAAATCTTAAAGGATTCTGAACTAGCAGAGTCTATTTGGGACTTGTATAGCAATAAGGACATGTCAGCATTTATTTAAATTAACTTCTCTTCAGATACAAAATGTTCACATAAGCTCTGGTTTCAGAAATGACTAAATACAATCTTCTAGGCTAGAAATATTAATCTTTTTAAAAAAATATTTTCTTAATGTTTTTATTTGAGACAGAGAGAGACAGAGCATGAGCAGGGGAGGGGCAGAGAGAGAGGGAGACACAGAATCCGAAGCAGGCTCCAGGCTCTGACCTGTCAGCACAGAGCCTGATGTGGGGCTGGTACTCACTGTGAGATCATGACCTGAGCTGAAGTCGGATGCCTAACCGACTGAGCCACCCAGGCACCCCAGAAATATTAATATTTTAATCTCATATGTAAGGAAGCTAAAAAAAATTTGATTTTTTTAGAAAATATTTTCTTAGTGTTTATTTCTGAGAGATTGAGAGAGAGAGAGCACGAGCGAATGAGCAGGTGAGGGGCAGAGAGAGAGGGAGACACAGAATCTGAAGCAGGCTCCAGGCTCTGAGCTGTCAGCACCAAGCCCGACGTGGGGCTCGACTTCTTGAAATAGCGAGATCATGACCTGAGCTAAAATCGGACACTTAACCAACTGAGCCACCCAGGCGCCCCAAAAATATTTGATTTAAAGACTGGATTAGGCAGAAAAGTATCCCAGAAAATGCTTTCAATTTTTAGGAATTGTTATAAAATAAAGAAATACATTTATAATGTACTTCCATTGATAAACTGTTGCCTATTGGCTAGATGGCCACCAACTCTGCGGTTCTTGAAACATGACTTGGAGAAAGGGGTTCAGAAAAGTAACCCTGCACGCGGAGCTTCTGAGAGCTAAAAGCAAGTAAAGAATGTGGCAGATACTGAGAAGCTCTCCCCCCCCCCCCCAATTAACATTGAGAATATGGGAGGAAAATGCTCTTTCTCTGATGAACAATGGTGAAGACGCTGGAAAATGCTGAGCTATACATAAGCAAATGGAGTGCAGCTTGGTTCCAGGTTACCGGAAGCAAGACACCTGGGCTCTCAGTAATTCCTACTACATTAACTTTTTTGGACACAGGTGATTACAATGTTATCAAAGTCCAACACCGGCAGAACACATAACACCGTGTACAAGAATGAGTTCATCAGAGGGGTGCTTGGGTGGCTCAGTCTGTTAAGCGTCAGGTCATGATTTCACGGTCCGTGAGTTTGAGCCCTACATGGGGCTCTCTGCTGTCAGCAGACCCCGCTTTGGATCTTCTGTCCCCCCTCCCTCTGCCCCTTCCGCATGCATGCTCTCTCTCAAAAATAAATAAACATTAAAAAAATTTTTTTCAATAAAAAATATTTTAAAAAAGAGAACAAGCTCATTAGAAATGTGACATTTCAAAGAGTTTTAGTTACAAAGTTGAGTTAAGGCAACTGTTCTAATGGCTACAATTCAAACATAAAACATTTTGAAATTCTGAGAAGATAAAATAAAAATGGAAGTGATGGATATGCAAACATACTGGGATGGCCTTTTAATTACATCAAAGTGCTAGGGAAAAAAATGAAGCGCATTGAAAGATATCGACCCCGCATTCCGAAGGTAAAGAAAAACCACTTCCGACTGAAAGAGTTTCTCCACTTCATTCGTGTCATTTAAAAAAATTTTTTTTTCAACGTTTATTTATTTTTGGGACAGAGAGAGACGGAGCATGAACGGGGGAGGGGCAGAGAGAGAGGGAGACACAGAATGGGAAACAGGCTCCAGGCTCTGAGCCATCAGCCCAGAGCCTGACGCGGGGCTCGAACTCACGGACCGCGAGATCGTGACCTGGCTGAAGTCGGACGCTTAACCGACTGCGCCACCCGGGCGACCCTCATTCGTGTCATTTACAAGAAACGCGTATGTTCTTAAGTCATCAAGTGAACCAATGAAGAGAGACGTGCTATTACCTCATTTAAATACGCCTAATCACACCGAGGCATAAGATGTTAACGATTTCACAGTTTTTCAGCTGGGCAAAGAGTAAGCCAGTGTCTAGACAGAAGCCGCGGAATCAGGCATCCTATATTCATGACGAAGAGCTGTTTTCTAGACACCCTCCCTCTGCTGCCCATGGGCAAAACACCTCTCTACAAACAACACTGGAGATCCTACTGCATCGTAAAATGGAACCACTGGCTGGTCAAGGGTCTTATCTCTGTCCGTTACAAGTTCCCTCAAGGGCACCTGGGTGGCTCAGTGAGTTAAGCGACTGCCTCTTGGTTTCAGCTTAGGCCATGATCTCACGGTTCGTGGGTTCAAGTCCCATGTCAGGCTCTGCGCTGACAGCACGGAGCCTGCTTGGGATTCTCTCTCCCTCTGCGCCTCTCCCTCTCCTGCTTGTTCTCTCTCTCTCTCTCTCTCTCTCTCTCTCTCGCTCGCTCTCTCCCAAGAATAAACAAATAAAACTTTAAAAAAAAGTTTCCTAAAACCCGTGCGTATGGAGGCGGCAGTGCAAGTCGAGCTGAGCCAGGATTTGGACAATTTTTGGGAGGAAGTGGCAGAAGACAGCAGCCCAGTTTTCCCTTTTACAATCACTTGGCCGACAAATGTGTCTGTCGCGGCCACAGCGTTCATTGCAACAGCTCTCCCAGCCATTTCTATGGACCAAGCACTTCCAGGATGCTAGATACTCCCCTTGAGATGTCAGTCTCTATCCTCAAGGACCTTACAGTTTAGAAGAGGATGCATAAGCACGCTACTGCAAGCGCTACAATGGAAGGGACACAGGGTGACATGAATCCCCGTAGGAGGGGCGGCTCCTGGTGTCACATGCCCTGTGATGTGCTACGCCCACCTTCCCTTCCTAGCATTCTGAGTATTTTACAAGCACTGAAAGTTCATTAGAGCCCGCTGGTTCCCTCCCTATCAGGTTAAGCCTAATTTGTCCTTGTTCTGCCTCTGCTACTTGCTTCTCCCACGAGGGATCCCTCCACCTTGAATGCAAGGAGGAAACCCACACAGGCACAAAACAAACACACAGTAAAACACCCTAGTGGCAGGCGGCTACGTTTAGATTATGTTTTCTTACTCTGGCAAAATCGTTCCGCTCCCTTTACTACTGACTGGACGAGTATCGCGAAAGAGAAAGTTGTCCTCTGAGAAATCCGTAAGCACAAGGGACTATGCACATCCCGGAAACGCAGATATTTCCGCCACCTCTATGTTACCATGGATACGAATTACTTTCTGCTGCTATGTTCTTCAGTGCCCTGGGAAATCACCTCTCCTTCAGCATATAAGCTGGCCAATATTTTATGAACGTTCTTGCTACTTCTTCCTCCCCATCATCTCTAGGGCCGTCCCCTTCCCCACTCATTCTCAAACCTGTTCCGTTTTAGCTCCACAATCAGCAAAACATGTATCTTAAAACTGGAGCCCCCTAGACTTGAAGCTCCTCAGGGTTAGGATACCCTCTCATCCATCTCTGCATCCATCCAGCATGTAAGGGTGGAGGCTCCATACTGTTCGCACTGAACAGAACTCAAACTTGTGAGGATCTCAGTGGAGTCTTGTCTTGTCACCATCATGAACCTATCAAGTATCTGAGCACACAAAACAATCTGGGCACTATAGGATGTCAAAAGCACTGTATCTTTAAGCCTACTTATAAGAAACCGTGAAAAGCTGAAGGAGAGGGAGTGGCTAAACGCAAGTGACATGCTTCCATTAGATGGAGAAAAATTCGGGAGACACAGGGGCAAGCTGCGGGGGACGGCACTGGAGATGTAAGAGCAAAGGGAAGGGAGGTAAGGATGAGAAATACAGGTAGGAGATCAGGCTGAGTATATTGCTGGTAGCCAAGGGATCGAAGCATGCATGAGTTACCAGCTTATAGCAACTGTGGCTATTTTTCCAGAACAAATAGCCTGATGTGTAAAAACTGTTTACTTTTTACCCTCACGACTTGGAGGGCCTTTAAAAAATTATTTTGCAATTTAATTTTCAGAGTCCAGCATCAACGAAGTGATTTTTCCTAAATAATGCTACTATGCAGGGGCGCCTGGGTGGCTCAGTCGGTTAAGTGTCCGACTTCGGCTCAGGTCACGATCTCACGGTTTGTGGGTTCGAGCCCCGCGTCGGGCTCTGGGCTGATGGCTCGGAGCCTGGAGCCTGTTTCTCAGCGTCTGTGTCTCCCTCCCTCTGCCCCTCCCCTGTTCACACTCTGTCTCTGTCTCTCTTGAAAATAAATAAACATTAAAAAAAAATTTTTTTTTTAAATGCTACTATGCATATTACTATGCATTATCATGATAAAGGAGATTACCCACTCTTATCTCATCAGGAAATGGCTGTGTACAATAATGTACTGTACCACCATTCATTACCCCAAATATAATTCTAAAATCTGTCTCCTAGGTGAGAGGGGCCGATGTTGGGGGAACGGGTGGGCAGCCAGACGAGGGTGCAGCGGCTGACCTAAACAGCTATCCAATAATTATTTTCCATAAAATTACTTTCCATAAATAAGGTATAGAGAAGCCAGCATCTGATGATTAGGAAAAGGATTTTGTTAGTTTAATGCCAAGAATTTTAAAAAATAGAGATTAATTTATATTATATATAATAATTTATGTTATATATATTATATTATTAAAGATTGCTAACTTTAGTTAGATGGTTATGTGGTTGTCATCTTTAAGACAGATGACTTGGGGCGCCTGGGTGGCGCAGTCGGTTAAGCGTCCGACTTCAGCCAGGTCACGATCTCGCGCTCCGTGAGTTCGAGCCCCGTGTCGGGCTCTGGGCTGATGGCTCAGAGCCTGGAGCCTGTTTCCGATTCTGTGTCTCCCTCTCTCTCTGCCCCTCCCCCATTCATGCTCTGTCTCTCTCTGTCCCAAAAATAAATAAACGTTGAGAAAAAAAAAAAGACAGATGACTTAATTGTGCCAGTCCAAAAATTATTAAGTTTAGATCCCATATAACTTAATATTCTCTCCCTTGTACTAGGATGGACAAGGATATCACCATCTAAAAACATAGAAATGGCTCGTTCATTCAACAAATATTTATTGCATACTTACTATGTGTCAGGCACTGTTCTGGATGATCTAGCTACATTAATGAATAAATTATATGTAATCTCTTGTGTAGCTTGTATTTCAGCGGGAAGAGACAAGCAATAAATAACAAATAAGTCAGTTTTATAGAATATTCAAAGATGACAGGTGCTATGGGAAAGATAATGCAGGGAGAGGTGATAAGGCATACCAGACCTGGCAGGGGGAACCACAATTTGTAATAGGGTGGTCAGAATAGACCTCTCTGAGAGGCCAATAAAAATACTTGAAGGAGGTGAGGGAATTAGCCATGTCAGATCCTGACAGAAGAGTGTTCCAGGCACAGTGCAAAGGCCCTGAGGAAGGAACTTGCCTGGTTTAAAAGCTATCTGGAGGCAGGGGTGCCTGCCTCCAGTTGGTTGAGCATCCAACTCCTGATTTTGGCCCAGGTCATGATCTCATGGTCGTGGGACTGAGCCATGTGTTGAGTTCCATGCTGACAGCACGGAACCTGCTTGGGATCCTCTCTTTCTCCCTCTCAAAAAAAACCCCCCCAAAACCAAAACAACAACAATAACAAAACTATCAGGAGGCAATGAAACTGCCGTAGAATAATGGAGAGTAGCAAGAGACTACATGAGCCTTATAAACCAGTGCAAGGATTCTGACCTTAATTCTGAGTGAGATGGAAAATCACTGGGAAGTTTGAGAAAACTTCAATTTTATTTTATTTTTTAGTTATTTATTTTTTAAGTAGGCGCCATGCCCAACATGCAGCTTGAACTCACAATCTGGAGATGAGGAGTCTCATGCTCTACTGCCTGAGCCGGCCAGGTGCTCCTCTACCTTACATTAAAAAAAAACTTTTATATGTTTTAATTTATTCTCGCGAGAAAGAGAGACACAATGTGAGCGGGGGAGGGGCAGAGAGAGAGGCAGACCCAGAATCGGAAGCGGGCTCCAGGCTCCGAGCCGTTGGCATAGAGTCCCACGCGGGGCTCGAACTCGTGAACCACGAGATCGTGACCTGAGCCCAACTCAGATGCTTAATCGACTGAGCCACCCAGGCGCCCTGTCTAACTTACATCTGAAAAGGAACACTTTGGCTGCTGTGTGAAGAGGCTCAAGACGTTCAAGGGCGCTACAGGTTAAGAATTATGACAATAATCCCAGTGAGACATGATGGACCAGCGCTGTAGCAGTAGAGGCGGTGAAAAAACAGTGGATTCTGAACACGCTCTGAAGGCAGAATTAACAGGACCTGCCGAGCACCCGAATAAGGAAATAAATGCGGGAGAAAGGAATCAAGGATGACTCCAAACTTTTTTGGTCTTAGGAACTAACACGGAAGAGCCGCCATTAACTGTGAACGTTTGAGATAACTAGAAATCTCCAACTGGAGAAATCAAGTCGTTAGTTGGACATTTGTGTTCTGGAATTCAAGGAAGAGGTTCAGGCTAGAGGTTCAAACTTGGGAACTGTCAGAGTGTAGATGGTCTTTAAAGCCATGAGCCAGAATGAGCTCTTCAAAGGAGAGAGTGTAGACAGAGAAGAGGCCCAAGAACTGAGCCTCACGGTTAAGAGGTGAGGCAGGTGACACAGAACCAGAAAGGAGATTGAGAGGAAACAGCCAACAAGGTAAGAAAACTGGAAGAGCCTGGTGTCCTGGCAAGTGCACGCAGCGTGTCCAGGGGAAAGTAATAAGGTCAAATGTTGCTGACAGTTCGCTGAGAATAGACTATTGGATTTAGCAAAGCAGAGGTCTGTGATCTTAAGAACAGTTTCTAGTGAAATGCTGGGTGGGAAGAAAGTGTGTCTGAAGAAGATTCAAGAGAAACTAGGAAAGGAAATCGAGATAGCAATTAAAAATATCTCTTAAAGGACTTTTGCTGTCAAAGGGACGGGGAAAAAGAGCGGGAGCCCAAACAAAGGAGGAAGTGGGGTCAAGTTGTGTGTGTGTGTGTGTGTGTGTGTGTGTGTGTGTGTGTGTGTTTAAATTACACTCCCTTGTGTATTACACTTGTGTAATACACTCCCTTGTGTATTAACACCAGGCCATGTTTTCCGAATGAGGATTATTACTAGCAAATCATCAGATCAGAAATGGGACAAAAACCTTCTGACTGCCTACTATGCGGCTGGTTCTTTGCTAATACCGCAAAAAGAACCTCCAATTTTGTGACTTTTTAAACATAAAAAGTCCCGTTAACTCGTCATTTTTGGTTTTTGTGTCACCAACGTCCAACTTAGTGCGTTGCACACAACACAAACTATACATTCGATCATCGCAAAGGATGAACCCGACATAAAGTGTTCTAGGAAAATTTAATACAGGTTATGGAGTGTACGGATGATAACATTTACCCGTGCAAGGGTGAACAGCTAAAATTTAAAGAGTTTGGGCGTGAACTCAAATGTCAACATAATCCGATTTTTAAATTTCTCTGCACAACGCCTACATCCATCTCCATTCGAGAATCCGTCCGCCGCGTTAGGTCTCACCAGCAAACACGACGGGTATGAGAAAACCACTGCAGGGTAGTGAGTTCTTTAACACTATGGATAACCGCGAAGTCTCGACTGACTCCGGACAGGAATGTCAAGTATTAAACTGAAGACTGTATTACAGGAGCCTGAAACTCGTTGATTTTTCTGCCCTAAAACGCTGACATACATATCCCACTGCCTCTCATGGTCCCCAAATCCCGCCACGCCATTTTCTTCCCCAGGACACCCCACGCCTGGCAACTCACGCAGATGGTTATCTTCAGCACTCCGTGGTTATAGTCTCGGTACAACTCCTTGGCCTCTTGGTTGCATTCGATGCACCTGTACTGGCAGGAGGCCGAGGCAGCAGTGGGAGTGGGAGTAGCTGCAACCCCATCGGTGTTCCCCTTGCCCGCGACCACCCCTTCTGCGTTGCCCTTGCCTGGCCGTAGCCCATACCGCCCACCGGTGCCCATTTCCACGCAACTGCAGCCGAGAACTTCCGATTCAGTGGCGGGGAAAGACGTCAGACATCAGACCGGAAAGCCTGTCCCGTGCGGTGCTTGCTGGGATTCGTAGTCTCAGCCTCGGAAAGGGGACTCGCGGCTGGCCGAGCTGGGACTACAACTCCCAGCAGGCAACGCCACACCCCTTCCCTCCCCCTTGCCACGGCCCACCTGCCCGCCGCGGGTTAAGGCTGGGAGGCCGCAGCGTGCGGCGAGGGCTGCCGCACATGCGCCTTGAGGAAAGATGGCACCTGCCGGCTGCTGCTGCTGCTGCTGCTGCTGCTGCTACTGCTACTGCTGCTGGGGCGGCGCTGTGGCCGCCGCGGACGCCGCCCGGCGCGTCCTGGTGCTGCTGTTGCTGGGGGTCCTGTCCGTCGGGCCGCGCCCGGGCGCGCTGGCCACTGAGCACTACTCGCCGCTGTCCCTGCTCAAGCAGGAGCTGCAGCATCGGCAGCAGCAGGAGGCCCAGGCAGGCGGCGGCTGCAGCCCGCAGTCCGGGGACTGGGGAGACCAGTACTCGGTCGAGTGCGGCGGTGAGTGGGCGGCGGGCGGGCGTCCGGGTCGCCCGGGGCCGCGGGGACGGCGGGGCCGTGGGGACGGCGGGCTCCCGGGGGCCGATGTGCGGGCGGCCCGGGCCTCGCCGCCGCCGGCCGCGGTGCGGCGTGTGCTCCTGGGGGAGCCGGCTCGGCGAGGTGTCATCCTGGGGCCGCTTCCCGCCGCTCGCACCCACGCCGCTGCGCGCCCTTCTCTGGTAGCTGCCGTGGGGAGGGTGGTGAATAGAGAAAAGAGCTGACAGCATGTTCCTGGGGACCAGGGCGGTCTCTTCGGAGTTGCAGCAATTGTCGAAAGGGTGGAGGAGGAGATGGCAAGTGGCCTGGGGCAGCCCCGGTTCCCGCTCTGTGCCCCACGGTTGCCGAGGGAGCGAGGGAGGGGAAAACGGAAGGACGGAGGAGGACCGGGCCCAGTGGGGGGCCCGCGCCCGGAGTGGGGGTCGTCTGGCCCTTCTTAGGCCTGGAAATCAGGTTCTCTGACCTGGGTTTGATGTCTTGTATTAAACATTATCTCTCCAAATTCGATCCCTGGAAGAAAGAAGGGAAGACAAGAGTAAGCCTATTTTTTCTGCTCGATGACATCTTGCTTCCAGTTATTTAAGATTGACCTGTGACCTGTCCGGTATCTCCCAGTGAGTAAGAGGGCCCCGCAGGCCTTCAGCCTGTGTAAGTCAGAGCCGGGCGTATTGGAACGAGGCCATCTCATTGATTAAGTTGGGCGCTTTTGCCCTCAATTTAGTAAGTCATGGCAGATGCCTTAGGGGCAAATATATGCTTGTGGTTTTTTGTTTTGACATTTCCATCGGATCTTTTCACCCTTCAGTCCCCTCCCCTTCCTTTCCTTTTCCTCTTCCCCCTAATTCCCTCAAGGCTTGCTTTTGAAAGCTCTAGGTCTACCTAATTCACTAGAAGCTGGCTGGTGGCTTTTACAGCCTGGACAGCTGTGTTCTTGAACATTGTGTAACTGGGAAGACAATAAGCATTTTTTAGTTGAGAGATGTCAAGATTAGCACACTCTGATTTCCTTTTAGCACAATCTGACTCCCTTGAGGAAGTCTCACTCATTGACTTTGTTTTGTAGTGGGCCTTGGCTAGTAACAGCGTAAAAAACTCGGCGGGCATTGTATAGTGGGAAAAGAATGGCTTTTTACCTCTGTGGCTTCCTGTGACTCTGAACAAGTTAATTGCTTGTCTTGGCAAGCGAAATTGCCGCCTCTGTAAATTGAAGACACTGTTACCTAATTACCGGGTTTCATTTTCTTCACAAGAGCGCTGCGGGGAAAGTGAGAAATAGGCAACATAATATGGAGTGCTTGCCGTATGCCAGGTGCTGTCGTAAGAGTAGGTTGGTTAGCCTATTTTCTTAAGTCTTTTGGAACACCCGTCACTACCTCATTGAATGGTAGCTCCTTTTCCTCAGATGAGGAAACCGCGACACGGTGCAATCATCACTTTCCTGCGGGCCCACCGCTGTAAAGGGACGAGGCCAGGTGGTCAGGCTCCAGACAAAGCTTTGTCTTAGACACTAAGTCATTATAGGTAGGAGAACACATCTGTAGTGAGTGCTTGCATATAGGACGTGTTATGTAAATCTTCATTTCCCCTTCCCTTGTATGGTCATGTGATGCTCACTGGCTCAAGGAGACACAGATTCTAGGCAGTAGAAGTTAGAAATTGATTTATATTATGAAATTGATTGATAGTATTGATCTAGGTGGCTCATTTCACTCCATGGCTTATGCCAGTCTTTGGAGTCCCTATTTGGGCCAACTCTGACCTGTATTATGCTTTTCCCCTAGGTAATATAAGTTTTCATGAACCGGGCGTTCGGAGGAGTTTTCCTGTCCATTCTACCATTCCCTCATAGGTGGAAACCATCATCCAGAGTTCTTTGCGTCAAAGGATGAACGCAATCTTAATGAGGCTTTAAGCATAATTTGTCAGATGTTTCAGTTTTTCATTTATCTCCCCCCATGAGGTTTCTTAGTACTTGGTTTCTTAGTTTGGCATTCCACATGTGCTGTTGGAAATGTGTGGCATGAGTCTTTGAGCCAGCCTCCCCTGGGGTGACGTGAATGTCCCGCAGTTGCTGACAGGCGCCGAAGTCACTTGGCTGCTGCTGCTGTTCCCAGTTAATAATTCCCAAAGGCAACTGCTTATGCTTCTTGGCACTCCAGCTGTGGGACGTGACAGGAGCCATCTCTGTCATGGTAGAGACTCCCCAAATGTCTCTCATTTCTCCCTCTTCATTTTGGACGAGTAGGTAGAAGCTGGACCCTGTGAAACTGCCCCATTCCCTCACTGTCCTAAGAAGAACAGATGTGGGAACAAATTCAGGATTTACAACTAATCATATCATAGCCCAGAGGTTCTGAATCCAGAACCCCTTCCGATCAACAGAAAGGTCTAGATAAGTGCCAGGATCCAGAACGAATCAGTTCTTGAGAGCCTCACCATCCATTCATCACGTCATCATCACTTGCTGGCCTTTCCAGCCACGAGCCTGTCCGTGTCAAGCCAGTCCGTATGCAGAGGACAGACACAGAAGCACCGCCACTTTTCAGAAGCCTTCCCACAGCTTTCGGATTCAAGGCTGAATTGACACCTGCTTGGGTCTAAATCTGCACACCTTCCAATGAGCTGTATGGGTATTCTCATAAGACCGAACCCCCAGTGATTACAGGGCCAAAGACAATATGTGTCTTCCTATGGTGGGAGCCCATAGGTCTGAACAGCGCACTGGCAATGGCTGATTGTGCTGTGTGGACCACCATCAAATGGAATCCAGTGCCCTGGGATCAGCCTCGAGCTCAGTGGGCTGAACCCCATCGAGGTCCAGCTGCACAGATAAGCATAGATGACTGGGGCACCAGCGGTCTCAGCCTGACTTTGCTGTTCCCAGGCCCCCTTCAACTTTCTCCCCTGGCACGTTTTTGTATTTTATTTGAAAAACATGTATAGCCACAAACGTCAGGTCATCTGTTTTCCTGTGGGAAAAATAATCTTTTTTAAAAACGTGAACGCTGTAATGTACATATTTTTCAAATAAAAATCAATTTCCCGGGGCACCTGGGTGGCTCAGTCGGTTAAGCATCTGACTTTGGCTCATGTCATGATCTCATGGTTCATGAGTTTGAGCCCCGAGTCGAACTTAGCACTGACCGTGCAGAGCCTGCTTCAGATTCTGTCTCTGTCTCTGTCTCTGTCTCTATCTCTGTCCCTTACCCCCCCACCCCACAGTATCTCTCTCTCTTTCTCTCAAAAATAAATAAACATTAAAAAAAATCATTTTCCCTTCCTTGCTACCTTTGCCCTGTTTGTAGTTTGGAATTTCAGGAAGAAATAAGGAACAGAAGGTTTTCCCCCAATTTTTCCCCCTGGTTTTATGTGTATACGCCCTGTATGTTATTTAATCCTCGACACTGCAGCAGGTACTGTTTTTACCCCCATTTTACCTAAGGTGAAACTGAGGCAAAGAGAAGTTGGGGAAGGTCCCACAGAGGAGTGCAGAGCCAGGGTTTGAACCTGGCCTCCCGACCTTTTGTGCATTATTTCCTTAGTAATATCTGCTGATCCGTATACTTTCTTATTACTGATCAAGTCCCACTGTCTTCACGTTTGTTGAAAGTTACATTCTTAAGTAACTTCTAGAATTTTTTTGTTTACGTACGTGGAAGGATGCTTCACTGCACCGAATCACCGAATCTTTTGGACAGTAGAGCTAGGATGGCTCTGTTCTTTTGCGGGAAAGCTGTGTGCCTCCCACTTGCTCAGTGTTCTGGATCCTTGGGGATACAGTAGCAGTGGCTGGCTTCCCCCAAGTGGAGCCTGTGCCGGTGCAGGAGGAGACCAGTGTTCAGTAGGCCCGCTGCTAAGTGCCCTGAAGGAAGAGGGCTTTGCTGCCTTGAGGGGGGCCAGGGAAGGCCTCTGATAAGGTGGCATCAACAGGGACCAGAGCAGAGCGAGCTTGGGAGAGGTCTTACCCCTTAACTTGGCACCGTAATGTTGCAGATCAGGCAAGTTAAGGGCTAGATAAGCTGTACCCTGTCCCTTAAGAATTCGTCTGTGTCCCCTCTGCTCTTCCTGGGAAAGCCATCTTGCATCTTTCTTCAAAGGCGGCGTTCGTCCCGTATGAAATACATCTTCGTGTGTCCTTTATGGACCAGGATGTATTGTAATAGTTCGAACCTGTGCACCTCTAGTCACTGTTTTTTTTTTTTTTTTTTTTTTTTAACGTTTATTTATTTTTGAGACAGAGAGAGACAGAGCATGAACAGGGGAGGGTCAGAGAGAGAGGGAGACATAGAATCTGAAACAGGCTCCAGGCTCTGAGCCATCAGCACAGAGCCTGACGCGGGGCTTGAACTCACGAACCGCGAGATCATGACCTGAGCCGAAGTTGGACGCTTAACCGCCTGAGCCACCCAGGCGCCCCTCTAGTCACTGTTTTGAAAACACTTTCATTTTCCTTCTTTGAAAATGTAGTATTTATAACAACAGTGATTTCGGTTTTTTTTTTTTTTTTTTACTTTTTCCTGCCTTCTTGAGACTTCTGTCTGCTCCTAAGTTAGGCAGTCCTTGTACCTGATGTCTTTCTGGAACCTTTGAAATGGCCACCTTCATCTAGCCAGCAGCATTAGTTCTACGCTTAATGTCTCAATGAAGTTTGACGGTTACTTTACAACCTGAAGTAATTTTCCTTAGTTTATTGAGATTAGTAATCCAAGATTTGAGTTTATTTCCCCCACGGTTCTGTGTGAAGCAAAGGGAATTAGTGTCTGATTCGGGAGTTGTTAACTGTCACAAAAATAAGGAGGTAACTACGAACCTGATTGTGTTTTTGACAGTAAGACCTAAAGATTGTCTATATCTTTCTAACTAAAGGAGGCAGTTATTTAAAATACATGAAATCAGTCTTCTTGCTCACAGCACTTAAATCATTGCTATGCCTTAACGGTGGCAGGGAATCAGTAGAGGGAAACTTTTATAATGAGCGCTATTTCCTTTTTTTGTTCTGGCTATGAGGAAGTTAAGAACCACATTTTAAGCCCAGTCATGGTAACTGTGGTAACCCTTGCTGTTAGTAGATTTGCTCGATCCCTTTTTTACCCTTGGCCCTGATTCTCTGTGCATGTTATCACATACAGTTTTGTGGCAAATCTCTTCTAGTCTTTTTTTTTTTAAGGTCTACAGAAGTAAATTTGCCAGTAGAAGATAACTCGCTTATTTTGAGTCACAGAGACGGAGGCATAGAGTGAGAAAGAGATTTCTGTATCGTCTCCCCCGGCCCTGGCCACTGGGGCATCGCCTGGAGACTGCTTTTGCCTCTTTTGCATCTTTCAGAAAGTCTTCTGGTTTAAGAGTTGCTTTTTATAGCGTGAGCCCTATGAGGAGGATAGCTGTGCTATTTGCAGACTTGTGAAGCTTTCTCAAATAGATCTATTGTTCTTAAAAATTAATTTACCTTTTGAACGGTCTGTATACCCCAGTAGACCAGTGTTCTGCTTTGGGTCATGAGGGGTCGTCGCTCTCTGGATGAGGGCAAAGGATAATGGGGCCTGGGTTTTAGAACCTACCCTGCATGAAACATGCCTACAGGAATGGCAGAGCACTTTGGGTGTACGGACTTTTCAAGAAGTTCTACAGCGCGTAGACACGGCCTGGCGTCACTGCACTCCCTAAACACTGGGCCGACTGACCGGCCTCTGAAGCTTCCCCTTTTCACAATATGGTGTTTCATAGAGGCCATTTTATCTTTTTGTTCGGGCCTGTTATCTTGCAGATAGAATAAAGACATAGTTCATTGAAGTAGCAGAATTTGAATACTTCTCACTTCGGGGTTAATGCTTTCTGACATTTTCGTTCTCTTATCTTTTTTATTTTTACCTTTTATCGAAACATGATGTCTATGTAGAAAAACGGATCACAGCTGTTTTCACAAACTGAACCATCTGTGTAACCGGAGGGGGTCCCCAGTACACAACTGATATCTGTGTTTAAGCTTCGCTAGTGAAGTCTCCTCCCCCCGTTCCCCCAGTTTGGTTTGGAGATGATTTGGTATGGCTTTATGTCTGATTCAGGAACCAGCACGGTGAGATTTGCTCTGACTCGGGTGCCGGCGTCCTTTACGTAGACACTCAGAAATCCTGGGTCAGACGGTCCGCCTCTTCGACGCGAAAGGCCAGTTGAGTTCGCTCGTAGTGGAGTGTTCAAAGTGACCCTGTTCCCTTTTCACTAATGGTTTCACAGCATTGCTTTCCCAGTGGAGTTGATGGTATTTGACATCACGTATAGGTTCATGGACAGAGTCTTCAGCTCTTAAAAGTATGTGCCACCTTGAGCACCTGATGCGTGTGTAATCCATGTTACGACCCCAGGCTAAGTGAATAGCCTTTGTGGCTACAGCGCCTCCCCCCCCGCCCCCCCAACCTGGTTCTGCTCTTGGGTCAGTGCTACATGATTTACTTCCTTCCCTCTTTTTCCATTTTGTGCAGCTGACCAGCTCCTTTTTTTTTTTTTTAAAGGTTTTATACATTCTTTACACCTGTTAATACTTTTGTTAGGGTTAATACAGCTTTGATCAGATTATGGTCATGCTTTGTTATAAAACTGCGAAAGATGGCTTTTGCAGATCTTTCTTCTGGTGGATTAATTATACGTTGGCTTTATAATCTCGTTCCCAGTGGGCAGCCTCTATTTGCAAGTTGTTTTATGATAACTTACACATCTTAGGTACTGATGAATGCGATTTTGTTAGAATAAAAGAAGCATATGAATTCCGAGGAGAACTCTTCCTATTACTTTTCCTGTTATCACATTCTAAAAGAAATTTATACCATTTGGGACCACCACCAAGGTGATGTGCAACGTCCTCAACAGTGGTTGTCTTACAAATGCAGAAATTGATCAAAGCAACAGACAGTATAACTGATGCTGCGTATCAGCCCCTTGGCCTTCAGGTCGCGCATCCAGCCACAGTAATTATTTCTGCTCTTCCCAGGCCACCCTACACCTAGGACTAGAATTGCCAGTAAGTATCTGGCGTCTGACTCCCACATTCCAGCCCATCGGTGGGAAAGGCCCCATCATCCTGGTTTCCGGGTGAGCTTGGCCCACTGTTAACTAGGGCGCGGTGGTCAAGTGGTAAGTGCAGTCCAGCAGCTGTTGAATCCCTTAGAAAACGTCTTCCTTCAGGGATCGGCTCTGAGCGTGCTGCTTCCAAACTTTCAGGCCCTTTCACCTGCCGACATGACTGTATGACAAATACGTGGTACTTCCAATGCCCCCACCGCCCCCCAGTCTCCTCTCCTCCCTAGGAGGTAATTTGATTGAGGAAGATGCAATCAGCAGAGAACTTCCGTGCTTCCCACCATCATAGCTGCAGCGTGCCTGCAGCCCTAGGATAGCTTCTGCCTTTGGTCCTGGCGCTGTGCGGAGCTGTGGGAGCCTCTGCGGAGTGGGGCACGCTCCCCGTGCAGGAGCGCTCATTCCCTCTTGTCTTCCGTCAGCATACAGATGGCTCTGAGAGCTCCCGTCTGGAAAACACAAGAAACCAAGACAGGACTACCTGCCCCTCCATCCACCTCTTGTCTCTCTCTCTCTCCGCTTCCTTTACAGCAGAATTCCTCAGAGGAGATGCTTCTGTGCACTGTCTCCCCATCTCCCATCCTTTGCCGAAGCTACTGCAGTTGGCCCCTCGTGTCTTTACTGAAACCGCTCTTCTTAAAATCAGTGGTCTGTGGGGTTTGGGAGGACAGGAAGGAAGCCTGAGGGCATTGCTAGGACCCAGCAGGGGCAGAATGAGTGGTGACAAGCGGACCGTGCACCTCTGTTGATGTGGTGTCCCGGAGCACAGATGCGGGCGATTTCTTCATCTTGTGACTTAAACACGCGCGTTAACACTGACCTCGTTTCCCCACGTGTGTGATCCGCCTAAGGTGTGTCCTCCCTGCCTCAGAGGAGCGAGGACCAGTGGACAGAGTGTTGCGAGGGCATTTCGAAAGCTGTCAAGTTCTGCGAAGACCAAAATAATCTTAAGAAGGAAGAAGAAATTAACAGAAAAAAAATGGCAATTTCCGAGATACGTATATAGTGGACCCTTAGGGGGTTAGGGGCACCAACCAATTCCCCCCTGCCTCCCACACCATCAAAAGTCCATGTGCCACTTCTGACTCCCCCAAAACTTAACTGCTAATAGCCTACTGTTGACCGGAAGCCTTACTAATAACAAGCAGTCGAACACATATTTTGTATATGTATTACATTCTGTATTCTTAGACTAAAATAAGCTAGAGAGAAGGAACCGTGGTTACGAAAATCATGAGGAGAAAATACGTTTACAGCAATACCTATGTTTATTTTAAAAAACCTGCATGTAAGTGGACCCACGCAGTTCAAACCCATGCGGTTCAACGGCCGGCCCTACCAACCTGCAACAACCATTTCCTGTGAACTGTGGGCATCACGTCTATTCCTCGTAATAGGCCTGTGAGGGTATGTGGGGATAGTCGTTCCTGTTCTATAAATGAGGAAACTGAGGCTAAGAGATACAGAAGGACTTGCGCCAAGTCACCCAGTGAGGCATCTGAGCCGGGTCAGTCCGGCTCCACAGCCCACACTCTGAACGACTCTCCGACTTTGCCTCCACAGTAATTACTCTTCCTCTGACTTCAGATTGAATCAAATTTCACTATCAGAGCTGGTTCTTCGAAAGTACTGGTGAAGTTTGGACAGTTACCTCGCAAGGCTGGTCAAGAAAAATGAGAAGAAACAAATACTTGACTTCAGGAATAAGGGAGTATAATGAAGAATGAAAATCATTATAATAACTGTGTTTAGTTTTATGGCAAGGCTGCAGAACAATTCAAAAAAAATAATTCTTTCTGTTTTTCTTTCCATGTTTTAGAGAGAGGGTACGTATGCGAGCAGGGGAGACGGGCAGAGGGAGAAAGAATCTTAAGTCAGCTCCGTACTCAGCACGGAGTCCGATGTGGGGCTCGATCCCACGACCCTGGCTGGGATCATGACCGGAGTGAAAATCGAGTTAGGCGCTCAGCCGACTGAGCCACCCAGGCGGCCCTCAAAGAAATGACTCTAGACGGTTCTTTAGAAAAAGGTCATCGATTTGCCCTCCTTTTAAATATCTCGTCCCCACCAGGGTCAGCTCTTTTCTTATTACATTTAAGCTTCCTGAGCTGGCAGAGATCCACCTATACCCCCTGTTTACTCATCCATCTTAAGTTAATGGTCATCACATTCATATCTGTAGCTCTTGCCTTTCTCTGGAATTGGCCCTTGACTGCCCCCTAGAACCACTTTTCCTCTCAAACTTGCCGTTTCAGTTAATGGTACTTCCTCTCTTGTTGCTACACAAAATGGAAAGCCGTGCCTTTGTCCTCTTCCCATGCCTACTTTTTCTCAAAGCCCTGGCTTTTTTTTTTTTTTTTAACCTCATATATCTCTTTGGAGTCTGACCCTCCCTTTTCAACCCGGTGGCCTCTATGTTTGCACTTTTCCCCTGTTTTAGCTGGCCATGGCCTCCTTGCTAGTCTTCCGGCCCTTCTCTCTCCTCACACAACCTTCCGTGATCTTTCTTCTGCTGGAGCCTTCCGTGGCTTCTTGGTATTGAAGAAAGACGGGAATAAATGAACTGGATACTAAGCTTGAGCAACAAGAAAACGATTGGGAAATTGGAGGCTTGTCTAGAACAAAGCCAGAGTAAATGAATTAGGAACAGAGCAACAATAGTATTGATAAATCGATCCAAGAGTTGTTTTTTTCTTTTTTTTCAAAAAAGAAGAAAATAGATAAACCTGATAAGGCTAACACATAAATAGGTGAGCAAATGCAAACGTACATTAGGAATGGGGGGCTGTGTGGACAGTGGTAGAGGCCATTAGAATGAAGAGACAAACGTGAAGAAATTCCTGCTAATAAGGTTAAAAATATGAAGCAATAAATAAATGTCCAGGAAGATGATCTGGAAGAAAAAGATGAGATTCTGTAATGTGTTTTGAGAATATTTCTTAAGTAATTAATTTTTTAAAATGTTTATTTTTGAGAGAGAGAGAGAGAGAGAGAGAGAGCGTGGGGGAGGGGTAGAGAGAGAGGGTGACACAGAATCCGAAGCAGGCTGCAAGCCCTGAGCTGTCAGCACAGAGCCCGATGCGGGGCTTGAACTCACCAACTATGAGATAATGACCTGAACTGAAGTCAGACACTTAATTGACTGAGCCACCCAGGCGCCCCATGTAGTAATTATCTTTAAATTTTACTTGCATTATCTGAGCAAAGAGGAAAACAGAGGCTTTTCCTAGTTGTATGAAAACCTACTCCATCTAAATATAGATTGTTGGGTTGTTATTGTTAGACAATTCAAGCCATATCGAACAAAACAGTTTTAGATCAAAGAAGAAATTTAACCTGTTCCCAGAGAAGTCTAGGTACAACTGTAATAAGCTGTTTTTCTCTTATCAGACCTCAAATCAGCGAAAAACATTGATGACAGAACTTAATATAGTGGCAAGTATGGGTAGAAAACTATAGCACAGTTATAAAAATCCTAAGTAAAATATTAATAAGTTGAAGCCAGAAATTAAAGTAATGATGTGCCTTGACCAATTAGAATTTATCTTAGAAGTGCAAAGATGGTTCAACTTAAAAAAAAAAAAATTGAATTAATCACCTTAGTAAGTCATGGAGAAAAATCATATGATTACCTTAAAGAAATTCCAAAAGCACTTGATAAAGTTCAGCCAGCTTTCCTGATTTAAAAATTTTTGGTAAAATAAAGAGTAGGAAGGGACACCTGGGTGGCTCAGTCGGTTAAACTCATGATCTCACGGTTTGTGAGTTCAAGCCCCGCGTCAGGCTCTGTGCTGACAGCTCAGAGCCTGGAGCCTGTTTCAGATTCTGTGACTCCCTCTCTCTCTGCCCCTCCCCTGCTCATGCTGTCTCTCTCTGAAAAGTAAACATTAAAAAAAATTTTTTTTGTTTTTAAAGAATTGCTAAAACTGTAGATTAATGAGCAGAGGAGTACTTTACAAAATTTAATCTATTCAAGTGTTTTATTGGCCTATGTGAAATTTTACAATTTTTCTATAGAATTTATACATTCAAATTTGTTGTGATTGAAAAGGAAATTGGTGGATGGCCATTGATTACATGTTTGTTGCACATCTACCTTGTTCTATTCACTGCTCAGTGGTCCGCAAAACCAGAAATGACCCCTGTCCTTGTATACGAATACTACAGTTCAGGGAGGGAAACCAACAGTAAGCGAAATCACACAGAAATGTGAAATCACGGCAGCTTAAAGACCCTACGAACTAGAGCAGAGTCAGGGGAAGCGGCTTGCTCGGGGAGTTTCCTGCGGACGTGAACAACAGCATCACTGAATTCCTAGCAGCTCTTTAATGCTTCCATTTATTCAGTGGGTAATTGCATCCTCTACATGTAATGATATCAGGGTCTTTTTAGTATTTATACTCATTTAGCATCTCATTGAACTAGAGAAAACCTCCAAAAAACTGTTCAGTACTAGTACTCCTGCTTATTCCTGACATTAATACTTCATTTACTGACCCAGAATTTCACCTTTTGGTAAGACTTTTAACATGAGCATCCAGTGGGAAGATGCTCTATATGGCTATGGGTTAACGTGGATGCATTTTACCATATGAAGGAAGGATTCTCCTATTTGGTTGTTTTCCTTTTTTATTTATTAAAAAAAAATTTTTTAGTGCTTATTTATTTTTGAGGGAGACAGAATCCAAAGCAGGCTCCAGGCTCTGAGCTGTCAGCACAGAGCCTGAGGTGGGGCCCAAACTCACCAACCGTGAGATCATGACCTGAGCCGAAGTTGGACACCAAACTGACTGAGCCACTCAGGTCCCCCTATGGTTTTAACAATTCTAATAAAAATCCCAAGAGGGACTTTTTGGTTTTGGATCCTTAATGACAAGTTTATTTGAAGGAAGAATGTTGATCCAAATAGCCAAGAAACTTTTGGAAAAAAAAAATTGATGAGGCTTTCCTTTACATTAAAATGTGTGCATTTATTTTAAGGATACATTGTGAAACTATTGAAGTCAATAGGCAGATCATTAGAAGGAGTTAGTCTAGAAACAACAAAATACAGGTTTATCATAGAGCACTGAAA
This sequence comes from Felis catus, assembly GCF_018350175.1. Lineage (NCBI taxonomy): Eukaryota > Metazoa > Chordata > Mammalia > Carnivora > Felidae > Felis > Felis catus. The sequence continues at coordinate 17,412,573 of NC_058378.1, forward strand.
TCTTAAAGATATTAAATTAAAAATGATATACAATCTCACGAAATTTAAATTTAAATAGTTTGCAGAAGAAAGTTCAATCAAATGGGGAAGTGTTTATATCATATCGTTACATTAAAAGGGCAGGTTACAAAACAGTGTATCTCCTCACAACCTAATGGTAACAATAGCAAACATCCTCTGTCTCCTTTGTGCCAGAAACTGTACCAAATACTTTACTTATATCTCCTTGTTTATTTTTTTAAAGTTTATTTACTGATTTTGAGAGAGAGAGAGAGAGAGAGAGAGAGAGAGAGAGAGAGAGAGAGAGAGAGAGAGAGAGAGAGAATCCAGGCAGGCTCTGTGCTGTCAGCAAAGAGCCTGACATGGGGCTGGATCCCGTGAACCAGGAGATCCTGACATGAGCCAAAATCAACAGATGGACACTTAACTCACTGAGCCACCCAGGTGCCCCTATAATCTTGTTTAAATCAACCACTCCTGTGAATAGATACCATCAGCGACCCTGTTTTACAAATGAAGAAACCAAAGATTGATGAGGCCGCTAGATCAGTGGCCAAGAGCTAGTAAGTAAGTAGTTGCAGAGAACAGGAATTCAAACCCAGTCTGTCTGATTTCAAGAATTGTCCCTCTTAATTACAGTAATTAACGCCAAGATTTTCACAGTGGATCACAATACGGTAGTATTCTAAATGACTTTTTTTTTTTATGTTTTGTGATTTTTTTTCTATTTTCTAGAATGACCATGAAGTCCTACTGTAATATTTTAAACATCAGTGCCCGTATAGATTGAATAGTCATCTGTGAGAGCTATTTTAGTTGGATGTAACTTATTTCAAAGCTTCCTTTAAGTCCCCGGTGACTATAATGTATTGTAAAGGTGGTGTTCAAAATCGTTCTGAGAGAACTGGAAAATAGACATTCGCTTCTATACCTTAGGCCAGAATAGATAAAATGACTTAAAAATTAGCAGAGGAAACACATGATTTACAAAAGAAGAGATACAAATGGGCAGTAAACCAAAAGTTTGGTCTCACTAGTGCTATTTTCAGATTAGGAAGAGATGAAAAGAACAGAATACTCTGAGCAGAGTGAAATAGACCATCTTCTACACTGTTGGGTGGGAATGAAATTATTATTACATCCTGGGAGGGAAATGGGGCAGCATATGTGAAAGGTCTTAAAGTTATTTACACCCTTTGCCTCAGCAATTGTATTGGTTAGAATTTAATTGCCAGATTGGGTGAATTTAAAAAATATAGGTCAAGCATACTTGTAAAATACTATTTATCAGAAGGGGGAAAGGACAGCCTAATTGCCCAAAGATGGTTAGGTTTCACAGAAGGGAATGAGTGCATCCACTTACAATTATACCGATGCCTGTTTATCGAAACCTAAGTGAATCCCACCAAGTGGAGGGATTGTTAGAATAGAATGAGGCCACGCATATGCAATGCTCACTGCAGCGCTTCGCATATGGCAAGGCCTCAAACGTTAGCTTTAAGAAGAAATAAGTTATAAATTAATGTTATTTCCAACAACCTACCGACAACCATTACTGCCTCCTCACTCTTGTGAGACTAAAGCCTTTCTCTTGGCTCCAAGACTCCCCAGTCTGACCACTCACGTTCCAACCTTCCATCTTTTATTTTCCAATACCAGCTCCCTCTAGCCAGGGTCGCCTGCTTACTGCTTCGCATTTTCTCACCTTTATACTTCTGGGTACACCACTCATCCCACCCGGAATATCCATTCTCTCTGTTCCCCAGTCTGAACCCACCCATCCTCTTATTATTTACTTAATTTTTTACATTTCTATCCAAGTCAGTTAGCACATAGTGCAATAATGATGCAGGAGTGGAACCCAGTGATCTACCCCCTACGTATAACACCCAGTGCTCATCCCAACACGTGTCCTCCTAATGCCCCTTGCCCATTTAGCCCATCCCTCCACCCACCTCCCCTCCAGCAACCCTCAGTGCTCTGTATTTAAGCGTCTCTTCTGTTTTGTCCCCCTCCCTGTTTTTATATTATTTTTCCTTCCCTTCCCTTATGTTCATCTGTTTTGTATGTTAAATTCTACATATGAGTGAAGTCATATGATATTTGTCTTTCTCTGACTAATTTCACTTAGCGTAACACACTCCATCCACAATGTTGCAAATGGCAAGATTTCATTCTTTTTGATTGCTGAGTAATATTCCATTGTATGTATATATCACTTCTTCTTTATCCATTCATCTGTCAATGGACATTTGGGCTCTTTCCTTCCTTTGACTATTGTCAACAGCACTGCTATGAACATTGGGGTGCATGTGCCCCATCAAAACAGCATACCTGTATCCTCTGGATAAATAACTAGCACTGCAATTGCTGGGCCATAAGATAATTCTATTTTTAATTTTTTGAGGAACCTCCATACTGTTTTCCAGACTGGCTGCACCAGCTTGCATTCCCACCAGCAGTGCAAAAGGATTCCTTTTTCTCCGCATCCTCAACGAACATCTGTTGTTGCCTGAGTTGTTAATTTTAGATATTCTGACAAGAGTGAGGTAGTATGTCACTGTGGCTTTGATTTATATTTGCCTGATGATGAGTGATGTTGAGCATTTTTTCATGCATTTGTTAGCCATCTGGATGTCTTTGGAGAAGTGTCGATTCATGTCTTTTGCCCATTTCTTCACTGGATTATTTGTTTTTTCTGTGTTGAGTTTGATAAGTTCTTTATAGATTTAGGACACTAACCCTTTATCAGGTATGTAATTTGCAAATATCTTTTCCCATTCCGTCAGTTGCCTTTTAGTTTTGCTGATTGTTTCCTTTGCTGTGCGGAAGATTTTTACCTTGATGAGGTCACGATAGTTCATTTTTGCTTTTGTTTCCCTTGCCTCCAGAGACATGTCGAGTAAGAAGTTGCTGTGGCCAAGGTCAAAGAGGTTGTTGCCTGCTTTCTCCTCTAGGATTTTGACGGCTTCCTGTCTTATGCTTAGGTTTTTCATCCATTTTGAGTTTATTTTTGTGTAGGGTGTAAGAAAGTGGTCCAGGTTCATTCTTCTGCATGTCGCTGTCCAATTTTCCCAACAGCATTCGCTGAAGAGAATGTCTTTATTCCATTGGATATTATTTCCTGCTTTGTCAAAGATTAGCTGGCCTTAACGTTTGTGGGTCCATTTCTGGGTTCTCTATTCTGTTCCATTGATCTAAGTGTCTGTTTTTGTGCCAGTACCATACTGTCTTGATGATTACAGCTTTGTAATACATCTTGAAGTCCAGAATTGTGATGCCTCCAGCTTTGATTTTCTTTTTCAGGATTGCTTTTGTTATTTGATGTCTTTTCTGGTTCCATACAAATTTTGGGATTGTTTGTACTAGCTCTGTGAAGAATGCTGCTGTTATTTTGAAGGGATTGCATTGAATATGTAGATTGCTTTGGGTAGTATCGACATTTTAGCAATATTTTTTCCTCCAATCCATGAGCATGGAATATTTTTCTATTTTTTGGTGCCTTCAGTTTCTTTTATAAGCTTTTTATAGTTTTCAGTGTATAGATTTTTCACGTCTTAGGCTTATTCCTAGGTATTTAATGGGTTTTGGTGCAATTGTAAATGCGATTGATACCTTGATTTCTCCTTTTGTTGCCTCATTATTGGTGTATAGAAATGCAGCCAATTTCTGTGCATTGATTTTATATCCTGCGACTTTGCTGAATTCATGCATCTGTTCTAGTCGTTTTTTGGTGGAATCTTTTGGGTTTTCCATGGAGTATCATGTTGTCTGTGAAGAGTGAAAGTTTGATTTCCTCCTTGCTGATTTAGATGCCTTTTATTTCTTTGTGTTGTCTGATTGTTGAGGCTAGAACTTCCAATACTGTGTTGAATAACAGTGGTGAGTGAGAGTGGACATCCCTGTCGTGTTCTTGACCTTAGGGGAAAAGCGCTCAGTTTTTCCCCATTGAGGATGATATTAGCAGAACCCACCCATCCATTTAAACTCTGCTTGGGCCTTGTGAAATTTAACCTTCCAGCTTCAGAAATCACTCACCATCCAGGGCTTCTTTGGTATATTAGCTCTAGTCTCCAGCTGTTAAGACAGACACAAATGAGAATTTATCTCTGTCGGTTCACATGGTCGCTTGAACACAATTTGATGCTCTTTAATGACTGCTGAATTACAGTATAGGTTTAAAAATAATTGTTGAGGCAAAATTCACATAACATAAATTTAAATGTTTTCTGGTGAACAGCCCTGTGGCATTGAGTACAGTCACAATGTTGTGCAACCACCCCAAAACCTTTCCATCACTCCAGAGTAAGCCCCTCACCCCTCAGCAGTTTCTTCCTCTTCCCTCCTTCAGCCATGGATGTGCATTCTGTTTCTATGGATTTACCTTTTCTAGTTATTTCGTATCAGTGAGCTCACACAATATGTGACTTTTTGTGTCTGGCTTCTTTCACTTAGTTTTTGTTTTGGAGGTTCTTATTCATTATATTTTGGAGGTTCTTTCATGTTGTTATATGAACATGTAAAGTATTTCATTCTTTTTTAAAAAATTTATCTTTAATATTTGAATGTTTCCAAATATAGGCTAGCATTTTAGATGTAGATTAGAGTGAAAAGTCTCCAAATTTTGAAATGGTTAAAGTATAAATGTAGATTTATTATTTGAAGAGTAAAGTGTACTAATTAATGGTGATTGTAGTACTTTATTCTGTTTTAAGGCTGAATAGTGTTCCACTGTATGTATATACCACAGTTTGTCCATTGTCTGTTGATGGACATTTGGGCTGTTTCTACCATTTGGTTATAGTTAAATATTGCTTCTGTGAAGATGCATGTTCACATACTTGGTTGAGTTCCTGTTTTTAGTTCTTTTGGGTATATTCCTAGGGATGGAATAGTAGGACCATATGGTAATTCTATGTTCAACTTTTGGATGATCCAGTAAACTATCTTCCACAGTGGCCACACCATTTTACACAGCAATGTACAAGGGCTCTAATTTTTCTACATCCTTGCCAACACTTGTTTGCCTCGACAATAAAAAAAAAAAAGCCGTTATTGTGGCAAACCTCATTGTGGTTTGATTTATATCCCCTAGTCAATAATGATGTAGAGCATCTTTCCTTGTATTCAGTGGCCATTTGTGTATCGTCTTTGGAGAATTGCCTATTCCAGTCCTTTGCCCATTTTTTAATTGAGTTGTCTTTTTGTTGTTGAAATCAGGACTTATTTATATATTCTGGATTCTAGACCCCTAGTACATATCTTTTAACATTAGATCTCCCTGGCTCGACTTTGTTCTCCCTTTTGTAATATTTTTTAACCTATGATAAATGCTGCCAGGTAGGAGATGTCTGAAAAAGGGATCTTAACAAGTACTGTATTAGTGACTGGTTGTGGGGACAGTCATGACAGCTATGCAAGGTATTTGGAAACTAGAATGTGACACAGCTGTAAGGTGGAAGGCAGGATGCCCCTTTTGGTGCTTTTTTGCCTTGTCCTTATTTTGGTTTGGTAGATTCTGTGTGTGTGTGTGTGTGTGTGTGTGTGTGTGTGTGTGTGTGTTCCTAACATTATAATTCATAGTTAAGAACCTAAGAACCATAAATTTCAGCTTCGGAGAATAACCAGGGATGTTTGCTTTTCAGAGTCATCCTTTCTGAACTTCCACGACTCAGACTGTGAACCCAAAGGGCCGCCACCCTGTGACTCACTGCTTTCCCTCAACACTGAAAAGATCCTGGTACGCATCTTCTGTCCATGCTTCTGTCTTTATGACCTAAAGTACAATGATACGTGTTTCAAAAGGCACAGGTCACCTCTGTTTATCAACTAGGAGTTGGTTCTAGTTGGTTCTATTTGCATAAGATAAAGATAGGTCATCTGGTATTTAGTCACATTACATTATTATGACTTATGGATTGGATGGTTGATCATTCTAGACCTTGGCCTTTTTACTTCTCAGTTCCAAGGAATAAAGGGGAGATAATGGCTGAGCCTTACTTCTAGGAACCTAATGTATTTTAAGGTATAATATATTATTCTTCTAGCTTTTGCCTGTGTGGATATCTTTTATATCTGTGTTTTTAACTGTCAGTACCCGCTGAACTGTATAGGAGCCCTCTCCACTCCAGGGATGAGTTCCTGGCACTACATAACGTCTGTCTCTGCCTGTTCACGTTAGCACGTACACTCCTCCAGCCTAGCTGCCTCAGGTGCAAGGCTCTTTTTGTTGTTGTTGTTGTTCACACTTAATTCTCTGAGGCTGAGTTGTTCTTTCAGTGCCCAAGGTGAACATATTTTTTTCTCCAGGCCTTTTCCTTCAACATCCACATAGATACTGTTTGCTTCTTGTGTTTAAAATTTCCCTTTAGGTTGCTGTCTCTTCTCCAGATAAAGCTTTGCCTTTGCATGTGAGAATTACTGAAAATGGGTAGAGTTTGCAAGCCAAAGAATGATCAACAGATGTTACCTAACTCATTGCATAGCGATCAACTCGATATATGGAAGAACTTGAATTAGACTGGTCCCCAACCAGAATGGGCTAGCTTGTAGTGAGTTGGCCACCAATGAAAACACTTCAGTAGAAATTGGGTAATCCCCACCTTGGGGAGGGGATTAAATTCTTAGAATTATTAGGGACCTACCGTCTTACTGACAGTAATTCAAATATTTTCTCCGTGTTGCATTTCTAGTTTAAGATGGCACTAGCTAGTAACCTATGGGAGAAAGCTCATCAATCTTGGCCTTTCATTTTCCCTAGGTTGAAAATATGGGAGTTCGACTATTCATTTCTTCATTAATTCTCCAGATATTTATTTTGCACCTATTATGTGCCAGGCGTTGTGCTAAGTAAGTACTGGGAATAATGCCACAGTGAGCCAGCTAGCCTCAGTCCCTGCACTCGTGACTCCTAGTCACTAACCAGATAATTATACAAATGAACATAGAGGTATAGCAAAAGATCAACATAATCTCCCTTTAAATTAGGGGGATCAGGTAGGACAGCTTTCAGAACTTGAAGCGTAAGCAGTGACCTGAGGATGGGTTGGAGTTGGTGTCCCAGCAAAGTGGGGCTGTGTGCATTAACGTCTTTGATTGGAGCTTCTCCCCGCTGTCCACAGAAGATATCTACAGATGCAGTATTAGGTGGGAAAGACTCGGGGCGCTTGGGTGGCTCAGTCGGTTAAGCGTCCGACTTCGGCTCAGGTTCCGATCTCACAGTTCGTGGGTTCGAGCCCCACGTCGGGCTCTGTGCTGACAGCCCAGAGCCTGGAGCCCGCTTCAGATTCTTTGTCTCCTTCTCTCTCCTGTTCCTTCCCTGCTCATGCGCGCTTTCTCTCTCTCTCTCTCTCTCTCTCTCTCTCTCTCTCTCTCAAAAATAAATAAAGATTATAAAAAAATTTTTTAATAAAAAAAAAAGTGGGAAAGACTCTTTTTTGATCAAGAAGTTAATTTGTCCGTATTATACTTTTCTGCCCACTTCTGTTAGATGTTATTTCTAGTAAAATAAAAACACTTTAACTCAGATATGCTCTTCAGTATACTCTTGATGTTGCTGGGTAATGATTTCTTTTTTTTTTTTAAGTTTATTTATTTTGAGAGAGAGAGAGACAGAGACAGAGGGAGAGTAGGGGAAGGGCAGAGAGAGGGAGAGAGGGGAACCCCAAGCAGGCTCAACACTGACAGTGCAGAGCCCAACACAGGACTGTGAGATCACGACCTGAGCTGAAATCAAAAGTTGGACGCTTAACTGACTGAGCCACCAGGCGCCCCAAGTAAATGATATCCTTTTATGGGATTTCATTTTTGTTTTCTTCCTGTGCCTTTCTGCCCAGAGCCTTGGCAAATGGGAAACTCTCACTGAGTACTGGATGAAACAATTAGACTTTTTAAGTACTAAAAGCAATATTCATAGACTCCTTTCCTTGGCTATACGCGACTTACTAAGCGGAAAAATATTTTACACCTGCGTGCTTATCTGTGACCACCTGACAAAGAGGAGAGCCTCGTGTCTGGTCACACGGGATGTATGTACTGTGATGCCTTCACATGTTGTTAAATCTGCCGCTTCTTAAGTCTCGCGAGGATCTCACTGTAAGGCTCCCCATAGCTGTGTGGAAGCTTCCAGCTATAGAGCAAAATGCGAAAGAGCTGAGAGACTTCCTCTCTAGTCATCAGGTTAAACATTCAGTGTTAAACATTCCCATAGTAGTAGAAGTTTCAGATGTTCCATTTTGTCTGGAGTCCTGCATGGAATGAAGTGCGCATTCATCCCGACATGGGATGCCCTTCTGGCCTCTAGCTTTCAACCAGTGTTTTAACCAGAGGTAGATTATTCTTGACCTGTTTCATAGGCAGACTAAACACCACGCCGTATCTGAGTATCACTCTAGATTTTGAGAGTAAAGGGAGTATAAGCGGAAGTGCCTTGTTACTCTGTTATTTGAGTCCATGAAGTCCAAGAGGCCACAGTTCGTCATCTGCTAATGACCACCAATCATGAGCTGGAAAGCACAAACAGCAATTAGGAGAGACTCTCCTGTAAAATTATTTGGCCATCATATATGCCTATAGGCATCCGTCCTATGCATTTTTAAAACAGAAGAACTCAGTTAATCAGGACGCCACTGAGTTCTAATCCTGTGGTCTTGCCCAAAGCCGCAAATCTTCAGTCCCTCACTGTCTTAGCTTCTCCTGTCTCTGTGTGTGTACAAGTTTTAATTGTGTCTTAGGTGAATCTCACATGAAGTAATCATTTTAACACGTACCCTGGAGGCTAAGCATATCCCAACTTAGCATCAGCAGTTAAATCTTCCGGGGAAGTGGCCGCTGTAGCGTCCGACGTGATTTGTCTCCTGCACCCTATAGAGCCGTCATTTCCCGTGCTGCCTGTAAAATCACTCCGGTTACTAAGCAAACTTACTCATTTTGTCTGCCCCTAGTTTCCACTTTTGGTTTCGTTTTCCTGCCAAATGGGCATATGTCTGCAGCAATTCTTTGTAGGCAATTTACTGCATTGAGCAGGATGGAGATGTTCACCATCTGCTGTGCACTTTCTACTAGAATGTCTTGTTTCCTGCTCAGATTTTGTGGGTCCCTTTCTGGCGTCATCTCTGGACAACTGGTAGCTCTTTTTTCTAAAGTATTTTTAGAGTTTACAAAGCAATATTCTATCATCCAGCCGCATCGGAGGACCGATCGCTAGAACGTGATCCTCGTAACCTAATCGAGGCCATTAAGTAGTCTCTGAAAACATGGAGGGAGCGTGGAGCAGCCAGCAGGATAAATCCCTATGGGAGCGAAAAGAAACTTGTTCTTAGTAACAGAACCACTCATGGTAGGGAGGAGGCAAATCAGTTACACCATAAGCTATGTGCTTGAAGTACACAGTTGGCATGACTTAAAGCGCACCTTTTCTCACTTCCATATGAATCAAATGTAGCTTCACTTTGTAAAAATACAGGTTTTCATTGCAAGCCTCGTTCTTCATTTGTGAGAAGCCAACATGTACGTTTGTTTGTTTTTATTTCAGAGCCAGGCCAAGTCTATTGCAGAACAAAAGAGATTCCCTTTTGCCACGGATAATGACAGCACAAACGAAGAGCTAGGTGAGATTTGAATCTGGGGGAGGGGGCGGTTCCTGGGGTATTTGCCTAGAATTTATGATTTGATGCCGAGCCCGTAGGCAAGGTGGTGGAGTGGAAAGAACACAGACACCAGCTCTGCCAACATGAGTGGTGTGATGTCGGGTAGGACATTCAGCCCTTGTGTGGGTCCGTGCACCCTGTGTCAGGATAACGTGAAATAGAGAAAATACAGTAAAACCTTGGATGGCGAGTAACTTGTTCTGCGAGTGTTTCGCAAGACGAGCAAACATTTCTAATAAATTTTAACTTGATAAACGAGCAGTTGTCTTGCCATACGAGTATTACGTGATGCCGAATGTCACATGATCACAACTGAACCAGTTGTTACTGAAATTCACTTTGATACGCAAGTGCTTTGGATTACAAGTGTGTTTCTGGAATGGGTTATGCTCGCCAACCAAGGTTTTACCGTACAAGGTTTGGAGGAAATGATCGATAAGGACGTGTCCACCTCTGTGTTTCTCTGGAAAGTAATAATGATGGTCATGAGCCCTTAGGAATGGTTATCATTCATTAAAAGGTCACTTGGGCCGCACAGAAGTGAAAGCCGAGGGGACTCACACCTACTTAATCTTCTGTGTAATAAAATAGCTAGGTGTGGGTTAATTTTGCCGGGAGGCCAGTCAGTTATTGTTGTGAGTGTAGAAAAGTTGAGTTCATTCAGATCTGCAAAGGGGTCCTGCAAGTTGGCTGGGTCGTGGCATGTTTTAAAATAGTCTGGCTTCACCGGTGTCTGACGTGCTTTGGGTGTGTCTCATTCATTGCCTAGTCAGCTTCCACTTGAAGGAGTGGAAACAAAATTGAAGACCAGACTGAACGGTGCAGCTGGATGCACTTCCCATAAGCACGTGTTCCTACCTGGTACCTGGTGACCCAAGGCACCTTTGGGAATTTTTTCTATCTTTTTTTTTTTTTCAACGTTTTATTTATTTTTGGGACAGAGAGAGACAGAGCATGAACGGGGGAGGGGCAGAGAGAGAGGGAGACACAGAATTGGAAACAGGCTCCAGGCTCTGAGCCATCAGCCCAGAGCCTGACGCGGGGCTCGAACTCCCGGACCGCGAGATCGTGACCTGGCTGAAGTCGGACGCTTAACCGACTGCGTCACCCAGGCGCCCCGGGAATTTTTTCTGTCTTATACGTAATTATTTTATCCTTTCTGTGGCCATATGCATTTTGTATTAAGACTAAGCACTTCAGGACGTGTGGCTGGCTGAGTCGGGAGAGCACGTGACTCCTGATTTCGGGGTCGTGAGTTCAAGCCCCACATTGGGCCTAGAGCTCACTTAAAAAAATAAAGACTGAGCGCTTCTTGTATTGGCTCCTTTGCTCTGTTTGTGCAGGCAATTAAGAGTTGACTATTTTTAAAGTATTAATCACTTCTTGGTGTTATTCTTTGAGTGGGCTTTGAGAATTAATTACCTGTTAAGAAATCAGATTTGGCCTTTTCTGAAATCCTTGGATCTGGTCAGCCCTGTATTCACATACTAAGTGATGTAATTAAAGGCCTGGTATGGGGTCTAAGACTAATCCTAGTGGATCTGGATAGTATAGACCCTGGCATGGCTTAGGATCTTTCATATCACAGCATTTTTTTTTTCTTGGAAGAACAGCTTCTGTCAACACACACATTGCCAGGAGATGTAGAATTCTGGTCAGTAATGATTTCTGTGAGAATTCCGGTGTTCTCTTTATGTCTTTGTACTGCCACAGCAAAATTTGGCCCTAATACTTATTTATATCTTTGCAAGATTTGGATTAAAAAAAAATTTTTTTTTTTTAACGTTCATTCATTTTTGAGAGACAGAAACGGCACGAGCAGGACAAGGGCAGAGAGAAAGAGAGGGAGACACAGAACCCAAAGCGGGGCCCGAACTCACGAACCATGAGATCATGACCCGAGCCGAAGTTGGACGCTTGACCAACTAAGCCATCCAGGTGCCCCAAGATTTGGATTTTTAAAAAAAAATTTTTTTTTTAACATTTATTTATTTTTGAGACAGAGAGAGACAGAGCATGAATGGGGGAGGGTCAGAGAGAGAGGGAGACACAGAATCTGAAACAGGCTCCAGGCTCTGAGCGGTCAGCACAGAGCCCAACGCGGGGCTCGAACTCACAGACTGCGATATCATGACCTGAGCCGAAGTCAGATGCTTAGCCGACTGAGCCACCCAGGCGCCCCTGGATTTTTTTTTTAATGGATTCTTTTGGGCTTTTCTCAAAACACATTTACTCTTAGAAAGATTTGAGAGCTGCGTTTGATTTTATTTGAGTGGGGTTCAACAGCCGAGCCACGGAGAACAATTGAAACATGTCCCCAAGTACAGTATTTATCCCCTCACACTGTATTTGTTTTTAATGGGTCGCTTATTCTTTTGTTCACTCGACAGATATTTACTGATTATGGGGAGATGGGTAGGAAATTTGAAAAATTTAGATCTGAAAGGAACCTAAGAAAATGTTCTGCAGGCTTATTAGGCAAGACCCAGAGAGTAATGAGAAGTGACTGAGGTTCCCGTGATCACCGGTGTTTGGCAGAGCGAGAACCTGAGCGCCTATCTTGGCCTTCCAATACATCACCATCCTCCTGCATTCCAAACAGGACACGTTTATATTTCAGGCCCTGTTCATGTAATCATCAGGAAAGTCAAACCGTTTTGCAGGCCAGCCCAGCACACGGCAGTTTCGGTACAGCCGTGGTCTACGGCAGGGTATGTGTCTGGAGGGTGGGTCCCAGAGCGGGCAGCCTGGGGCCTGTGTCACTGCGCATTCTCTTCAGACAGTTTGTTTAACTATACCCTTGTCTTTGAATGGGGATAATCTTCGTACCTGCCTCGTTGCACTCAAGGAGCAAATGAGTTAATACATGGAAATGTACAGAGTGCCATGCACGTTACCCGTTACTCTTGTTGTTTTTCCCGCCTGCTGCTCCTGGCCCGCACCCCAAGGGTGTCTCTGGCCATCTGCTCATCTGATACATCTGAATGGTATCCATTCTTATTATTCTGAATATGAGTTTGACCGTAATTTCTCTTTTCAAAGAAATTATGACAAAGACAGCCCTCTTCGTTTTGAAGAATGCCCCCAAAGCTCTTGTCTTGTTATGACATTAGTGCTTTTGAAATTTGCCTTTTTCAGGTTAATTATAAGGATACTTAGTCTCTTTCTGCATTGAATATTTTCACTACTTTTAACTGTCAGGAAATTTAAGCTCTTCATGACAAGAGAAGATTTAGTTGCTTGTCTGAAGAAAAGATTTAGTTGCTTGTCTTCACGACAAGAAAAGATTTAGTTGCTTGTCTCCTTGAACACCTGTTAGGGCCTAGAATCAGAGTGTTGCAGTAAAGCTTTATTTGCAAAGAAATGTGACCAAAATAGTATTGTTTTGAGCGAGGAATACAGTTTTTTGAGGGACATTTGGGGATTTAGGGAGTTAGGGCAAGTTTTAGAGATGAAATGTCATGTAGAATATCAATAATGTATTCTAGTTTGGACAGGTGAAAAAATGGAGTCCAAATATTGCTGTGTTTTAGGAGGTTGTCATGGCTCTAATTTCAAAATACTGCTTACCTACACAATTTGACTGGAAACGATTCATCTTTAGTGTATATTTAGAGTAGTGTTTTGGCGGTATTTTGAATACAAGAAGTAGGAAAAAGACTGTTGCACTGCACTGTTGTGAATTGGCTACAATGAAGCATTCTGCTCGTATGTATTAATTTGAGCCTCTGTTTTTGTTCTTACTCGGCAACTGGCAGTAAGTTCAGCACCACCACCGCCCCCCTGCCCCCCCCCCCCCCCCCCCCGGCCCCGGAATTGAGACTTGTGCTGCTATTTGGGTGTTTCTCTTAACTTTCACCATAAAACCACATTGTCATGTTACGTGGGTTTTGTTGAGGCTTATTACTAGCTCTTTTGATGTATAGGTGGGAAACATCATAAAGGTTATTTGGTATTTGAAAGTGAACAATGGGCTTAGAAAAAGATAATTACTTCTGTAGGCAATGTTTTATAGATGGCTTTAATAATTTAAATCTAGAGAGCACCAGAAGACTGATAGCAAGTGGCGAGCGGTGGAAGGAATTCAATTACATCTTCTTAACTTCCAGGTTTTCTTTAACTGCTTCTAGCCCTTGGAGCTGCCTTTTAGGATTCAGCGAAGCATTTAGTCACCGATTCTGGTGTGAGATCCTTTGTTCTTTCTTTTAATATTTTTGTATTTTGTTTCATAGCTATTGCTTATGTGTTGATTGGCAGTGGTCTCTATGATGAAGCCATAAGACATTTTTCAACAATGCTTCAGGTAATTTCTCTTCTTAATTATGTAATTTCAAGTTTATAGTCACGACAGAAATACAGGCTTATGCGTAAAGTGCTACAAGAATACATTGACTTTAAGGTTATGTGAGAAAGTGAGAAATCAGCCCTGACTGAGCACTTTCTTGGCGTAGGCCTTGAAACACAGCTCTCATTGTCATCTTTGCAGTATTACTTTATTTTAAAGGAGGAAAACGAGATCAAAGGAGGTCAAGCAATTTGCTGACAGTCTCCCCACCATCAGCTAGAAGAGATGGGACTCAAATGCAAGTTTAAAAGAAAAGAAAACCATTAGCTTCCGTTCACTTTGCTCTCTACCATGCCATCCCCCATAAGATACGGATGCTGGACATTCAGATTCACTTTCCGTGCAGGAGTTGATCTGCACGGTTCCACTCGTGGGTTTGTTTCTCCCCTTGAAGTGTAATTGTGAGACTCCTCAGTGGCAGCATTGAGCCTTCACTGATTGATGGCTGCATTAAAATCTGGTTAAGATAAAAGGCTTAAACAAACGTGTGTAAGAGTTGCAGTGGAGACCCGTAAAATAGCCCAACGTTGTTAGCCTTACACCCTTATCTTTATTTAACGGTGTTCTTGTAGATGCTGACCATTGCCGATTGTCGATGTGTGTGTGTCCAGTAGAGTAGTGCAGTGAAGAAGCATGGTCTTTAGAGTTAAAGACTTATACCCATGTTCTAATCCCCTCTGCTGGTTGCTAGCAAGTTATTTAACCTCATGGCATGTGGGGATAATAACCATTACCTCCAAAAATATTCTTGTTAGGTTTAAATGACATATTCTGTAAAGTACTTAGGACTCAGTGCCTGGCACAGAGTAAGTGCTCGTTCCTTTTAGCTACTCGAAGCACCATTCTAGCATATTCGTCTGTGCCAATACAGTGAGAACCAACAGATAATTTACAATCCAGCAGGTAAACTGAATTTTAGAATACTCATTTGGGAGTTTCTGCACCACTTTTTGTTTTCTTTTTCGAAACATGGAATTGATTATATTGACAATCGTGCCTTCATCCTCGAAATCCCAGAGATTCAAGCCGTTGTGTGTTTGAGTGCTCATATGGAATAGCATTCTTCAGCAGAGTTTGAAGGATGAAGGGTAGATTATTAATGTTAAAAATCGCCTTTCTGTGAAGCCTTGCAATATTGGAAAATATAAGCAAGCACTTCACACAGTTAGCACTTGGCCCTGGTTTGAAAGAGAGGTTTTGGTACCTTTATAGAAGCAAAAGTCGGTTAATCTCTGGTAACTGATAGCAGAAAACAGTGCAAGCTTTCAGACATATTATCAATTCATTCAACTTTTTGAAAACTATTTTTACCATGGTAGTTGAAGGCAGTATAAGAATCATAAAGAAAAAGTTTAACAAAAAATTTCCTAATTCTGCCACTGTACCGTTCACTGAAGTTGTTTTGCGTATGACCTTTCAAAGCGTGTATGCATTCGTGTTTTATAATCTGAATACACATAATATTTCATATTACTTTTCACTGAATTTTATACTGTAAATGTTTTTCAGTAAGTCTCTGTGATCTTATGCTTCCATTGGCTCTATGCTACTCCTCGTGTTGCCCATTTATTGTTTTAAAACGTATTTCTCTTGCCATTGCGTTCAGAAAGTAGATCAAAATTTCTGTGTGTCCAGGCAAGGTCTTAATATACTGATATTTGACATAGCATTTTCATCAGTCTGCAATACAATGGGCTGCTTTCAAGTGGGAAAGTTTTCTTGGAGCATGTGTGGTTTATACAGTTGGACTCCTTTTCTGGTGATGCAGGCTATTGATGGGGCAGGAACAGAGAATGGGGAACAGCGGAAATTCAAATACTACGGGCTCACTGAGGACAGGCCCGGGTGACCACTTAGAACACATTTTGATGTAGGAACAAGAGTGCCTCTGGCTTTCCTGCTGGTGCTGTTCTTGGTGACTTCTGTCTTCTGTGCCTTTGTCTCGGTGCTTCCCAGCCTTATCCACATCAGGACACGTGTGGAAAAGCCTATTCGCACAACACACTGGAGTAAACAAGAGCAAACAAACACAGAGGCATCTGGATAGAGCTCAGTGAAAATTTCTTATGTTGTCTTCATGTTCCATAACTACGAGAAACACGGGATATAAAGATTGGTTAAAAAATGCTAAAATTCTTTTCAAAAATTTTAATGAGAGGGGCACCTAGGCGGCTCAGTCGGCTGAGCATCTGACTTCAGCTCAGGTCATGATCTCACGGTTCGTGACTTCGAGCCCCGCATCGGGCTCTGTGCTGACAGCCCAGAGCCTGGAGCCTGTTTCGGATTCTGTGTCTGGCCCTCCCCTGCTCACACTGTGTCTCTCTCTCTCTCTCAAAGATACACAAACATTTAAAAATTTATTATTTTTTTAAATGAGAAACTCAGTCCTGCCTTTCAGGACAAAACTTTTCCGTGTCCAGGGTCCTGAAGAGCGGTTTGCTCACCCCTGCTGCATGGATACTGCCCTCTTGCCTTTCCCTGTCCATGTTAGGACTGGACTGAGTACCACTGCAGGACCATTTTTGTCAGCACGTGCCAGTGGGTGTTCACCTGTTCCCTGCAGGACCCTTTGCACGGGCAGAAACTCTGGAAGCCAGCACACGTCCTCTAGCAAACCTGCAGTGGTAACTGTTTGCACACAAACGTTTCAGGGGTTTTGAGCTCATGAACGCTTGACAAGACTTTTCGTTTGGACAGCCCGTGAGCTCCTCCAGTATCCAGCAGCAGAGTGTGGAACCTGATTCCTTTCACAGAAAGCTGAAAACAAATGGGACCATGAGGGCTTGGATTATATGAGATTTATCGTTTTTATAAGATCGTTTAATGTGCAGTTTGGATCTGTGCATGTGGGCTACTTAAATTCCAGCGTGACCTTTTGATGTAAAGCTTTTAAACCTTTTTTTTCTTAGCTGCACCATGAGGGGCAAACTTACAAGATGTTTCCACAGTTTCTGTTGCCGTGAGGTATTTGAGTAGTTCTCTAACTAGGGGGTACTTGGTACTGCTATAAAGGAAGGAAAAAAAAAAACTCCTCAAGCATGCAGGTTTCTAACTGAGCATAATTTCAAAGCTTGATAGATCTATCAGACTGCATTGAAAATTCTTGATTTAAAAGCTTGTGAATTAGTGCTCTCTCTGAGTGTCCTTCCGCATGTCCGTGCATCGAAGACCGTGTTTTTGAAAAGCAGAACCATTCCCTGTGCTTCTTTGGTCCCCAGGCGGGGCTCGGTAAGCTAAGTGCTACAGAAGTTTTATGAAGCCATTGGCCTTTGTTATTAATTGTGTGGGCTTGAGCTCATCTGCTTCGGGTGGAACTGAATCCATAAAAATGTTTCTTATTTCACACGAGCAGACAAGATAGGAAACATGCCTCTCTGTGTGATTTGTGAACATCCTTCATGTAATTATGTATGTGGGTCTGCAGCTCGGGCAAAACTCAGTCCTCATTACCTTGCTGTGCACTGACTTTTTTGACTTATTTGTCTTTGATCCACTGACTTTTGAGTTTTAATCCGAAAGCCAGGCTTGGCAGTGGAAAAATAAATATTTGTAAAACTTAAAGCCCCTTTATAAATGGTATAATGAGGATAGTAAATTAGACCTTTCTGAATTTAAGGAGATCGGTGTCTTGGGACTTGAGACATCTAAGTGTACATGATTCCAGTAATGTAACTATCTTATTATACAATGATTGTGCATTCGCATAAAGTAAGTAATATTGGAAGATTGAAATCTTAGTTTTCATTGAAGTCATTTCAAATTCAGAACACTTAGGGGCACCTGGGTGGCTCTGTCTATTGAGCATCCAACTTCGGTTCAGATGATGGTCTTGTGGTTCGTGAGTTCGAGCCCCACATCAGGCTCTCTCCTGTCAGCCTGTCAGTGCAGAGCCCGCTTCAGATCCTCTGTGTCCCTCTCTCTGCCCCTCCCCTGCTTGCACTCTCCTCAAAATAAATAAATATTTTAAAAAATAAAGTAAAATGCTGAACAGTTGACAAAACGTAAATATTATTAGACTTGTAGACTCAAAAATCTTTTGAAAAATGGGTATTCTGAGCCCAATTTGTTTTTAGAAGTAAACATTGGTTTTTAGCTGAAAATATAATGCATTATGACATTTCTTAAAGATCTTTGACTTCTTGTTAACATCCAAAGCCCATGATAGACAAAATAATAAACTTGTATCAATCAAGAAAGGTAAGAAAATCTGCCCTTTAAATTTAGGACCTCTTAATACTAGATTGTAACTGAAATAACAACCACAATAATCCCTTACAGATTCACACAATATTTAGGTTTCTGTATTCAATTTACTTTTTTTTTAGAATTACTTTTTTTTTTTTTTTTTTTTTTTTTTTTTTACGTGTAGCAAGAATTACTATCAAACTCCACTCACTGGACCAGAGACCCTCATGGTGTTAGGAAAAGACTTGACCCTTATGTAGAACACTACTGACGCTTGTGAGTTCGTTGGCCAGCCAGTGGCCTCTAGAATTTCTTTTTATTTTTTTTAAGTTTATTTATTTATTTTGAGAGAGAGTGAGCGCACAAGCGGCGGTGGGGCGGGAGAGCGGTGCAGAGAGAAAGAGAGACAGAATCCCAAGCAGGCTCCACGCAGAGCCTGATGCGGAGCTCGAACTCATGAACTGTGAGATCATGACCTGAGCTGAGACCAAGGGTCAGATGTTTAACTGACTGTGCCACCCAGGTGCCCTAGAATTTCTTTTTAAACAGTATAGCAGGATGTATAATTACTGTTGTTGTTAAATAATAGATTTTGTTACTCGTCTTGATTGGTACAACTTGTTATCTGTCACTGGCAGAACTGAAAGTCACCGCCACAAGCATCAGACCACGTGGGTAACCCAGAGGGAGGGCTGGGGAAGTGAGGCATGTGGGGCCGCTATAGGGTTCTCTGCCAGTGGCAGCCACACATAAAATCCTAAGGGCCAAAATAATGATGACCAAATTCAGGAAGTTGTCAGTGTTCAGATATTTGAACTGTTACAAACTGTTTAATGGCTATCTTTTAAAGGCTTGAAATCTTTTATTGCTATAAAATATGATAGCTGTGATTGCTGGTGGCCCACCTGGAGCCATTCCAATGGCACATGTGTCACCCTGCTTTGCCTTATGGAACTATGAATTGGCTTTTTTTCCAATCACGGTACCCCATTGTTTCTGGCCAGGTCATCTGCTTGCTCCCCCTATGAGAAGAGGAGGCCAGGCCAAGCTGACTTTGATCTGATAGTCTTTAATACTCATTAAAATCTTCTTGTCTGCCTAAAAAATGGCCAGTGATTGTTGTTAACTAACAACTGCTACATATTAAGACTCACATGTCAGGCTAAGACTAAGTGTCACAAATCCAAACATGAGGTTACATTCCCTTGAGGAGATTGTCACCGTGGGTGACAAATGTGCAGATGCAGTATAATGAGTAATAAGCGAATGACTTCAATGGAATTATATCCGTTAAGAGGCTCCAACTCGACTGCATGCTTTCCCCTGATCCCTCCACACACCCCTACCCATAACTGAGAAGGAATCCCTAGTTGTGTGCCAGTGCTGCCCGGATCAATGGGTGGCACCCTCTTCACTGGCATATATGAGTCCACCTGCTCCACACATCGGTGTGCTGCTGATTTCAGCACCGACTCTCTCTGGATAGCTCCCAAAGGACCTCTCCTGTCCCTCTGCTTCTCCTGGCTCTGGTCAAACCACAGCCAAGCCACTATCACCTGCCAGATGACCGGTGCAGGCATGGTTGTCTGGCTTATCACCTCACACTCTCCACACACATGCACACCATCCATACACGTACACTTTTGCACTTTAAAACACACACATACTTTGCTGTTGTTTTTAGCTTGAAGATTAAAATCCTTAATAACGTCCCTGTCTACCTCTCCAAACTCATCTTGGAGCAGATGCTATACTTCCTGCTTGCCTTGGGGCCTTTGGCTCTCTCTGCCTGGACCAGCTACTCTGAGATGCCCTCACCTGCGACACATTTCATCCAAGGCACCTCTTCCTGGGGGAAACCTTCCTAACCGTGTCTAGTCTTTATGCATTTGCTAAAAGCACTATTTACTACTCTCGTTCTTACTGAACATGTAACTTTACATTTATGTTTGCGATTCTTTGGCTAAACTCCAAGAAGGCAAGAATCTTACCTTCTGTCTTTGTTTTTGGTGACTATGGTATTCCTCACACGTGAAACCAGACATGGCTGAAAGCTGGCCCTAAGTATTTGTTCACCAAATGACTAATGTCTATACGGCATACAGTAGGGACCAAGGCAAAGGAGCTTATTTATTTTCCAGGGGAGTCTGGAAGGAGTCAGGGGAGAGGTGGTGTTTGAGCTGAGGCGGTGGGTGAGTGTTTCTGGCAGAGGGACTAGCATGTGTAGCACGCTGAGCTTGGGAGAGCGTGTTGTATCTGGGGAGCTATGCAGTAGTACTCGTTTACAGAGTACGAATTATGAGTGGAAAGTGGAAGGAGATGAGACTGAACAAGGCAAGAAAATGACCGATATTTTCTACCAAAGCATTTAGATGTTATCTCATTGTTTTTCAAATTGTGAGTTGCTGCCTTTTAGTAGGGCCTGAACTTGATTGGCAAGTGAAGACTAACACCTTTTTAAAAAATGAAACACACTAGAATAGAAACTAGAAGACTGCATGTCAACAGGAAGACTAGGTTTGACTTAGTGCAACTCTCATTTCTAATGCGTGTATGTGTGTGCGTGTGCATGTCACGTACATATGTATGTGTATCCTGGGTAACGACGTAAAAGGCATTTTACTATGAGTTAGAGCCACAGTATGTTTGAATGTGGCTGTTGTAGGTATACAGGGTGTATGGAGATGCCACTTCAGTAGAAGAACTATTTATTTACGTAAACTTTTTTTTTTTTCTGATTTGCCCCTTATAATTATTTTTTTCAGTTTTAGGAGAAAAGCTTCTTAGATCATATATTTTGAGACATTACACATCTGAGAACAGGTGTTCCATTCACTGGAGAATGTCCTCAGAGGGGAAGAGCCATGTGGGCTCACTGCCCCCTGCCCCAGCCTGTACTACTTTCTGTGGACTGTTCTGTCTCTTGGCAGGTGGTATTGCTATGGAAACACATGAAGTCAATCTTACCTTAATTCCTCATCAGGAAACTGTTTTCCCTGCTCTTCCTCTCCCTCCGTGCCTGTATCCCTC
This sequence comes from Felis catus, assembly GCF_018350175.1. Classification (NCBI taxonomy): domain Eukaryota; kingdom Metazoa; phylum Chordata; class Mammalia; order Carnivora; family Felidae; genus Felis; species Felis catus. Next base: position 17,433,780 of record NC_058378.1, read on the forward strand.
TCCCTCCAAACTAGCCTCTCTGCCTTTTTTATTTTTATTTATTTATTTTTTATATTTGAGAGAGAGACAGAGAGTGCATAGGGGAGAGGCAGAGAGAGAGGGGAGGATGAGAGGGGGAGACACAGAATCCAAAGCAGGCTCCAGGCCCCGAGCTGTCAGCACAGAGCCCGACGCGGGGCTCGAACCCACAAACCGTGAGATCATGACCTGAGCCGAAGTCGGACGCTCAACCGACTGAGCCACTCAGGCGCCCCACTCTGCCTTTTTTATTTTCCAGCCAGGGAGGATATTTAAATGTTTCAAGTGTTATTATCTCTGGGTGGCAGGATTATGGGGTGCCCTTCTCCTTTGTGCTTTTCTTCATTTTCTAGATTTTGCTGTAGTTTATAATAAGTATTCCAACTATTTATTTGAATAAAATGTTTTGTTTATAATAAACATGTCGATATTCTATAACGCATATTACTTAAAACATCTTTTTCCGACTATAAATGTATACATGTTTGTCTTGAACAAGGAAAAGGAATAGTAGTAAGTAGAGTGGGAACAGAGCTCGTAATCCCACTCCCAAGAGAAAATTGCTGTTAGCATTTTGGAGCATTCTTTTCTGTGCACGTACGGACCCACACAAATCATTTATAAGTACTGTTTATAAAAGGAAGTGGCATTCCCCTGCAGTTCTATAACTTGGACTTTTTTCCCATGTAACGCATAGCATGGAGCCCTTCATGCCAGTCACATATAAGTTATAAATCCCAACTCCAAACAGAACCGTCTGGAGCCAGGGAAGTGGTTTAAATGAGCAAAGTGGACTGCTGTGACGTAGAGGTGATGGGTGGGCTTCCGAGAAACTGATGAGTACACACCCCTCATCTAAGGAAGCCGCCAGTACTTAGCTCTAGTTTTTTTTTTTTTATGAGAGAATGCAAAAATATGGGCTTATCTTTGCTGCATGTTTTGATTTTTCAAGTGAAGCTAGAGATCTTTCACTGTTTACTTGAATTTTTCCCATTTTTATACACCATGAGCCAGTCTGCCGGCTGGGTTGAGGCCACTGATGCACCAGTTTGCTGCTTGATACGGGTGTACCTGATTCTGTTTCAAGTAGTCTTTTTTGTTTTCCAATATATGGAATCTTCTCGTTTATTTTTTCTCGTTATTGTTGGAGTTGCTGTGTCTTTTTCTGCAATGCGGGCAGACAACCTATCTCACATTTGAAACCGAATGATAGACTAGTCTACAAAGTGCCTCATCTGGTACAGTTCTGTTCAATTCTTTAGCAGCATCAAGAGTTTCACCCCGGACGATATAGCCAGAGCTATATGAGCTATATCTTATTTCTTAAATGCAGAGGAAGGATTCCGAGAAGAGGTAGAAATTGCAGAGGCTAAATGTAGAAGAGAGACATTTCCCTCAGGAAGTGGGATGCTTCATACCACTGACCTGTTTGTGGGGACCTGGTGGCGAGGCAGAGAACCCTGTCCTTGGGCCTGAGAAGGGTTTCATCTAGTCCATCAGGGGGCAGCTTGCAAAAAGGGTCTGATTCCTATTCTGACATATAGCATAAAGGACTGCATTCACCCCAACCGATTGTGGAGTGGACTCGTTTCTTGTTGCTCGATGGAGCTGGCACTGGGAGGTTCTTCCCTTTTCAGATGATTTCATGACTGTGTGAGGGGACAAACTGGGAAGAAGCATTGCCCAGTGCTTTGCGCCTAACCGTTTATTTCCCCAGGCCTCCGTTTCCCCACCCAGAGCACACGATCGCGGACGCTGCGGGTCATAGGGTTGTTGAGAGGATGTTTTAAAGGAGATGACCGTGTGACAGAAACTAGCACAGGGCTCGTTAATGTTGGTTCTCTTTATTATTTTTTTTAACGCAAAGAACCTTAATCACGTGTCTCATTCAAATGAGCCCCAAGCACACTGACTCTTCTGGTTGGGGACCGCGTGTGGACGTATGTGTGGCAGTAGCATAAACTAGAGCTTGTTGCTTGTGGCGTTAACGCGCTTTACGCAGAAACTGATTTGTTTTGTTTTGTTTTGTTTATAGTTTTTGACGTGTTTCTGTTTTGGTCTGACTAGGAGGAGCCTGATCTGGTTAGTGCAATTTATGGCCGAGGGATAGCCTATGGAAAGAAGGGATTACATGTGAGTATGGAATAGCTACTCTTGCCATAGTGCCTAACATGACCTGACCTGGACCAGGGTTCCGACAGAACCGCTCCCTGTTGATTGAGTGCCGATGGACACACAGTGGGGGCACGCCAGTTACCGCCTGAGAACGTGGCTTTAGAGAATGTACTCAACATCACGTGGCCAGGAAGGTGGGAGCGGGGGACTGGGGATCTCTACCCAGGGCTCCTGGGAGTCCGTCTTGCCATCTACTCTAAAAGGACAGCCTTGCCAGCCTAAATTGTATTTCATGATGAGCTGGACATAGAGCAAGGAAAGTATGAGACCTTAACTGAATTCCCAAGGAATATTCATTGGTAGAAGTGGAGTCTAGGGATGCATAGTGCAGTAGGACTTAGAATCTGAGTTTCTTCCACAATTTTTAAAGGTTGGATAAAAGACCAAAAGGGTTTGTTTGTTTGTTTTTTTTGATAAAGATTATTTTTATTTGTTATCATGTATTATACTCTCCCCCAGATAAGTATATCGTTTTCACCTTCTTCCCCTTATTTCTCTGGGGAATGCAGAAGGAGGGTTATACTAGACATATTTTACTCAACAAAGGCACCATGGTATAAACATGAAGACTATATGGTAAATAAGGAAATAGTTTAAGATTCAGATCTTTGTATTTTCAGTTAGACTATTATGCACAAACTATTCTGTTGTCCTATTGTATATTAGAAATACTCAAATGAATGATGATTGAAGGAGAAGCATCACTTTCGTCTTTGCCAATTTAAAAAATTGTACTAATGAGGTGCTGGCCTATTGGTGAAATTTTATATAATATTTGTATACTTATGAGACATAGAGGACTGAGAACGAACTCAGATCTGGGAATGACTGGGTTTGAATTCCTGTTCTCTGCAACTACTTACTAGCTCTTGGCCACTGATCTAGCGGCCTCATCAATCTTTGGTTTCTTCATTTGTAAAACAGGGTCGCTGATGGTATCTATTCACAGGAGTGGTTGATTTAAACAAGATTATAGGGGCACCTGGGTGGCTCAGTGAGTTAAGTGTCCATCTGTTGATTTTGGCTCATGTCAGGATCTCCTGGTTCACGGGATCCAGCCCCATGTCAGGCTCTTTGCTGACAGCACAGAGCCTGCCTGGATTCTCTCTCTCTCTCTCTCTCTCTCTCTCTCTCTCTCTCTCTCTCTCTCTCAAAATCAGTAAATAAACTTTAAAAAAATAAACAAGGAGATATAAGTAAAGTATTTGGTACAGTTTCTGGCACAAAGGAGACAGAGGATGTTTGCTATTGTTACCATTAGGTTGTGAGGAGATACACTGTTTTGTAACCTGCCCTTTTAATGTAACGATATGATATAAACACTTCCCCATTTGATTGAACTTTCTTCTGCAAACTATTTAAATTTAAATTTCGTGAGATTGTATATCATTTTTAATTTAATATCTTTAAGATTTCAGTGCTCTATGATAAACCTGTATTTTGTTGTTTCTAGACTAACTCCTTCTAATGATCTGCCTATTGACTTCAATAGTTTCACAATGTATCCTTAAAATAAATGCACACATTTTAATGTAAAGGAAAGCCTCATCAATTTTTTTTTTCCAAAAGTTTCTTGGCTATTTGGATCAACATTCTTCCTTCAAATAAACTTGTCATTAAGGATCCAAAACCAAAAAGTCCCTCTTGGGATTTTTATTAGAATTGTTAAAACCATAGGGGGACCTGAGTGGCTCAGTCAGTTTGGTGTCCAACTTCGGCTCAGGTCATGATCTCACGGTTGGTGAGTTTGGGCCCCACCTCAGGCTCTGTGCTGACAGCTCAGAGCCTGGAGCCTGCTTTGGATTCTGTCTCCCTCAAAAATAAATAAGCACTAAAAAATTTTTTTTTAATAAATAAAAAAGGAAAACAACCAAATAGGAGAATCCTTCCTTCATATGGTAAAATGCATCCACGTTAACCCATAGCCATATAGAGCATCTTCCCACTGGATGCTCATGTTAAAAGTCTTACCAAAAGGTGAAATTCTGGGTCAGTAAATGAAGTATTAATGTCAGGAATAAGCAGGAGTACTAGTACTGAACAGTTTTTTGGAGGTTTTCTCTAGTTCAATGAGATGCTAAATGAGTATAAATACTAAAAAGACCCTGATATCATTACATGTAGAGGATGCAATTACCCACTGAATAAATGGAAGCATTAAAGAGCTGCTAGGAATTCAGTGATGCTGTTGTTCACGTCCGCAGGAAACTCCCCGAGCAAGCCGCTTCCCCTGACTCTGCTCTAGTTCGTAGGGTCTTTAAGCTGCCGTGATTTCACATTTCTGTGTGATTTCGCTTACTGTTGGTTTCCCTCCCTGAACTGTAGTATTCGTATACAAGGACAGGGGTCATTTCTGGTTTTGCGGACCACTGAGCAGTGAATAGAACAAGGTAGATGTGCAACAAACATGTAATCAATGGCCATCCACCAATTTCCTTTTCAATCACAACAAATTTGAATGTATAAATTCTATAGAAAAATTGTAAAATTTCACATAGGCCAATAAAACACTTGAATAGATTAAATTTTGTAAAGTACTCCTCTGCTCATTAATCTACAGTTTTAGCAATTCTTTAAAAACAAAAAAAATTTTTTTTAATGTTTACTTTTCAGAGAGAGACAGCATGAGCAGGGGAGGGGCAGAGAGAGAGGGAGTCACAGAATCTGAAACAGGCTCCAGGCTCTGAGCTGTCAGCACAGAGCCTGACGCGGGGCTTGAACTCACAAACCGTGAGATCATGAGTTTAACCGACTGAGCCACCCAGGTGTCCCTTCCTACTCTTTATTTTACCAAAAATTTTTAAATCAGGAAAGCTGGCTGAACTTTATCAAGTGCTTTTGGAATTTCTTTAAGGTAATCATATGATTTTTCTCCATGACTTACTAAGGTGATTAATTCAATTTTTTTTTTTTTTAAGTTGAACCATCTTTGCACTTCTAAGATAAATTCTAATTGGTCAAGGCACATCATTACTTTAATTTCTGGCTTCAACTTATTAATATTTTACTTAGGATTTTTATAACTGTGCTATAGTTTTCTACCCATACTTGCCACTATATTAAGTTCTGTCATCAATGTTTTTCGCTGATTTGAGGTCTGATAAGAGAAAAACAGCTTATTACAGTTGTACCTAGACTTCTCTGGGAACAGGTTAAATTTCTTCTTTGATCTAAAACTGTTTTGTTCGATATGGCTTGAATTGTCTAACAATAACAACCCAACAATCTATATTTAGATGGAGTAGGTTTTCATACAACTAGGAAAAGCCTCTGTTTTCCTCTTTGCTCAGATAATGCAAGTAAAATTTAAAGATAATTACTACATGGGGCGCCTGGGTGGCTCAGTCAATTAAGTGTCTGACTTCAGTTCAGGTCATTATCTCATAGTTGGTGAGTTCAAGCCCCGCATCGGGCTCTGTGCTGACAGCTCAGGGCTTGCAGCCTGCTTCGGATTCTGTGTCACCCTCTCTCTCTACCCCTCCCCCACGCTCTCTCTCTCTCTCTCTCTCTCTCTCAAAAATAAACATTTTAAAAAATTAATTACTTAAGAAATATTCTCAAAACACATTACAGAATCTCATCTTTTTCTTCCAGATCATCTTCCTGGACATTTATTTATTGCTTCATATTTTTAACCTTATTAGCAGGAATTTCTTCACGTTTGTCTCTTCATTCTAATGGCCTCTACCACTGTCCACACAGCCCCCCATTCCTAATGTACGTTTGCATTTGCTCACCTATTTATGTGTTAGCCTTATCAGGTTTATCTATTTTCTTCTTTTTTGAAAAAAAAGAAAAAAACAACTCTTGGATCGATTTATCAATACTATTGTTGCTCTGTTCCTAATTCATTTACTCTGGCTTTGTTCTAGACAAGCCTCCAATTTCCCAATCGTTTTCTTGTTGCTCAAGCTTAGTATCCAGTTCATTTATTCCCGTCTTTCTTCAATACCAAGAAGCCACGGAAGGCTCCAGCAGAAGAAAGATCACGGAAGGTTGTGTGAGGAGAGAGAAGGGCCGGAAGACTAGCAAGGAGGCCATGGCCAGCTAAAACAGGGGAAAAGTGCAAACATAGAGGCCACCGGGTTGAAAAGGGAGGGTCAGACTCCAAAGAGATATATGAGGTTAAAAAAAAAAAAAAAAAGCCAGGGCTTTGAGAAAAAGTAGGCATGGGAAGAGGACAAAGGCACGGCTTTCCATTTTGTGTAGCAACAAGAGAGGAAGTACCATTAACTGAAACGGCAAGTTTGAGAGGAAAAGTGGTTCTAGGGGGCAGTCAAGGGCCAATTCCAGAGAAAGGCAAGAGCTACAGATATGAATGTGATGACCATTAACTTAAGATGGATGAGTAAACAGGGGGTATAGGTGGATCTCTGCCAGCTCAGGAAGCTTAAATGTAATAAGAAAAGAGCTGACCCTGGTGGGGACGAGATATTTAAAAGGAGGGCAAATCGATGACCTTTTTCTAAAGAACCGTCTAGAGTCATTTCTTTGAGGGCCGCCTGGGTGGCTCAGTCGGCTGAGCGCCTAACTCGATTTTCACTCCGGTCATGATCCCAGCCAGGGTCGTGGGATCGAGCCCCACATCGGACTCCGTGCTGAGTACGGAGCTGACTTAAGATTCTTTCTCCCTCTGCCCGTCTCCCCTGCTCGCATACGTACCCTCTCTCTAAAACATGGAAAGAAAAACAGAAAGAATTATTTTTTTTGAATTGTTCTGCAGCCTTGCCATAAAACTAAACACAGTTATTATAATGATTTTCATTCTTCATTATACTCCCTTATTCCTGAAGTCAAGTATTTGTTTCTTCTCATTTTTCTTGACCAGCCTTGCGAGGTAACTGTCCAAACTTCACCAGTACTTTCGAAGAACCAGCTCTGATAGTGAAATTTGATTCAATCTGAAGTCAGAGGAAGAGTAATTACTGTGGAGGCAAAGTCGGAGAGTCGTTCAGAGTGTGGGCTGTGGAGCCGGACTGACCCGGCTCAGATGCCTCACTGGGTGACTTGGCGCAAGTCCTTCTGTATCTCTTAGCCTCAGTTTCCTCATTTATAGAACAGGAACGACTATCCCCACATACCCTCACAGGCCTATTACGAGGAATAGACGTGATGCCCACAGTTCACAGGAAATGGTTGTTGCAGGTTGGTAGGGCCGGCCGTTGAACCACATGGGTTTGAACTGCGTGGGTCCACTTACATGCAGGTTTTTTAAAATAAACATAGGTATTGCTGTAAACGTATTTTCTCCTCATGATTTTCGTAACCACGGTTCCTTCTCTCTAGCTTATTTTAGTCTAAGAATACAGAATGTAATACATATACAAAATATGTGTTCGACTGCTTGTTATTAGTAAGGCTTCCGGTCAACAGTAGGCTATTAGCAGTTAAGTTTTGGGGGAGTCAGAAGTGGCACATGGACTTTTGATGGTGTGGGAGGCAGGGGGGAATTGGTTGGTGCCCCTAACCCCCTAAGGGTCCACTATATACGTATCTCGGAAATTGCCATTTTTTTTCTGTTAATTTCTTCTTCCTTCTTAAGATTATTTTGGTCTTCGCAGAACTTGACAGCTTTCGAAATGCCCTCGCAACACTCTGTCCACTGGTCCTCGCTCCTCTGAGGCAGGGAGGACACACCTTAGGCGGATCACACACGTGGGGAAACGAGGTCAGTGTTAACGCGCGTGTTTAAGTCACAAGATGAAGAAATCGCCCGCATCTGTGCTCCGGGACACCACATCAACAGAGGTGCACGGTCCGCTTGTCACCACTCATTCTGCCCCTGCTGGGTCCTAGCAATGCCCTCAGGCTTCCTTCCTGTCCTCCCAAACCCCACAGACCACTGATTTTAAGAAGAGCGGTTTCAGTAAAGACACGAGGGGCCAACTGCAGTAGCTTCGGCAAAGGATGGGAGATGGGGAGACAGTGCACAGAAGCATCTCCTCTGAGGAATTCTGCTGTAAAGGAAGCGGAGAGAGAGAGAGACAAGAGGTGGATGGAGGGGCAGGTAGTCCTGTCTTGGTTTCTTGTGTTTTCCAGACGGGAGCTCTCAGAGCCATCTGTATGCTGACGGAAGACAAGAGGGAATGAGCGCTCCTGCACGGGGAGCGTGCCCCACTCCGCAGAGGCTCCCACAGCTCCGCACAGCGCCAGGACCAAAGGCAGAAGCTATCCTAGGGCTGCAGGCACGCTGCAGCTATGATGGTGGGAAGCACGGAAGTTCTCTGCTGATTGCATCTTCCTCAATCAAATTACCTCCTAGGGAGGAGAGGAGACTGGGGGGCGGTGGGGGCATTGGAAGTACCACGTATTTGTCATACAGTCATGTCGGCAGGTGAAAGGGCCTGAAAGTTTGGAAGCAGCACGCTCAGAGCCGATCCCTGAAGGAAGACGTTTTCTAAGGGATTCAACAGCTGCTGGACTGCACTTACCACTTGACCACCGCGCCCTAGTTAACAGTGGGCCAAGCTCACCCGGAAACCAGGATGATGGGGCCTTTCCCACCGATGGGCTGGAATGTGGGAGTCAGACGCCAGATACTTACTGGCAATTCTAGTCCTAGGTGTAGGGTGGCCTGGGAAGAGCAGAAATAATTACTGTGGCTGGATGCGCGACCTGAAGGCCAAGGGGCTGATACGCAGCATCAGTTATACTGTCTGTTGCTTTGATCAATTTCTGCATTTGTAAGACAACCACTGTTGAGGACGTTGCACATCACCTTGGTGGTGGTCCCAAATGGTATAAATTTCTTTTAGAATGTGATAACAGGAAAAGTAATAGGAAGAGTTCTCCTCGGAATTCATATGCTTCTTTTATTCTAACAAAATCGCATTCATCAGTACCTAAGATGTGTAAGTTATCATAAAACAACTTGCAAATAGAGGCTGCCCACTGGGAACGAGATTATAAAGCCAACGTATAATTAATCCACCAGAAGAAAGATCTGCAAAAGCCATCTTTCGCAGTTTTATAACAAAGCATGACCATAATCTGATCAAAGCTGTATTAACCCTAACAAAAGTATTAACAGGTGTAAAGAATGTATAAAACCTTTAAAAAAAAAAAAAAGGAGCTGGTCAGCTGCACAAAATGGAAAAAGAGGGAAGGAAGTAAATCATGTAGCACTGACCCAAGAGCAGAACCAGGTTGGGGGGGCGGGGGGGGAGGCGCTGTAGCCACAAAGGCTATTCACTTAGCCTGGGGTCGTAACATGGATTACACACGCATCAGGTGCTCAAGGTGGCACATACTTTTAAGAGCTGAAGACTCTGTCCATGAACCTATACGTGATGTCAAATACCATCAACTCCACTGGGAAAGCAATGCTGTGAAACCATTAGTGAAAAGGGAACAGGGTCACTTTGAACACTCCACTACAAGCGAACTCAACTGGCCTTTCGCGTCGAAGAGGCGGACCGTCTGACCCAGGATTTCTGAGTGTCTACGTAAAGGACGCCGGCACCCGAGTCAGAGCAAATCTCACCGTGCTGGTTCCTGAATCAGACATAAAGCCATACCAAATCATCTCCAAACCAAACTGGGGGAACGGGGGGAGGAGACTTCACTAGCGAAGCTTAAACACAGATATCAGTTGTGTACTGGGGACCCCCTCCGGTTACACAGATGGTTCAGTTTGTGAAAACAGCTGTGATCCGTTTTTCTACATAGACATCATGTTTCGATAAAAGGTAAAAATAAAAAAGATAAGAGAACGAAAATGTCAGAAAGCATTAACCCCGAAGTGAGAAGTATTCAAATTCTGCTACTTCAATGAACTATGTCTTTATTCTATCTGCAAGATAACAGGCCCGAACAAAAAGATAAAATGGCCTCTATGAAACACCATATTGTGAAAAGGGGAAGCTTCAGAGGCCGGTCAGTCGGCCCAGTGTTTAGGGAGTGCAGTGACGCCAGGCCGTGTCTACGCGCTGTAGAACTTCTTGAAAAGTCCGTACACCCAAAGTGCTCTGCCATTCCTGTAGGCATGTTTCATGCAGGGTAGGTTCTAAAACCCAGGCCCCATTATCCTTTGCCCTCATCCAGAGAGCGACGACCCCTCATGACCCAAAGCAGAACACTGGTCTACTGGGGTATACAGACCGTTCAAAAGGTAAATTAATTTTTAAGAACAATAGATCTATTTGAGAAAGCTTCACAAGTCTGCAAATAGCACAGCTATCCTCCTCATAGGGCTCACGCTATAAAAAGCAACTCTTAAACCAGAAGACTTTCTGAAAGATGCAAAAGAGGCAAAAGCAGTCTCCAGGCGATGCCCCAGTGGCCAGGGCCGGGGGAGACGATACAGAAATCTCTTTCTCACTCTATGCCTCCGTCTCTGTGACTCAAAATAAGCGAGTTATCTTCTACTGGCAAATTTACTTCTGTAGACCTTAAAAAAAAAAAGACTAGAAGAGATTTGCCACAAAACTGTATGTGATAACATGCACAGAGAATCAGGGCCAAGGGTAAAAAAGGGATCGAGCAAATCTACTAACAGCAAGGGTTACCACAGTTACCATGACTGGGCTTAAAATGTGGTTCTTAACTTCCTCATAGCCAGAACAAAAAAAGGAAATAGCGCTCATTATAAAAGTTTCCCTCTACTGATTCCCTGCCACCGTTAAGGCATAGCAATGATTTAAGTGCTGTGAGCAAGAAGACTGATTTCATGTATTTTAAATAACTGCCTCCTTTAGTTAGAAAGATATAGACAATCTTTAGGTCTTACTGTCAAAAACACAATCAGGTTCGTAGTTACCTCCTTATTTTTGTGACAGTTAACAACTCCCGAATCAGACACTAATTCCCTTTGCTTCACACAGAACCGTGGGGGAAATAAACTCAAATCTTGGATTACTAATCTCAATAAACTAAGGAAAATTACTTCAGGTTGTAAAGTAACCGTCAAACTTCATTGAGACATTAAGCGTAGAACTAATGCTGCTGGCTAGATGAAGGTGGCCATTTCAAAGGTTCCAGAAAGACATCAGGTACAAGGACTGCCTAACTTAGGAGCAGACAGAAGTCTCAAGAAGGCAGGAAAAAGTAAAAAAAAAAAAAAAAAACCGAAATCACTGTTGTTATAAATACTACATTTTCAAAGAAGGAAAATGAAAGTGTTTTCAAAACAGTGACTAGAGGGGCGCCTGGGTGGCTCAGGCGGTTAAGCGTCCAACTTCGGCTCAGGTCATGATCTCGCGGTTCGTGAGTTCAAGCCCCGCGTCAGGCTCTGTGCTGATGGCTCAGAGCCTGGAGCCTGTTTCAGATTCTATGTCTCCCTCTCTCTCTGACCCTCCCCTGTTCATGCTCTGTCTCTCTCTGTCTCAAAAATAAATAAACGTTAAAAAAAAAAAAAAAAAAAAAAAACAGTGACTAGAGGTGCACAGGTTCGAACTATTACAATACATCCTGGTCCATAAAGGACACACGAAGATGTATTTCATACGGGACGAACGCCGCCTTTGAAGAAAGATGCAAGATGGCTTTCCCAGGAAGAGCAGAGGGGACACAGACGAATTCTTAAGGGACAGGGTACAGCTTATCTAGCCCTTAACTTGCCTGATCTGCAACATTACGGTGCCAAGTTAAGGGGTAAGACCTCTCCCAAGCTCGCTCTGCTCTGGTCCCTGTTGATGCCACCTTATCAGAGGCCTTCCCTGGCCCCCCTCAAGGCAGCAAAGCCCTCTTCCTTCAGGGCACTTAGCAGCGGGCCTACTGAACACTGGTCTCCTCCTGCACCGGCACAGGCTCCACTTGGGGGAAGCCAGCCACTGCTACTGTATCCCCAAGGATCCAGAACACTGAGCAAGTGGGAGGCACACAGCTTTCCCGCAAAAGAACAGAGCCATCCTAGCTCTACTGTCCAAAAGATTCGGTGATTCGGTGCAGTGAAGCATCCTTCCACGTACGTAAACAAAAAAATTCTAGAAGTTACTTAAGAATGTAACTTTCAACAAACGTGAAGACAGTGGGACTTGATCAGTAATAAGAAAGTATACGGATCAGCAGATATTACTAAGGAAATAATGCACAAAAGGTCGGGAGGCCAGGTTCAAACCCTGGCTCTGCACTCCTCTGTGGGACCTTCCCCAACTTCTCTTTGCCTCAGTTTCACCTTAGGTAAAATGGGGGTAAAAACAGTACCTGCTGCAGTGTCGAGGATTAAATAACATACAGGGCGTATACACATAAAACCAGGGGGAAAAATTGGGGGAAAACCTTCTGTTCCTTATTTCTTCCTGAAATTCCAAACTACAAACAGGGCAAAGGTAGCAAGGAAGGGAAAATGATTTTTTTTAATGTTTATTTATTTTTGAGAGAAAGAGAGAGAGATACTGTGGGGTGGGGGGGTAAGGGACAGAGATAGAGACAGAGACAGAGACAGAGACAGAATCTGAAGCAGGCTCTGCACGGTCAGTGCTAAGTTCGACTCGGGGCTCAAACTCATGAACCATGAGATCATGACATGAGCCAAAGTCAGATGCTTAACCGACTGAGCCACCCAGGTGCCCCGGGAAATTGATTTTTATTTGAAAAATATGTACATTACAGCGTTCACGTTTTTAAAAAAGATTATTTTTCCCACAGGAAAACAGATGACCTGACGTTTGTGGCTATACATGTTTTTCAAATAAAATACAAAAACGTGCCAGGGGAGAAAGTTGAAGGGGGCCTGGGAACAGCAAAGTCAGGCTGAGACCGCTGGTGCCCCAGTCATCTATGCTTATCTGTGCAGCTGGACCTCGATGGGGTTCAGCCCACTGAGCTCGAGGCTGATCCCAGGGCACTGGATTCCATTTGATGGTGGTCCACACAGCACAATCAGCCATTGCCAGTGCGCTGTTCAGACCTATGGGCTCCCACCATAGGAAGACACATATTGTCTTTGGCCCTGTAATCACTGGGGGTTCGGTCTTATGAGAATACCCATACAGCTCATTGGAAGGTGTGCAGATTTAGACCCAAGCAGGTGTCAATTCAGCCTTGAATCCGAAAGCTGTGGGAAGGCTTCTGAAAAGTGGCGGTGCTTCTGTGTCTGTCCTCTGCATACGGACTGGCTTGACACGGACAGGCTCGTGGCTGGAAAGGCCAGCAAGTGATGATGACGTGATGAATGGATGGTGAGGCTCTCAAGAACTGATTCGTTCTGGATCCTGGCACTTATCTAGACCTTTCTGTTGATCGGAAGGGGTTCTGGATTCAGAACCTCTGGGCTATGATATGATTAGTTGTAAATCCTGAATTTGTTCCCACATCTGTTCTTCTTAGGACAGTGAGGGAATGGGGCAGTTTCACAGGGTCCAGCTTCTACCTACTCGTCCAAAATGAAGAGGGAGAAATGAGAGACATTTGGGGAGTCTCTACCATGACAGAGATGGCTCCTGTCACGTCCCACAGCTGGAGTGCCAAGAAGCATAAGCAGTTGCCTTTGGGAATTATTAACTGGGAACAGCAGCAGCAGCCAAGTGACTTCGGCGCCTGTCAGCAACTGCGGGACATTCACGTCACCCCAGGGGAGGCTGGCTCAAAGACTCATGCCACACATTTCCAACAGCACATGTGGAATGCCAAACTAAGAAACCAAGTACTAAGAAACCTCATGGGGGGAGATAAATGAAAAACTGAAACATCTGACAAATTATGCTTAAAGCCTCATTAAGATTGCGTTCATCCTTTGACGCAAAGAACTCTGGATGATGGTTTCCACCTATGAGGGAATGGTAGAATGGACAGGAAAACTCCTCCGAACGCCCGGTTCATGAAAACTTATATTACCTAGGGGAAAAGCATAATACAGGTCAGAGTTGGCCCAAATAGGGACTCCAAAGACTGGCATAAGCCATGGAGTGAAATGAGCCACCTAGATCAATACTATCAATCAATTTCATAATATAAATCAATTTCTAACTTCTACTGCCTAGAATCTGTGTCTCCTTGAGCCAGTGAGCATCACATGACCATACAAGGGAAGGGGAAATGAAGATTTACATAACACGTCCTATATGCAAGCACTCACTACAGATGTGTTCTCCTACCTATAATGACTTAGTGTCTAAGACAAAGCTTTGTCTGGAGCCTGACCACCTGGCCTCGTCCCTTTACAGCGGTGGGCCCGCAGGAAAGTGATGATTGCACCGTGTCGCGGTTTCCTCATCTGAGGAAAAGGAGCTACCATTCAATGAGGTAGTGACGGGTGTTCCAAAAGACTTAAGAAAATAGGCTAACCAACCTACTCTTACGACAGCACCTGGCATACGGCAAGCACTCCATATTATGTTGCCTATTTCTCACTTTCCCCGCAGCGCTCTTGTGAAGAAAATGAAACCCGGTAATTAGGTAACAGTGTCTTCAATTTACAGAGGCGGCAATTTCGCTTGCCAAGACAAGCAATTAACTTGTTCAGAGTCACAGGAAGCCACAGAGGTAAAAAGCCATTCTTTTCCCACTATACAATGCCCGCCGAGTTTTTTACGCTGTTACTAGCCAAGGCCCACTACAAAACAAAGTCAATGAGTGAGACTTCCTCAAGGGAGTCAGATTGTGCTAAAAGGAAATCAGAGTGTGCTAATCTTGACATCTCTCAACTAAAAAATGCTTATTGTCTTCCCAGTTACACAATGTTCAAGAACACAGCTGTCCAGGCTGTAAAAGCCACCAGCCAGCTTCTAGTGAATTAGGTAGACCTAGAGCTTTCAAAAGCAAGCCTTGAGGGAATTAGGGGGAAGAGGAAAAGGAAAGGAAGGGGAGGGGACTGAAGGGTGAAAAGATCCGATGGAAATGTCAAAACAAAAAACCACAAGCATATATTTGCCCCTAAGGCATCTGCCATGACTTACTAAATTGAGGGCAAAAGCGCCCAACTTAATCAATGAGATGGCCTCGTTCCAATACGCCCGGCTCTGACTTACACAGGCTGAAGGCCTGCGGGGCCCTCTTACTCACTGGGAGATACCGGACAGGTCACAGGTCAATCTTAAATAACTGGAAGCAAGATGTCATCGAGCAGAAAAAATAGGCTTACTCTTGTCTTCCCTTCTTTCTTCCAGGGATCGAATTTGGAGAGATAATGTTTAATACAAGACATCAAACCCAGGTCAGAGAACCTGATTTCCAGGCCTAAGAAGGGCCAGACGACCCCCACTCCGGGCGCGGGCCCCCCACTGGGCCCGGTCCTCCTCCGTCCTTCCGTTTTCCCCTCCCTCGCTCCCTCGGCAACCGTGGGGCACAGAGCGGGAACCGGGGCTGCCCCAGGCCACTTGCCATCTCCTCCTCCACCCTTTCGACAATTGCTGCAACTCCGAAGAGACCGCCCTGGTCCCCAGGAACATGCTGTCAGCTCTTTTCTCTATTCACCACCCTCCCCACGGCAGCTACCAGAGAAGGGCGCGCAGCGGCGTGGGTGCGAGCGGCGGGAAGCGGCCCCAGGATGACACCTCGCCGAGCCGGCTCCCCCAGGAGCACACGCCGCACCGCGGCCGGCGGCGGCGAGGCCCGGGCCGCCCGCACATCGGCCCCCGGGAGCCCGCCGTCCCCACGGCCCCGCCGTCCCCGCGGCCCCGGGCGACCCGGACGCCCGCCCGCCGCCCACTCACCGCCGCACTCGACCGAGTACTGGTCTCCCCAGTCCCCGGACTGCGGGCTGCAGCCGCCGCCTGCCTGGGCCTCCTGCTGCTGCCGATGCTGCAGCTCCTGCTTGAGCAGGGACAGCGGCGAGTAGTGCTCAGTGGCCAGCGCGCCCGGGCGCGGCCCGACGGACAGGACCCCCAGCAACAGCAGCACCAGGACGCGCCGGGCGGCGTCCGCGGCGGCCACAGCGCCGCCCCAGCAGCAGTAGCAGTAGCAGCAGCAGCAGCAGCAGCAGCAGCAGCCGGCAGGTGCCATCTTTCCTCAAGGCGCATGTGCGGCAGCCCTCGCCGCACGCTGCGGCCTCCCAGCCTTAACCCGCGGCGGGCAGGTGGGCCGTGGCAAGGGGGAGGGAAGGGGTGTGGCGTTGCCTGCTGGGAGTTGTAGTCCCAGCTCGGCCAGCCGCGAGTCCCCTTTCCGAGGCTGAGACTACGAATCCCAGCAAGCACCGCACGGGACAGGCTTTCCGGTCTGATGTCTGACGTCTTTCCCCGCCACTGAATCGGAAGTTCTCGGCTGCAGTTGCGTGGAAATGGGCACCGGTGGGCGGTATGGGCTACGGCCAGGCAAGGGCAACGCAGAAGGGGTGGTCGCGGGCAAGGGGAACACCGATGGGGTTGCAGCTACTCCCACTCCCACTGCTGCCTCGGCCTCCTGCCAGTACAGGTGCATCGAATGCAACCAAGAGGCCAAGGAGTTGTACCGAGACTATAACCACGGAGTGCTGAAGATAACCATCTGCGTGAGTTGCCAGGCGTGGGGTGTCCTGGGGAAGAAAATGGCGTGGCGGGATTTGGGGACCATGAGAGGCAGTGGGATATGTATGTCAGCGTTTTAGGGCAGAAAAATCAACGAGTTTCAGGCTCCTGTAATACAGTCTTCAGTTTAATACTTGACATTCCTGTCCGGAGTCAGTCGAGACTTCGCGGTTATCCATAGTGTTAAAGAACTCACTACCCTGCAGTGGTTTTCTCATACCCGTCGTGTTTGCTGGTGAGACCTAACGCGGCGGACGGATTCTCGAATGGAGATGGATGTAGGCGTTGTGCAGAGAAATTTAAAAATCGGATTATGTTGACATTTGAGTTCACGCCCAAACTCTTTAAATTTTAGCTGTTCACCCTTGCACGGGTAAATGTTATCATCCGTACACTCCATAACCTGTATTAAATTTTCCTAGAACACTTTATGTCGGGTTCATCCTTTGCGATGATCGAATGTATAGTTTGTGTTGTGTGCAACGCACTAAGTTGGACGTTGGTGACACAAAAACCAAAAATGACGAGTTAACGGGACTTTTTATGTTTAAAAAGTCACAAAATTGGAGGTTCTTTTTGCGGTATTAGCAAAGAACCAGCCGCATAGTAGGCAGTCAGAAGGTTTTTGTCCCATTTCTGATCTGATGATTTGCTAGTAATAATCCTCATTCGGAAAACATGGCCTGGTGTTAATACACAAGGGAGTGTATTACACAAGTGTAATACACAAGGGAGTGTAATTTAAACACACACACACACACACACACACACACACACACACACACACAACTTGACCCCACTTCCTCCTTTGTTTGGGCTCCCGCTCTTTTTCCCCGTCCCTTTGACAGCAAAAGTCCTTTAAGAGATATTTTTAATTGCTATCTCGATTTCCTTTCCTAGTTTCTCTTGAATCTTCTTCAGACACACTTTCTTCCCACCCAGCATTTCACTAGAAACTGTTCTTAAGATCACAGACCTCTGCTTTGCTAAATCCAATAGTCTATTCTCAGCGAACTGTCAGCAACATTTGACCTTATTACTTTCCCCTGGACACGCTGCGTGCACTTGCCAGGACACCAGGCTCTTCCAGTTTTCTTACCTTGTTGGCTGTTTCCTCTCAATCTCCTTTCTGGTTCTGTGTCACCTGCCTCACCTCTTAACCGTGAGGCTCAGTTCTTGGGCCTCTTCTCTGTCTACACTCTCTCCTTTGAAGAGCTCATTCTGGCTCATGGCTTTAAAGACCATCTACACTCTGACAGTTCCCAAGTTTGAACCTCTAGCCTGAACCTCTTCCTTGAATTCCAGAACACAAATGTCCAACTAACGACTTGATTTCTCCAGTTGGAGATTTCTAGTTATCTCAAACGTTCACAGTTAATGGCGGCTCTTCCGTGTTAGTTCCTAAGACCAAAAAAGTTTGGAGTCATCCTTGATTCCTTTCTCCCGCATTTATTTCCTTATTCGGGTGCTCGGCAGGTCCTGTTAATTCTGCCTTCAGAGCGTGTTCAGAATCCACTGTTTTTTCACCGCCTCTACTGCTACAGCGCTGGTCCATCATGTCTCACTGGGATTATTGTCATAATTCTTAACCTGTAGCGCCCTTGAACGTCTTGAGCCTCTTCACACAGCAGCCAAAGTGTTCCTTTTCAGATGTAAGTTAGACAGGGCGCCTGGGTGGCTCAGTCGATTAAGCATCTG
The DNA here is from genome assembly GCF_018350175.1 of Felis catus. Lineage (NCBI taxonomy): Eukaryota > Metazoa > Chordata > Mammalia > Carnivora > Felidae > Felis > Felis catus. The sequence continues at coordinate 17,452,052 of NC_058378.1, forward strand.
AGTTGGGCTCAGGTCACGATCTCGTGGTTCACGAGTTCGAGCCCCGCGTGGGACTCTATGCCAACGGCTCGGAGCCTGGAGCCCGCTTCCGATTCTGGGTCTGCCTCTCTCTCTGCCCCTCCCCCGCTCACATTGTGTCTCTCTTTCTCGCGAGAATAAATTAAAACATATAAAAGTTTTTTTTTAATGTAAGGTAGAGGAGCACCTGGCCGGCTCAGGCAGTAGAGCATGAGACTCCTCATCTCCAGATTGTGAGTTCAAGCTGCATGTTGGGCATGGCGCCTACTTAAAAAATAAATAACTAAAAAATAAAATAAAATTGAAGTTTTCTCAAACTTCCCAGTGATTTTCCATCTCACTCAGAATTAAGGTCAGAATCCTTGCACTGGTTTATAAGGCTCATGTAGTCTCTTGCTACTCTCCATTATTCTACGGCAGTTTCATTGCCTCCTGATAGTTTTGTTATTGTTGTTGTTTTGGTTTTGGGGGGGTTTTTTTTGAGAGGGAGAAAGAGAGGATCCCAAGCAGGTTCCGTGCTGTCAGCATGGAACTCAACACATGGCTCAGTCCCACGACCATGAGATCATGACCTGGGCCAAAATCAGGAGTTGGATGCTCAACCAACTGGAGGCAGGCACCCCTGCCTCCAGATAGCTTTTAAACCAGGCAAGTTCCTTCCTCAGGGCCTTTGCACTGTGCCTGGAACACTCTTCTGTCAGGATCTGACATGGCTAATTCCCTCACCTCCTTCAAGTATTTTTATTGGCCTCTCAGAGAGGTCTATTCTGACCACCCTATTACAAATTGTGGTTCCCCCTGCCAGGTCTGGTATGCCTTATCACCTCTCCCTGCATTATCTTTCCCATAGCACCTGTCATCTTTGAATATTCTATAAAACTGACTTATTTGTTATTTATTGCTTGTCTCTTCCCGCTGAAATACAAGCTACACAAGAGATTACATATAATTTATTCATTAATGTAGCTAGATCATCCAGAACAGTGCCTGACACATAGTAAGTATGCAATAAATATTTGTTGAATGAACGAGCCATTTCTATGTTTTTAGATGGTGATATCCTTGTCCATCCTAGTACAAGGGAGAGAATATTAAGTTATATGGGATCTAAACTTAATAATTTTTGGACTGGCACAATTAAGTCATCTGTCTTTTTTTTTTTCTCAACGTTTATTTATTTTTGGGACAGAGAGAGACAGAGCATGAATGGGGGAGGGGCAGAGAGAGAGGGAGACACAGAATCGGAAACAGGCTCCAGGCTCTGAGCCATCAGCCCAGAGCCCGACACGGGGCTCGAACTCACGGAGCGCGAGATCGTGACCTGGCTGAAGTCGGACGCTTAACCGACTGCGCCACCCAGGCGCCCCAAGTCATCTGTCTTAAAGATGACAACCACATAACCATCTAACTAAAGTTAGCAATCTTTAATAATATAATATATATAACATAAATTATTATATATAATATAAATTAATCTCTATTTTTTAAAATTCTTGGCATTAAACTAACAAAATCCTTTTCCTAATCATCAGATGCTGGCTTCTCTATACCTTATTTATGGAAAGTAATTTTATGGAAAATAATTATTGGATAGCTGTTTAGGTCAGCCGCTGCACCCTCGTCTGGCTGCCCACCCGTTCCCCCAACATCGGCCCCTCTCACCTAGGAGACAGATTTTAGAATTATATTTGGGGTAATGAATGGTGGTACAGTACATTATTGTACACAGCCATTTCCTGATGAGATAAGAGTGGGTAATCTCCTTTATCATGATAATGCATAGTAATATGCATAGTAGCATTTAAAAAAAAAATTTTTTTTTAATGTTTATTTATTTTCAAGAGAGACAGAGACAGAGTGTGAACAGGGGAGGGGCAGAGGGAGGGAGACACAGACGCTGAGAAACAGGCTCCAGGCTCCGAGCCATCAGCCCAGAGCCCGACGCGGGGCTCGAACCCACAAACCGTGAGATCGTGACCTGAGCCGAAGTCGGACACTTAACCGACTGAGCCACCCAGGCGCCCCTGCATAGTAGCATTATTTAGGAAAAATCACTTCGTTGATGCTGGACTCTGAAAATTAAATTGCAAAATAATTTTTTAAAGGCCCTCCAAGTCGTGAGGGTAAAAAGTAAACAGTTTTTACACATCAGGCTATTTGTTCTGGAAAAATAGCCACAGTTGCTATAAGCTGGTAACTCATGCATGCTTCGATCCCTTGGCTACCAGCAATATACTCAGCCTGATCTCCTACCTGTATTTCTCATCCTTACCTCCCTTCCCTTTGCTCTTACATCTCCAGTGCCGTCCCCCGCAGCTTGCCCCTGTGTCTCCCGAATTTTTCTCCATCTAATGGAAGCATGTCACTTGCGTTTAGCCACTCCCTCTCCTTCAGCTTTTCACGGTTTCTTATAAGTAGGCTTAAAGATACAGTGCTTTTGACATCCTATAGTGCCCAGATTGTTTTGTGTGCTCAGATACTTGATAGGTTCATGATGGTGACAAGACAAGACTCCACTGAGATCCTCACAAGTTTGAGTTCTGTTCAGTGCGAACAGTATGGAGCCTCCACCCTTACATGCTGGATGGATGCAGAGATGGATGAGAGGGTATCCTAACCCTGAGGAGCTTCAAGTCTAGGGGGCTCCAGTTTTAAGATACATGTTTTGCTGATTGTGGAGCTAAAACGGAACAGGTTTGAGAATGAGTGGGGAAGGGGACGGCCCTAGAGATGATGGGGAGGAAGAAGTAGCAAGAACGTTCATAAAATATTGGCCAGCTTATATGCTGAAGGAGAGGTGATTTCCCAGGGCACTGAAGAACATAGCAGCAGAAAGTAATTCGTATCCATGGTAACATAGAGGTGGCGGAAATATCTGCGTTTCCGGGATGTGCATAGTCCCTTGTGCTTACGGATTTCTCAGAGGACAACTTTCTCTTTCGCGATACTCGTCCAGTCAGTAGTAAAGGGAGCGGAACGATTTTGCCAGAGTAAGAAAACATAATCTAAACGTAGCCGCCTGCCACTAGGGTGTTTTACTGTGTGTTTGTTTTGTGCCTGTGTGGGTTTCCTCCTTGCATTCAAGGTGGAGGGATCCCTCGTGGGAGAAGCAAGTAGCAGAGGCAGAACAAGGACAAATTAGGCTTAACCTGATAGGGAGGGAACCAGCGGGCTCTAATGAACTTTCAGTGCTTGTAAAATACTCAGAATGCTAGGAAGGGAAGGTGGGCGTAGCACATCACAGGGCATGTGACACCAGGAGCCGCCCCTCCTACGGGGATTCATGTCACCCTGTGTCCCTTCCATTGTAGCGCTTGCAGTAGCGTGCTTATGCATCCTCTTCTAAACTGTAAGGTCCTTGAGGATAGAGACTGACATCTCAAGGGGAGTATCTAGCATCCTGGAAGTGCTTGGTCCATAGAAATGGCTGGGAGAGCTGTTGCAATGAACGCTGTGGCCGCGACAGACACATTTGTCGGCCAAGTGATTGTAAAAGGGAAAACTGGGCTGCTGTCTTCTGCCACTTCCTCCCAAAAATTGTCCAAATCCTGGCTCAGCTCGACTTGCACTGCCGCCTCCATACGCACGGGTTTTAGGAAACTTTTTTTTAAAGTTTTATTTGTTTATTCTTGGGAGAGAGCGAGCGAGAGAGAGAGAGAGAGAGAGAGAGAGAGAACAAGCAGGAGAGGGAGAGGCGCAGAGGGAGAGAGAATCCCAAGCAGGCTCCGTGCTGTCAGCGCAGAGCCTGACATGGGACTTGAACCCACGAACCGTGAGATCATGGCCTAAGCTGAAACCAAGAGGCAGTCGCTTAACTCACTGAGCCACCCAGGTGCCCTTGAGGGAACTTGTAACGGACAGAGATAAGACCCTTGACCAGCCAGTGGTTCCATTTTACGATGCAGTAGGATCTCCAGTGTTGTTTGTAGAGAGGTGTTTTGCCCATGGGCAGCAGAGGGAGGGTGTCTAGAAAACAGCTCTTCGTCATGAATATAGGATGCCTGATTCCGCGGCTTCTGTCTAGACACTGGCTTACTCTTTGCCCAGCTGAAAAACTGTGAAATCGTTAACATCTTATGCCTCGGTGTGATTAGGCGTATTTAAATGAGGTAATAGCACGTCTCTCTTCATTGGTTCACTTGATGACTTAAGAACATACGCGTTTCTTGTAAATGACACGAATGAGGGTCGCCCGGGTGGCGCAGTCGGTTAAGCGTCCGACTTCAGCCAGGTCACGATCTCGCGGTCCGTGAGTTCGAGCCCCGCGTCAGGCTCTGGGCTGATGGCTCAGAGCCTGGAGCCTGTTTCCCATTCTGTGTCTCCCTCTCTCTCTGCCCCTCCCCCGTTCATGCTCCGTCTCTCTCTGTCCCAAAAATAAATAAACGTTGAAAAAAAAATTTTTTTAAATGACACGAATGAAGTGGAGAAACTCTTTCAGTCGGAAGTGGTTTTTCTTTACCTTCGGAATGCGGGGTCGATATCTTTCAATGCGCTTCATTTTTTTCCCTAGCACTTTGATGTAATTAAAAGGCCATCCCAGTATGTTTGCATATCCATCACTTCCATTTTTATTTTATCTTCTCAGAATTTCAAAATGTTTTATGTTTGAATTGTAGCCATTAGAACAGTTGCCTTAACTCAACTTTGTAACTAAAACTCTTTGAAATGTCACATTTCTAATGAGCTTGTTCTCTTTTTTAAAATATTTTTTATTGAAAAAAATTTTTTTAATGTTTATTTATTTTTGAGAGAGAGCATGCATGCGGAAGGGGCAGAGGGAGGGGGGACAGAAGATCCAAAGCGGGGTCTGCTGACAGCAGAGAGCCCCATGTAGGGCTCAAACTCACGGACCGTGAAATCATGACCTGACGCTTAACAGACTGAGCCACCCAAGCACCCCTCTGATGAACTCATTCTTGTACACGGTGTTATGTGTTCTGCCGGTGTTGGACTTTGATAACATTGTAATCACCTGTGTCCAAAAAAGTTAATGTAGTAGGAATTACTGAGAGCCCAGGTGTCTTGCTTCCGGTAACCTGGAACCAAGCTGCACTCCATTTGCTTATGTATAGCTCAGCATTTTCCAGCGTCTTCACCATTGTTCATCAGAGAAAGAGCATTTTCCTCCCATATTCTCAATGTTAATTGGGGGGGGGGGGGAGAGCTTCTCAGTATCTGCCACATTCTTTACTTGCTTTTAGCTCTCAGAAGCTCCGCGTGCAGGGTTACTTTTCTGAACCCCTTTCTCCAAGTCATGTTTCAAGAACCGCAGAGTTGGTGGCCATCTAGCCAATAGGCAACAGTTTATCAATGGAAGTACATTATAAATGTATTTCTTTATTTTATAACAATTCCTAAAAATTGAAAGCATTTTCTGGGATACTTTTCTGCCTAATCCAGTCTTTAAATCAAATATTTTTGGGGCGCCTGGGTGGCTCAGTTGGTTAAGTGTCCGATTTTAGCTCAGGTCATGATCTCGCTATTTCAAGAAGTCGAGCCCCACGTCGGGCTTGGTGCTGACAGCTCAGAGCCTGGAGCCTGCTTCAGATTCTGTGTCTCCCTCTCTCTCTGCCCCTCACCTGCTCATTCGCTCGTGCTCTCTCTCTCTCAATCTCTCAGAAATAAACACTAAGAAAATATTTTCTAAAAAAATCAAATTTTTTTTAGCTTCCTTACATATGAGATTAAAATATTAATATTTCTGGGGTGCCTGGGTGGCTCAGTCGGTTAGGCATCCGACTTCAGCTCAGGTCATGATCTCACAGTGAGTACCAGCCCCACATCAGGCTCTGTGCTGACAGGTCAGAGCCTGGAGCCTGCTTCGGATTCTGTGTCTCCCTCTCTCTCTGCCCCTCCCCTGCTCATGCTCTGTCTCTCTCTGTCTCAAATAAAAACATTAAGAAAATATTTTTTTAAAAAGATTAATATTTCTAGCCTAGAAGATTGTATTTAGTCATTTCTGAAACCAGAGCTTATGTGAACATTTTGTATCTGAAGAGAAGTTAATTTAAATAAATGCTGACATGTCCTTATTGCTATACAAGTCCCAAATAGACTCTGCTAGTTCAGAATCCTTTAAGATTTCAGAATGTATGAGTTTGCTTGTTCTAATATTATCTTGCATTATTTCAGAAATCCTGCCAGAAACCTGTAGACAAATATATCGAGTATGATCCTGTTATCATCTTGATTAATGCTATTTTATGCAAAGCCCAGGCCTACAGACATATTCTTTTCAATACTAAAATAAACGTAAGTTGTGCTAATTTTTTTTATTTTCTAATTTTACTTGATAATGCTCTTGCATTTTTAAAGAATAATTTGAACGGAATTAAAGAACGTTATTTTAAAAAGAAAGTCTATTAAGCATGGGTCTTTTATCTCAGCAGTGTCTGGAAGTTTCTAGAAATAGCAGGCATTGATAAACAAGGCACACAATGTTTAGTGAATATTTAAGAATACGCTCACTGGGAGGAAGTTGAAAAACTATAATCTGTATTGCCTTTTAGTGGGTTTCCTTTTGAAACAGATACCAGTTATTTCTACCAGAATAAAATTAAATATATCCAGGTAAGGAGAGAAATATAGCTAGAGGAAGTACGCGACCATTAAAAGAGAAATATTTTAATACAATGTATTACATTTTATATCCTGTTGAGGGAATTCCTTCCCCTCCCCCACGTTAAATAACCAGGGCAGAAACCAATTTGACAATAAATTTCATATATTGAAAAAAAATAAAAAAATAACCAGGGCAGTTTTTAAATTGCTAGAGCATTGATTCCCAACCTTTGGTACACAATGGAATCACCTGGGAGAGAGAGGGTGGATAGCAGTTCATCCTTCCAAGCCGAGGCCTCGCCCAGAATCAGTTACATCAGAATCTTTGGGGATGAGTTCAGGCATCAGTATTTCTTAAAACCCCCAGGTAATTCTGAAGTGCAGCCAGGAGAACCACTGTGCCAACTAGAAGAACCTCAGAAACCCACACTGATAGCTATCCTGGGACTGCATTGCATTTGCACACACTTTCTTTTCCCCACTTTATATTGATATAGAAAGTCCAATGGGTAATGGGTTTTATTTTATTTTTTAAAGTTTATTTATTTTGATGGGGCGCCTGGGTGGCGCAGTCGGTTAAGCGTCCGACTTCAGCCAGGTCACGATCTCGCGGTCCGTGAGTTCGAGCCCCGCGTCAGGCTCTGGGCTGATGGCTCAGAGCCTGGAGCCTGTTTCCGATTCTGTGTCTCCCTCTCTCTCTGCCCCTCCCCCGTTCATGCTCTCTCTCTGTCCCAAAAAAATAAATAAATGTTGAAAAAAAAAATTAAAAAAAAAAAAAGTTTATTTATTTTGAGAGAGTGAGGGGCAGAGAGAGAGAGAGGGACAGAGAATCCCAAGCAGGCTCCACACTGTCAGCACAGAAACCTGAGGCAAGGCTCAAACTCACAAACCGTGAGATCATGACCTGAGCTGAAACCAAGAGTTGGACGCTTAACCGACTGAGCCACCCAGGCACCCCAGGAGAAACATGTTGTAAAAAGCCGATTCTTGTTACCTGATAATTTTTATTTTTGCCCAAATTTCAGACTCTTTAGAACTTGCAGCTTTAAAAATTTCTACCTTTTAATTACTGTTTTTTCCATATATTAATTGACACTCATCCAGCATAGGGCCATTTTTTAAAAATTTATGTTCAGAACAGATGCGGGCGAGGACGGGGAGAAAGAGGATCTCTTTTGTACTGCTGATGGGAATGCAAACTGGTGCAGCCATTCTGGAAAGCAGTATGGAGGTTCCTCGAAAAATTAAAAATAGAAATACCCTATGACCCAGCAATTGCACAACTAGGTACTTACCCAAGGGATACAGGTGTGCTGTTTCGAAAGGGCACATGCACCCCAGTGTTTATAGAAGCACTATCAACAGTAGCCAAAGAATGGAAAGAGCCCAAATGTCCATCGATGGATGAATGGATAAAGAAGATGTGGTACATATATACAATGGAGTATTACTCGGCAACCAAAAAGAATGAAATCTTGCCATTTGCAACTACGTGGATGGAACTGGAGGGTATGATGCTAAGCAAAATTAGTCAGAAAAAGACAACTATCCTATGATTTCACTCACATGAGGAATTTAAGAGACAAAACAGGTGAACATAAGGAAAGGGAAGCAAAAGTAATATAAAAACAGGGAAGGGGACAAAACATAAAGACTCTTAAATACAGAGAACAAACAGAGGGTTGCTGGAGGGGTTCTGGGAGGGGGGATGGTCTAAATGGGTAAGGGGCATTAAGGAATCTACTCCTGAAATCAGTTGTTGCACTATATGGTAACTAGGATGTAAATTAAACAATAAATTAAAAAATAAAATAAATGAAAGTAAACATTTAAAAAAAACTTAAAACTTAAAAATAAATAAAATAGAAATAAAAATTTATGTTCAGAATAGTAGTTTCCTATGTGGTATGATGGAATCTTCAGGTTAAAATGTGTCCTCATTGCTGCTTCTGCCTATCCACGAGTCACGTGAATTCTGTGCTTGATTCTGTGTATAGGACAGATGCTGAAAATAGAGTGTGAAGGGTGGACTACTCTTTAGAGCGGTATTTCTTAGCGAAGGGCGTACATCAGAATCCCGCCTTGCCCCCAGGACTGTTTCAAAATTGCATGTGTAGGATTTACTTCCCAAGATTCTGAGTCAGGACTGGGGCCTCGACATTTGCAATCTGAAAAATCTCCCCGTGTGATTCTGATGGTCATTGCTGATGAAGAGCCATTGGGTTTACAGGCAACACAATTACACACTTAACCGGGCAGTCCTGAATTTGAAAAGCTGTGGGATGGGAGGTTCTTCAAAACCACAAGTACTTAGCTACGTCTGTGCCTACTCGATATTACGTGTAATTAGGTGTTTCTCTACCCAGTAAATGGCATTGTCTTTTTGGCTACCAGATGCACGGGAAACTCTGCATATTTTGTTTGCTTTGCGAAGCGTACCTGAGATGGTGGCAGCTTCAAGATTCAAACCAGAACACTGATCCCAACGACTTCATCAGATATGCCAAGGAGTGGGATTTCTATAGAATGTTCGCAATTGCTTCTCTAGGTACGAAGAAGCCACGCTTTCTGTTCTCAGCCAACTAGTCCCCACTATTCTGATCACAAGTGAAGTGGGTGGGCTTAATCATTGGTAAGAGGAGGGGGTTAACATAGGACTTGAGACTTGAACGTTCAGCTCTACTGCTAAGCTGCTAGATGAGTTTGTCTAAATTATGTGCTTGCTTGCTTTTTTATTTGTTACCACACATCTGTTACGGAAATGGTTAGGTTTATCAGATTAGAGAGTTTCGTAAAATATGTTGAGGCATACCATCGTCGATAAAACTCTTAAATTTAATTTCTGATTGTCCAGTTGAAAGACTCCCCAGGTCTCATCTTTATTAAAACAGACTGATAATGGCCAGACCTTATCCAATGTGTTGTGCTAATTGCATTGAACTCATGCAACCTGTTTAATAGGGAAAACTTGTTCTTTCTCTGACTGCATTCAGGAAAAGTGACTCCTGTCCCAAGTTCCTTAAGTTCAAGGAACTGCTTTTCTCCAGAATTCGAGTTTGTGACTGAGGTCAGAATTGTGTTGAATTAATTTCTGCCACTGTTTTCTTACTTACAGGCTTCCATGCTCTGCTTCTAAAACTCTTTGGTTATAATGAAATATTGTTTTAGCAATATTGAGTCTCCAGTGCACTGCAGTGTCATATTCCTGGACTGTGTGTCCTCTTTTGTCCCATTTTCTTCTCTGTTTGCTCTCACTTCCTTGGTCCTCTCATCCGTTTCTGAGGTTTTAAAATTTACATTTTAAGAATTCGCAAACGTATATAATAATATTAAAAACATCCTTGAGAACGTTGCCTACGCCAGGAACTAGAACCTAATGTAATTTTAAGCTTTAAAGCAAAACCTCTTAAAATTTCTGAGGATAAGCTCCCGTGTGCCCGTAATTTTTAATATAAAAAATAAACCAGGCTTATTTTCAAATAGTTCAGAATTGCTGTAGCACCTACTCTATAGTGGATATTTTGACACTCAGAAATTTTTCCTACTGTTACTTTTTTAATCCACTATTAGGTTCTGACCCCCTAAAATCGGTTATTAAAAAATGCCCTACATAAATATAGCATTTTATAATTTAAACACTGCTTTTACGATTTTATCAACTTAATGTTCACAACCATCCTCTTTGGTAGATAGGTTAGGTTCTCCCGTGGAGACATAGAAGCAGGAAGGCAATGATTTCCCCAAAATCCCACCGCAGCTTAGTGTCAGCACCGAGACAGGTGGCTCCCCGGGCTCCCCGTCTGGTGTTTTCTCCGTGCAGCCCTCTGTAGGCAGGTGAGGTCCTCCTGAACCCGGCTGATCCATGAAAGCCTCATAGTATCTGTCTTGTGAAAGACTGTGCAGAGCCCAAGGGCTGGTGCAAACACATAAATCTCTCAAGTTCTGAGTTAGATAGATGTGGAGGTTATCTGGTCCACCCTTCTCTCCAGTGCTAGAAATCCTTCCCTCAGCTCTGCAAAATGATCTAGCTTTGTTTGAGTATCTCCAGCAACAGGAGACGACCCACTATTAGATTGTTCTTGTTGTTAAGGAATTCTTTGTTGCTTTTATTACTTTTTTGGTCCAAATCTGAGGCTATAAGATGAGCCTGTTTGAGCAGATCTTTGCAGTTGACAAGCCCTTGGTGTCCCTGTCATGTAGGTCGACCGGCCAAAATTATTTTTGATTCTAATCACCTATGTTTGGAACCTCTTTAGTTTGACTCTGTTTGGTTATAAAACATTTTAGGAAGGATACAGTTGTCTCTCCTATAAGATGACACATGTGTTCCAGAAAAACCAGATTCTGCAGAAACGTACATAACATAGCTTATGGGAAAAAATAGAATTAGGGACAGATCACTCAAAACGTATGCAGCTGGGTAATCAGAGGACTAAGAGTCTGAACAAAAATAATACCACAGTTAAAAGAAATGTTAAAATCCTAGTTAATGGGAATAGAACAGCCCGTGCTCTGTTCTGTGGACCCAGTGGAACTGTGGCTTCTCCTGTACTGGACTCTATGAATACTTTCTGGAAGGATAAGGAATTGCACTCAGAAAGCTTGTTAACATGAATTAAGGAAGTTTTAAATTTAGATAACAGTATTCAAAATCTTGTAGATACTAGGTATTCAATAAATAGTGGAAGAATGAGCAAAGAAAAACATCTTCATATGCAATTCTTAGGCTGGGTCCCGTCTTTCGGACTTAAAAAAACCTCCATATTCCTGTATTATTCTTTCTGTGGAGGCCTCGAACACTGAAAATACCTAAACAGAGTCTTACTTCCTAGAAAGAGCTTCAGAGGGCCGATGATCACAATCCTAACGGACTGACTTTTGCTTCGGTGGGTGATGAAATACTCCACGAAAGAACTGTTGAACTATGTTTCTGAAATCATACCAGCAGGATTTGACACAAAAGGCAGGGGCTTATTAAAAAAAAAAAAAAAGAAAAGAAAAAAGAAGGAGGGAGGAAAAAGAAAATTTGATCTCGATAAAGCAATTCTAATGAAGTCAGCCGGTAAGTTGTATTTTGGAATTGTGGCTTATTTGGTTTTAGAGAGATATGGTTCAGATCGGGACATTCATGTGTTTGTCCTCCGTTCCCTCCTTAGAACAAGCTGCCTTTTTTACTGGCATCTTTACTTTCCTGTGGGTAGAACGACCGACGACAGCGAAAAAAAAACCCGACTTCATTTTGCTGCTGAAAGCATTATTGTTGTCGAGCTACGGAAAACTCTTGCTGATTCCAGCCGTCATTTGGGAGCACGACTACACATCCCTGTGCCTCAGACTCATCAAAGTATTTGTCCTTACATCCAATTTTCAGGCAATCAGAGGTATGTTTATGTTTTATCCTGTCTCCTCCGCGTTCAGCCCACACACAAGCTTAAAGCCTTGCGCCTCCGACACGCTCTTGCCAAACCTGTTAAACTCTGGAATTCTTCATAGAATAATAATAACAGGGCCTGGCACTCCTCTAATGCCTTATTCAGAGCGCGTAGTCGGTATTTGTTCACGTTAACCACGTGGTATTTTTTAGTGCTCAAAGTGCCTTCATGTGCAACATCTCAGTGCCGTGGGGTTAGTAGGGCAGCCGTTATTACCCTCCGCTTTGCGGATGACTTGTCCAAATGTACGTGGCGGGGCAGTCGTCAAGCCAGGAAGCACAGCTCCTGCCACACCAAAGAAGGGATGAGCAGCCTTGGGGGTCTTCATTTTCCCCATCCGTTGTGAGAAAGAAGGGTTATTTTAAATGAGGCTGCTACCTGATACCTTTTATCGTAATGCTTCCTGTTAAACTCTCTGTTTGTCTCCGGGTTTGTTTGTTTTTGTTTTGTTTTGTCGATCTCTCTTTTTTTTTTTTTTTTTTTTTAACATTTATTTATTTTTGAGACAGAGAGAGACAGAGCATGAACGGGGGAGGGTCAGAGAGAGAGGGAGACACAGAATCCGAAACTGGCTCCAGGCTCTGAGCTGTCAACACAGAGCCCAATGCAGGGCTCAAACTCACGGACCGCGAGATCATGACCTGAGCTGAAGTCGGTCGCTCAACCGACTGAGCCACCCAGGCGCCCCATTGTCGATCTCTTTATAACCTTAAAATCTGTTCTTAATTTTCTCCCTCAGTATTCATGGAAATCTGTGTCTTGATTTCAGGAGGAGAAACTTCGTGTGTTTGTTATCGGCACATGCTTTGTTTCTCTCCAGAGGTCCGTAGATTTTTAAAAAGTGGGAGAGGATAACAGCACCAGTTAATAAGAACAAATAGAGATTTTTCTCAAAAACAGCTTTACGAAAGAGTTCCATTCAGAATGCCACGTACTTTACATGCTGACATCACTTAAACTCTTAAGGACTTACTAGTTGTCTGTTCTTTCCCAGTGACCCTGAATATCAGCCGAAAGCTCTCCTTTCTGGCCATCTTTAGTGGCTTACTGGTGGAAAGCACCATGGTCTACTTCTTCCAGAGGATGGAATGGGACGTGGGAAGTGATTGCACCATCTATAAATCTCAAGACTTTTGAAGAGGGTACAAAAGCCTCTTAGCATTCACACACGCAGACGGGCGTCCTCCTCAAATGAGACCAACGCCATCGCAGAATCCGTAGATGCCCTTACGTGACCCAGCCCCTGACTGCCTCTGGGTCACCTCGGCCGCCCCCCCCCCCACCCCCCCGAGGACTTCAGTGCACATCTCTCTGGGTCCTTCACTTTAGGTCAAGGACATCCACATCCGTGCTTTGCTGCTTCCTGGGGCCCTATTCTCCGCCTCTCTGACACCGGCACGCCATGTCACTTGTAGCGGGACCTGACTCCGAAATCTGCCCCATTGGCCGCTGTCCCCCCCACCCCGCCCCAGTCCCTCATCCTCCCTTCCACGGGCCCTGCTGTGAGCTGCCTCTTCACCTTCCCTCCACCTCCACTTCTGACCGGCCTTGCTTCGCTTTTTACCCACCTGCAAATGTAGGCAGCTGCCAGTTCATCCCCATTAGTTCCCGAACCCATCAGCTCCTTGCCTTTCTGCCAGCCGCGCCTCATTCGAGCCGTTGGGGTGACTCCGCGGCCGTCTTCCCCATGAGGCCAGCGCTGCGCGTGCACAGAACCTCAGCTGGACCTCCGTGATGCCCCTCTGCCTTCGTGGTCACCTCCAGTGAACCTCCCCCACGCTCCTGCCTCCCGAGTCTGCCCTCCCGTTGCTGAGAGTCGAGCTGGTTACGCTATTGCTGGAGCTTTGTTCCTTCTTCAGCTCAAAACTCGTTTGGTCGCCTGCCTTCTTCCCTCCTTCCCTCCCTCTGGTCCTGGACCCGTGCTCGTCTTCCTCTCTGGGCTGTTTGCTCCCTGGAAGCGTCCTCTCCCCCCCCCCCCCCCACCCAGCTCACAGTCAGTCTCCTGGCCCACAGCCTGGCCCTCCCTGCAGCCTGTGCTGGCCGCGCGGGGGGCCTGGAGCAGACCCAGAGGCCGGTTTGGGGGTGGGGGTGCAGGCGGCGAGGGAAGCACAAAAGTGGCGGGAGAGAACCCCAGGTCCGAACCTTCTCCACTGCGGAAAGGCCGTCCTCCCTCCTGTGGCCTCAGTCTCCCCTCATGCTCAGCCAATGCTCTTCCTTTCCAGGTCTTCAGACACAGCTCTTTTCATTGTCCTCTCCCGTGCCCTGGCTCCTTCCCCTCTGCAAACCGTACCCGCACAGCTGTCTGTTCTAGAACAACTGGTCAAGCCTGCTTCTTCACCGCCTTTCCTCTTTGTAGGACATACTTTCTCCCATAGTCTCCTGACTCTGCCCTCCTAAAAATCAGAGGGAAGCCAGTTGCCAGGTCTTTGTCAGACTCCTCCCTTAGCTCTGCTCTGGAAGCTCACCCAGAGCCCCTCCTTCTGAGACCGGCCGCCCGTTCTGTCGGTCTTTTGTTCACCGGCTTCCCAGCCCCGGGACTCTGACCTCAGCTTCTCTCCTCTCTCTTGCCGTTCACGTTCAGCTCCTAGGACGTAGGCCTCCCAGACCCAGCACCTCCAGCTTGCCCCTCTGCCCGCTCCCTCTGCCCGTCCACTGCCTCCCAGGCAGTGCCAGCACGGCCCCGCCTTCACCTCTGAAGCTGAACTCCAGCTCACCGCCCTGCACCCACCCAAACAGAATCCTTGCCCAAAGCTTTCCTCTGGAAACGTCCCTTTTCACTCAGACCCCGGGTCAGCTCTTGTCTCCTGCCTGAAAGGTTACAACAGCCTCCTCCCAGGCCCTCAACCCAGACCGGCGCCACGCACCGTGGTGGCGTCCCTCCATGTCTGTCCTCGTCTCTTACTGCTGACCCTGGAGGTTCTTGTCTCTTCCTGAGGAACGACTTTGTATGTTCTCTTAGCATAAGCGTGGTCCTCAGTGTTCCGGTCCCAGTTTGTTCTCCGCAGACGTGTTCCTACCCCCATCTTCTATTACAGCCTCCGCACTTCCTCATATGTCTTCTGCTCTCCCCGGGGCCTGGAGTGGCCTCGTCTCTGCCCAACCAGATAGAGTCAGTCATCTTGGCTTCTCTGTGGAAGGAAGGCTTTCCAAAAACTCGAGTCTGTGGGCTCACTCCCGTTCACCCCCCCCCCCCCCCCCCACTCCCCAAGGCCCAGCCCAGCACCACAGCGGTCGTATCCAGGATTTCCGGAGACTGTTCTGGTCCTACTTCCCCAGGTGCTTCCACTGGTCACGCGATCCACTGTAATTTCCAGTCAGGAAAACAAAGTCACCTGCCTCACAACTGTTGGAAAACCATTGTCCTCCTATTACGTTACCTCATGTTTTATATTGTCCACATCTTCTATTCCGATTCCAAGCGTTTATGCCTGACTCCCCCCGCCTGGGTAAAAGGTTGGTTCTGGGAGAGACTGGGTGGTTTATACATGAGGAGATAGCATGTTTCCCAAAGTACAGGGCCTGCCCCAAGAAGAATGTGTTGAGTTGATTTTGAGCAGAATGTGTCACCCTACATACTTCTTTTACTGCCCACAGTTGTGTTCTTTATTATCTGTGGCACAACCAACTGCCCTTGCAACAGAGAAGACATAAAATACAAACCAAGCTCCTCATTTCTGTTGAGCAAAGCGACGCAAAGATTTGGATACACTTCCTGAAAAAGAAAGCTATGGTTATGGCATCGGAAACCCCCCAAAACTACCACATAGCCCCCATAAGAAACAACCGAACCACATATAGGCACAGACCCAGGCAAGCTCAGAGCCCGGGGTGCTGCCTGGGGAATGAGGGATAGGACAAGGGGAGAGTCCTACTTTGTAGACCACTTCAGGGAAGCTCTGGAAATGGAGGAGGAACGTGAATCCATGATCCACACCTAATAAAAGATCCATGTTTCGTTCCTTTGACATGTTTATATCTTTTTAATTTAAATGGTAAGTTACTGGCTGTAAATAATGTATTTAAAATAGTATTGTGTTCTTACAACAACAGAAGTATTTTTCTCTTAATAAAGTCAAAATAAACAGCTTTTGTGAATTTTTCATGAATTCAGTATTTTCCCCTGTGACTAAGCTACTGTTTAAAAATGGCTAACCCAGGGGCGTCTGGGTGGCTCAGCAGGTTAAGCATCCGACTCTTGATTTCAGCTCAGGTCATGATCTCACAGTTTGTGATTTTGAGGGAGGGGGAAAGGAAAGGAACTTTCCAGTGTCCCTGGAGGGAAAATAACCATGCATGCCAAGCCCTGGAGGGCAGAGAGTGTAACATGTGCAGGGAACCGAAGAGCCCACACAACTGGGTGGAGCGTGGGTGCTGGGGGTTTTAAAAATGAGCCCGGGAAGCTACGTAAGGTCAGATAACAGAGGGCCTCGGGAATTGTAATTTATCCCGAGGATGATGAAACCAACACAGAACGCTAAAAAGAAGATGCCAAGGTAAAAAGTAAAACCAACTGGAATGACCTTGCATAATAGCCATAGGATGGAGCCTGTAGAAAAAAAATGACAATGTAATATGCTGGTCACAGCTTTTCGAACCTTTGACCTGTCAGCTCGTCAGTGAAGACGAACACATCATGATCTTTTAATCCACACTCGATACACCCCCAATCTTTCTTGAGCACCACAAAGGTATTTATTTTTATGAAAACAACTATTCGAAACCCTTTCCCTGAGGGGCGCCTGGGTGACTCAGTCGGTTGAGCATCTGACTTTTCATTTCGGCTCAGGTCACGATCTCATGGTTCCTGGGTTCGAGCTCCGCATTGGGTTTTGTGCTGACAGTGCGGACCCCTACCCCGCTTGCTCTCTCTCAAAATAAATAAATAAACTTAAAAAAAAAAATATATATATATATATATATATATATATATATATATATATATGTATATATATATATATTTTAAACCCTTGGTGTTGGTGAGCCGGAGTCAGCTAAAGGCTGTGCAAGGTATAGTAGAAGACTACAGAGGAGACCCATCTGATCCAAATCTGCACTCGGAGTCCATCCAACATATTGGTTATTACATCCTCCTTGGGCCGAGCCGAGAAAGGGTAAGACTCCAGGAACACCGCAGAGAGGCCACCCACAGGTGCCCGGCAGGTGCGCTTGAACTAGTGATGAGTTCTCCCCCACCCCACGGAGTTCATCTTTCTCGCCTGTCAGCAGCCCTACGTATTTTTCAACATGTTTTAATGAAAAAGTTCAACGATACAAAAAAGTTACAAGGATTCTGCAGTGAAAACCCATATATCCACCACCTACGTTTTACAGTTGTGACATCTTTCCCTGACTTCTTTTCAGGTTTGTTTCTATGAGGAGTCCTGAGATGACAGAATCACTCAGTTAGTTACACTGGGAAGTTACAAGGTAGCGGTGGTACTTGGAGCTTTAGAAAGGCGCCTATGATTTCCAAGACACCCCTTCCCTGCAAGATCGAGATGTGGTCTCACAACGACAGCAAAAGGTATTTATATGCAAATCCACTGGAAGCTATAAAAATCAAATCCCTTTCAGATAGCCCCGCTTTCATTGCAAGTATATGTATTCAAGCCACCAAAGAAAACCTGCCCCCTACTCACAGTCTGATGGGTTATGGTCACACGGTGGCTACTCTGACAGACCCCAGCGCTGGCCCTGGAGTGTTTCACATCACCCAGAACCAGAGGAAAGCGCCCAATTTATGAGAGCACAATATAGACTAATCAGGCACATGGAAAATAGACAGTGGTCTTGTCAAAAGACTTCAGCAAAGTGAATGAAGCCCTTTGAACTAAGTTGGGACAAAAGCACTGTCACAAATACAAGAGTCACAGAAGGCATTTTTTTAGATATTTATAAGACAAAGAGGCATCGATCAGAAAAGTTAGGTATTTTTAAAAATGTTTTCTAATGTTTATTTTTTGATGGGGGGAGAGGCAGAGAGAGAGAGGGAGACACAGAATCTGAAGCAGGCCCCAGGCACTGAGCTGTCAGCACAGAGCCTGACACAGGACTCGAACCCAGGAACTGTGAGATCATGACCTGTCCGAAGTCAGACGCCTGACTGACTGAGCCACCCAGGCGCCCCTACAGATATTTTTTTGAATCACAGTCTTCTATGAAGAAACTGAGGCTTAGATTGGTAAAGGGATTTGCTCAAGGTCACAAGCAGATAACTGACAGAGTTGGGACTAAGCCCTTGGCCTCTGCTAGCATAACTAGGGCCCTGGGGCTGTGCTGGTCTTCACCCCCGACTGATGGTGCATCTTCCCTTGTTGAGGAAAGGGTAACTTTCTGTTCTTCAAATACAATTAGGAATCGAGAACAAGAGAGTTTAAAAAAAAAATAGACTAGGAATCGATGTTTTTTAATGTTTATATATTTATTTATTTTGAAAGAGAGAGAGAAAGAACAAGTGGGGGGAGGGGCAGAGAAAGAAGGAGAGACGGAATCGCAAGCAGGCTCCTCACTGTCAGTGCAGAGCCCAACACAGGGCTCGATCTCACAAACTGTGAGATCATGACCTGAGCCGAGATGAAGAGTCAGACGCTTAACTGACCGAGCCACCCAGGAGCCCCTAGGACTGGATTCAGATATTAGTCTCCAAGGGAAGACACTGTAGACAGAGAGGAGCATTTTACCATAGACTTTTCTCCGTGGGACAGCTGTGAGCCTTAAAACTTGGATTGTCTCTTTCTGGTATGTAACACATCTAGCCATAACCTTTCCTTATAACATTGGGCACACGTTCTGAAGGGAAATGTTATGAACCCAAGACTAAATTTAAAATGCTCTCTGGCTCCCGAAGAGTCAACAGAGGAAAAGCACTACAAAAGCAAGAACCCCAGGACCCCAAACAGGATCCTATTTATTTATTCCGACTTGACAAATATTTATATAGCTCTGAGCTGAGCACTGTATATATTTACCTGGAGCCAGGCACTATTTTAAGGGCTTTATAATCAATAAGTCCTTTTATCCTTATATTAACCCTAGAAGACGTCTGTGGACTAAAATGACTCCAAGAGCCCATCAGGAAACGTATCTGAATGCATTGGAGGAGTTGGCACGTCGTGTTCAGCCAGCAGATTGAGTGATGATGTCCCCGGGTGACACACATAAATAGAAAAGGCGGGGAAGAACCGAACAGTACCCCGAAATGTGTGTTAGTTTTCTGTGGTCACTGCAACAAATTACCACAAGCTTGGGGGCTTAAGACAACATATTTAGGGGCGCCTGGGTGGCTCAGTCGGTTAAAGCCCGACTTCGGCTCAGGTCTTGATCTCACTGTGCGTGAGTTCGAACCCCACATCGGGCTCTGTGCTGACCGCTCAGAGCCTGGAGCCTGCTCCGGATTCTGCATCTCCCTCTCTCTCTCTGCCCCACGCCCCCGCCCCCATTGCATTCTCCCTGTCTCTCTCAAAAATAAACGTTAAAAAAAATTTTTTTTTAAAGACGACATATTTGTCCCCTCACAAATCTAGATGCAGAAAGAACAAAGTCCGGCCTCAGGTTCACAGGTGTTGGTAGGGCCCTGCTCCCTCTAGAGGCTACAGGGGGGAATGCACCCTTGCCTCTCCCAGCTCTGGGTGGCTGCTGCGGTTCCAAGGCTGTGGCCAAGTCTCTCCCATGTCCCTTCCAGCCCCACATCGCCTGCCCCTCCCTTGTGTCAGGTCTCCCTCTGCCTATCTCTTACAAGGCCATTTGTGATGGCATTTAGGACCCACCTGGATAATCCAGGATACTCCGGTGACCTCAAGATCCTTAATCATGTCTTTTATAAAGGCCTTTTCCAAACACAGTAACATTCACAAGTTCCAGAGATTCTGTCTTTAGGCCAGATGTTTTCGGGGGGACAATTTTCAGCCTGCCACAAAACTGCCTGGCTGATAACAGCCCTCTCCCCCTAGCATCCCCACGTCGCCCCCACACACATACAAATACCCTCGCCCTCCCACGCTTGAATAGGATTCTCCCGTGAAGCCTAACCCTTTATCTGTAACTTCATCAAAGGGAAAGCAGACGTCAGGACCCTACAAGGAACTCTGACAGTCACCTTACTGCACAGCTTCCTGTTTTGGGAGCTGTTGCAGCAGAAGCTCCGAGACTAGATGTGGGTCACGGGGGAGATCCCTACAGCGGTTGGGAGTGGATCCGGGTGACTCTCGCGATTCCCTTGCAAACATTTAAAGAATGCTCTCCTGACTCGTCCCCACATTTTCCAGAAGTCGGCTTGCTTAGACACACTCGGCAGGGAAACACCAAAGTAAACACTTGCCCGAGAGCTGAGCATTTTCACCCCGTATCTGCCCCGTTTGTGTTCTGCTAGCAAATAGGACAACTTGCATTCCTCACAGGTGATTCTTGTGCTGATTTTACAGCTGGCTTCCTCTTCTCTGTCCTGCCCTTGTATTCCCTTTGTGATTTCTTTTTTCTTTTTTTAACATTTATTTATTTTTGAGAAACAGAGACAGAGCATGAACAGGGGAGGGGCAGAGAGAGAGACACACAGAAACAGGAGCAGGCTCCAGGCTCTGAACTGTCAGCACAGAGCCCAATGCGGGGCTAGAACTCATGAACTGAGATCGTGCCCTGAGCCGAAGTCAGACGCTTAACCCACTGAGCCACCCAGGCGCCTGTCTTTTTTTTTTATTTTTTTTTTATGCTTATTCATTTTGATAAAGAGAGAGAGAGAGACAATGAATCCCAAGTAGGCTCTGAGCTGTCAGGCAGGGCTCAATTTCACAAACCATGAGATCATGACCTGAGCCAAAACCAAGAGTCGCACACTTAACGGACTGAGCCACCGAGGTGCCCCAGCTTTGTGCCGATTTCTAAACCCACTTTAAAAAAAAAAAAAAAAAAGGCATTTTCGGAGCGCCTGGGTGGCTCAGTTGGTTAAACATCCGACTTCGGCTCAGCTCGTGATCTCACGGTTCGTGAGTTCGAATCCCCATGTCAGACTCTGTGCTGACAGCTCAGAGCCTGGAGCCTGCTCCGGATTCGGTCTCCCTCTCTCCCTGCCCCTCCCCCACTCCCACTCTGTCTCTCCAAAATGAATAAACATTAAAAAAAATTTTTTAATGGCATTTTATTGTATTGTGTGAATTTTTATCAAGACCCAAGGTGGTATATACATCGTATCAATCCATTTAAGACAAAGAAGTGTATGACCTAGCACATATGGGTCCCAGTTTGTCTCCTGCCCTATGGGGTGTGTTTCCATCCTTTCTTCTACGGTGGGGCGAGGTAAACTCAACTTCCAGGTCTTATGCCAGGCTCCTTCCAGCTTGAGGTCCTGGCACAGCAGAAATGCATTGGTAGGAGTGGCTGGGCCTCTGTAGGTTTATTCCTCAGGGAGGCAGTCATCAGGGTGTGTCCGATAGAAGCTTGTTGAAAGCAAACAGTCACACACGGTGATGGTGGCGTATGACCACAGGGCGACGGAGCTGAACCTGTCTTCCCTGGCATTTCTGCCGGCAGGGCAAGTAGGGATCAGCCACAGAGAGGACCCGTGCCCCGGAGGGCGTGTTGCCGGCCTTGACATGCTGGGCACACACTGCAAGTGGAGTCTGGTGACTGAGCGCCGTCCTCAGTACCCAAATTCATCTCCATCTAGATCCCTGGGTTCTCCGAAGAGGGACACACGGGAGAAATGGGCGGGCACGGTCACCAGCTTGCCCTTCAACCTCAAATCCGGGCTGTTTTCCCACCCTTGTGCTAGACTTAGGGGTTTCAAAGGTGCTTTCTTCTTGTTTCTAACACAATATTTTTTAGAGGCCATCTTTTTTTTTTTTTTTTTTTTTTTTTTTTGCCCAAGCAGGCTCTGCGCTCGTCATCAGTGCAGAGCCCAGCCCGGGGCTTGAACTCACGAACCGTGAGATCGTGACCTGAGCTGAAATCAAGAGTCAGATGCTTAACTGACTGAGCCACCCAGGTGCCCCTAGAGGCCGTCATAATGGTCTCCCCTTTCACCCTTTCTCCCAGAGCCTCACCCTGGCGTCGCATCATCCTGAGGACAGGAGAAAGAAAGGGAACGAAGGGGAAGGTGCTCTCTTCCCTAAGTCCTGGGACAGAGCCCGACTAAGTCCTCACTTCCCTTCTCCTAGGCCGCTCCCTCTGAAGGAAACTGGGCCGTGCTCTCTGCCACGAGGTGACTGTGGCTTTGACCACGTCTATTTCTAACACAAGTGCTCCTCCCACCAAAACCCGCCTTCCCAATAACAACGGTCTCTGTGTTCCTGTGGGACTTTCATTGGAGCTTCTCCATCTTGGACACCAAACAAGAAGCAGGGGGCGGGGGGGGGGGTCTCCGGGCTTGTCCCTGAGGCTGACATGTGCCCCTGTGCTCTCTCCTCTCTCTGGCATCGGCTCCCTAGGGCCATAACTCCTCCTTACTGACTTGCTTCACGCTTTTCGTTTTGCTAACGTCGCCCCGTTAGTGTATCTAATAAAGGTTTTGCTCAACCCTTTGTGGGTACTCGGTTTGTGCACGTTCTTCAGGGAGTCAGAAGCAGACAGGGATCTGGGTATCTAGGGACCTGTCCTCAGTTGACCGGAAGCCAGAGAAATGAGGTGGAAACGTAATGCACTCTCACAGTTGGTTAGAACAAAGGCACCAGGTCCACTTCCAGAGCCTGTCCTCCCTGGGTGGTCGCAAGGCCCACCGGCTCCCGTCACATTTTCACCCATGGAACTGTGACCCAGGTGTCAGCTGTCCCTCACGTGGAGCCTGCAGGTGTCATCTTTGCGACAGAAGCCCTACCACCTCCGTGTAGAATCGGCTCAGATGCATCTCTCCGAACTCAAAGTACAACCTGCCCCGAAGATAAGTAGACCAGACATGTTTGGGCTTTTACAATCGGTCAGGTTTCTTTGGACAGAAGGATGAAATCAAATGGCTACCTGGCCTGATGTTGGTTGCTGAAGAGCCTTTCCGTCACCCGTGCGCTTGGCCATACCTACGTCTATAATCACGGGCTCTGAAAGAAATCAGGCGTGTGCACGGAGAAGTGAGAGCAAGGTCCAGGAGAGAGCACTGCACGGTAAATCGTGAAATAACGCGCTGTGAGTTAAGATCGAGGGGCTACAGCACGTTATTCCAACACCTGCTTGGGTCTTAAGCGTAAATGGAGCCCAAACCTCATTTGAGAACTCCAGCTCCCTTAGCCACGACCTTCTGGGCCTCAGGGGCCCCTCGTACTTCCCTGATCGTAGTATTTACCCGCACACGTTAGGTGTTTGTAGAAGGGGGATCTGCCAGAGACCCTCCAGGGTTCTGCATTGTGCTCTCAGTGCCTGCCTCAGCGCAACCCAAAATAGGACTAAGTACATGTCAGGTGAATGAATGACATCAACCTAGGTTACAGAAAAACAAAAGCAAGGAATCAGGCTGGTTAATTGACTCTGAAAGCCACTAGGGACATGAGAGGAACGGCATCATTTGTGAATGGCAAGGCTTAAATTATCAACAACTCTGGGTTCACTGCACATGTGCCCTAGGAAGCGAAAGGTGCCTTTCTCTATCTGCTGTGTACATTGCCTTACAGATTACAGCTTCTTCAGCAAGAATTGGACTGTTTTACTGCCTACCAGGCCCTTCATGGGCCACTCTGTTGGAGTAGCAAAATAGCCCCACTCCAAACATAGAGGTGATGACTTATGCCAGGGAGCAATAAAAGGCAGTGGCTGAATTTAATTACTTATTTATTTTGAGAGACAGAGAGAGAGTGCACGCAAAAGTGTGCAAGTGGGGGAGGAGCAGAGAGGAGAGAGAGAGAGAGAGAGAGAGAGAGAGAGAGAGAGAATCCCAAGCAGGCTCCGTGCTGTCAGCACAGAGCCCAATGCGGGTCTCGATCCCACGAACCGAGAGATCATGACCTGAGCCGAAATCAAGAGTTTGACACTTAACCTACTGAGCCACCCAGGAGCCTCCCCCCACCCCAGCAGAATTTATTTTCTAATCATTTGCAGGACCTTTGTAAGGTGAGTGTATGAGAAAACATTTTATAGTTTGGGAAATTTTAATATTCCTTGCCAAGGTATATTTACACTATATTTGGAGTAGGAGAAAGTTTGGGGCAATTTATATACATTTCAAATGGACTACTAAGGCCTGCAGTGGCTTAGGTATATTTGCCACGTCTCCATCGGGGTGAGGAACGTGTCAGCCCTTCCCCACAGTAAGGGAGAGGCCCCTTGCTTACCTGCATTCACTCCACTTGTAGCTTTGGTAGCCGATCCCCCAATACTGACATGAGGGCCCCCAAACTCAAAGGCACTGTGAATCTGTGGTTGCAGTTCCAGAAGAGTCCAGAGGCAGCAGACCCAGGGAAGCTGTGCATTCTCAATTTTTTTTTTTTAACATTTATTTATTTTTGAAAGAGAGAGAGAGAGAGAGAGCAGGGGAGGGGCAGAGAAAGAGGGAGACACAGAATCCGAAGCAGGCTCCAGGCTCTAAGCTGTCAGCACAGAGCCTGATGCAGGACTCAAACCCACGAACCGTGAGACCATGACCTGAGCTTAAGTCGGATGCTTAACCGACTGAGCCACCCAGGCACCCAGAAGCTGTGCATTCTAAACTGGGGGGCTCCCCCTTGCCTGAGCTTCACTCCCTGCAAGCTTCACTCCCTGGCTGTGGGTGCCCATCCTGAGAGGACAGAGTCTCCTGGCCATTGCCCGGGGCTCCAAGAAGATGCTGCTTCCCGGGCCAGTGTGAACACTAGATGGCAACTGGATCTGCGTTAGAATCACTTGCGGGACTTCTAGAAGTGTGCAGAGACCCGGGCCTCACTCCTGACTAATTAAATCAGAATGGAGATGGGGGTTCTTGAGCCAGACTCAATATTCTTCCGAAAGCCCCCCACGTGATCTTAATGTGGTCAGGGTTGAGAGCAGCTGACCTGAGGTTCGACACCTCGTTAAGTAGGGGCCCCACCTCAAAGATTCCGGTAGATGACCAGACAGCACCAGTCCTGCCACTTTTAATTCTCTTGTCCCCCCCTGAACGATTGCGCCACATACTGGAGGCAGTTTGCCATCTGTCATTTAACTACTACTTTCAACACAGGAGATCAGCAGGAATGCTCTTCCTTCTCTGTATGCCTCACCCCAGTTCCCAGCACACGGTCCGATCCCGTACATAGCAGGCTGTCAACTGTTGGTTCCTGGGGATTAGTTTTACCTCCTCTCTCTAACCCAAAAGAGACGCTAATAAGCAATTATCACGTCAAAAGAATGAAGAGGGCAGGGGATCTGAAGTGGTCAGAGACAGAGCGGCGCTGAGACCCAACTGCGCGGTCCAAGAATAAATCAACAGAGGAACGAAGCGTCTTTCAAATTCTCAACGGCAAGAAAACACACTGTAATTCGCTTTCAGTAGTTGACTGGATTCAATGCATTCAAGTTCTGGAAACGGACGATTCGGCGTTCAGACCGAAAGAACACACAACCCCAGTCAGAGAGTCTAGCATTTTATCCTCGTTTTTAACCTACAAAGTGTAAAGTGTTCATGAAGGATTTTAATAAATATATTAAGGCTTAAGGTGATCGTTGTTTTTGAGTGGAAGAGGCAGGATCGCTAATATACTAGCTCACGTTCAGAATCTTTCAGAACAAAAACGGTTGCCACCACCTTTCAGTGAATGACACAAAACACGAGCTTGCCCCAGCTTCCCACGTTCACACATCTCCGTATTAGCTCCCTCCCTCCTCCATAGAATAGACAAAGAACGAAAGGAGTTGTTTCGACAGGTGAAGAGAATGCAGTCGATGGGTAGGACCTGAAATGTTTACTTTTTTGGTAAAAAGCTTCCACTGAGTCACCTGGGCAGCTAGCAGTGCGGCTTACAGAGAAATAAAGCCCAACCCAGGGCCTTAAACGCTCACAAGACAGAAACGAGAAAGGCTGCCGAATGCATAGAGGCAGGGGAGCCGCGAAATGCTAGTTTCCCTGCGTTGCAAACTGGACGCAGTTCCTACAACACAGAGGGTGCAAATCGCCCACCACCCGTAAGGAAGTAACGAACCAGTAAAAGTCGCCTTGCGCAAAACACCCCGAAAGGTGTCCCCCGGGGGAAAGGATGGAGGAAGAACCTTCCTCGGCAGGCGCGCCTGAGTACCACGGAGCCGAGGATGTGGCTGGGCACCTCTGGATCGCCCAGGCACAAACTCCGGCCACCAGAACACCCCGCCACGTGTGTCCTCCAGATTAAACTGACAGCACCGGCCGCTGGCGCCCGACGACCGCCCACGATGGAGGAGAGGAGCTTTCTTCAAGAGGAGAGGCAAATGCTGGTGGTCCGGTAGCAGCAGTGACCTCTCGGCGGAGAGCCCTTTCTAGATGGATTCGAGAATCCAGTCGCTGCTGGAGAGCGGGGAGACGGGCAGCGGCAGGTCCCGTGGAGGGCCCCGCTCCCTCCCATCGTGGAGGGCGTTCTGCTCCTGGAAATAGTCCTCCTCCTCCTCGAAGAAGCCGTTCTCCAGGCCGTAGGTGCAGTCCGGGCTGGAGGCTGCCTGGCACGCTCCCTTATATTCCTGAATGGACTCGTACAGGCTGTAGAGTTGGCAGAGCAAGGACATGTCCAGCTGGCGGAGGCCAACCTTGAGGGGAGCGGGGGGTGGGGGGGAGGGAAAAACAAGAAGTCAGCACTGGAGTTTAATTTTAGTCGAACGCTCAGCCAGCAATCTGCTCGTGCCAGCACATTCTTTCCATACCGTGGACGACGCAGGGCATCACTCGGATGCTTTGGATTTTCCAATTTGGAGAAAACCTTAATTGTGGGATGCCCACACCTCAGACGTTACTCAGTGTGTCAGGGCAGGATCGCACCGTCGGGGCGGCGGGCCCCAGCCTGTGGAATTCACCCTGGCACCCGGGCGTGCCCTGGGAAGGAACAGTGCTACGCCTTCTGGTGGCCCCAACTGGTTTCCCTTTGGACGCCAAGATACAAGTGTGTCCTTTCCTCATGATCAGACTCAGAGGGGACCCGTGTGTGCCCTCCCTGATACCAAAATCATTCTCAACTCTCTGGGACAAGAGTCCCCTTGCCCGTGACAGCGATTCGCCTGTCAGTGTCACACACTGCGCCCTGGAGCACCCACCCTCTGACCGGCTCAGCCTCCGGGCCCCCAAGAGAAGTGTTCCGACTCCCTCTCTTCGGACAAGGTCAGTCTTACCCAAAGATGGTTGTGGGATCACTCCCCAGAGCAGGCGACTGAGTAAGTCTAGTGAGACCTGGGGGCCTCCACGGATTCTCCTGGGAACCACTTTCGCCACTGGTGGCGAATCAAGGAACAGTTGAAAGTCACCTATTTGTTCACCTTCAAGTTCCCTTCTTCCCACGGCCTTGTCCCAAGGGAAAGAGCACAAGTCAGCCCGGGAAATGGAGTGTTTCCATCAGTCCCAAAGACAGAAGGGTTAATCCAGTTGGAAATGCAGCCCAGCCCAGGGCATCCGACGCCACTGCACGAGAATCACCTGCGGTGATTCTTAACAGTGCGGCCTCGGGTCCAGCGGGTGTGGGGCCGCTGGTGACAGAGCTGCTGAGCTGTAGACCTCCCTGCGAGTCGTAAGGGGAGAAACTCTACATAGATGCTAGGAGACCTGCCTCCTGCTTCTTGGCCCTTTTGCAAGCCATGCATCAGCTCTAAGCCTTGGCTGATGACAAAAGGGAATAATCATTTCTCTTATGGGGCTACCGGGAGGGCTTCAATGAGCTACCCATCCATTTTAATAAACAGTCATCAAATGTCTCCTGTGCAGCAAGGGCTAAAGCACCGAAGAGGCATGGGAATGTGCACGCAGAAAACCGAGAGAGACAAGGTCTACAGCCTAATTACCCAGCGACGAGACCCGCCATATAAGACGGTCCGACTTTCACACAAGGGAACCTGGGGTCCAGAAAGCAGCATTCATCTCATGACTAAGACTGGGTGTTAAGCCCCAGAATTTTCTTCACACCCTTCAACCACGCTAAACTGCCGAGGAAACACTGGCTATCTCCCTGCTCTAGCTGAGTAGACCACAGAAATGGGACCAAGGCACCTTGACTTAGCATATTTTGCCAAGACGTTCAGGGAAGACTTCAGGAGAGAGGGTCTGAGAGGGCAGAGTTGGCTGGATGGCATCCACTGTCAGAAGTCCTCCCTGACTAGGTAAGTCGTGGGTAAGCCAAAAGACGCCCAGGCCACCAGGCCACATCCTAGAGTCGGACACCAACACTCTTGTTCCTGATTAGCCTGTGCACATGTCGTCAT
This sequence comes from Felis catus, assembly GCF_018350175.1. Taxonomy (NCBI): domain Eukaryota; kingdom Metazoa; phylum Chordata; class Mammalia; order Carnivora; family Felidae; genus Felis; species Felis catus. The sequence goes on from NC_058378.1 coordinate 17,480,359, forward strand.
GAGGAAAAGCGGGCTCCCGACCTTTGTGTTTGGAAAACTACCCAGACGATCCGGACGTCCAGTTCTGGCGCCAAAGCCAGTGTTCTTGACACAAGTATCTGTCTTCCCTGGGCCCCTTGTATTTATTCTCCTGTGAGCACTGACTTTCAGGCCAGCCAGGCAGAAGAGCATGGAGCAGAGCGCGGGTTCTGGAGCCTGCCTGCTTGGGTTCAAATGCTGGCTCTGCCACTCCCTAGCTGTGAGACCAGGGACATCCTGTTCAACTTCCGGAAAGGGTGACAGCTGCTACTGTTGTTACTATGTTCATGATTCTTTCTACTCTGCCAGCCTGCAGAATGCCATCTTGGAAAGGAACGGCAGGAACAGGATGTACCAGGCAGCCCGTGTGGAGCCATATTCCTCCTGCCCCAACTCAATCCCGCAGACGGAGCAGCAACCACCTGACCATCTTTGGTGGAAGATGGTCACCTGCCAGGGCAGTCACAAGCCAGCTGAAAATTAACCAGCAAACCTGCTTCTTGAGGACCAGGGTGCTCACTGCAGACTCTCGAACAGGAAAGGACCTCAAATGTCTTACTTCAAACCCTCCAAAGGAGGACCTTCGAGGCCAGTTCATTCATTTTCCAACAGCCATAATTCTTCAGCATGCCAAGTCAAAATCTCCCAGCCTTTAGGTTCTAGGTCCCCTGATGCTAGGTGTGACCATCATGCAACGCACACAAATCTCATTTCTCTTAACCACCTTTTAAATACTTGAAGGTAATTTTCGGTCTGCCACCTGAAAAAAACAATTTGTTTTCTCCAGCCAGTAGCTTCGGGTCTTTCAACTATTCGCAATGATGTCCTGGTCCGTTAACCAACTAGTCCCTTCCCCAGGGACTCGCTCCTTTTTTCCCAGGGCTCCTCCATAGTGTCCGGGTCTGAATACAGTAACCGAACTGCAAGACTCTGACTTGGCAAGTTCACACATATCTACTGTCCGCGCTAGGATTTAATACAAGGAATGGAAACTCTAATAAAGAAAGCCACACCCTCTTAGAGTCTTAGTAGTATTTGCTTAAAAAGTCATAAACTAGGGGCGCCTGGGTGGCTCAGTCAGTTGGGCATCTGACTTCAGCTCAGGTCACGATCTCATGGTTTGTGGGTTCAAGCCCGTCGGGCTCTGTGCCGACAGCTGGCAGCCTGGAGCCCGCAGCCTGCTTTGGATTCTGTCTCTCTCTTTCTCTCTGCCCCTCCCCCGCTCACACTCCGTCTCTCTCAAAAATAAACCAACATTTTTTTTTTTAATTTTTTTTTTAGCGTTTATTTTTTATTTTTGAGACAGAGAGAGACAGAGCATGAATGGGGGAGGGGCAGAGAGAGAGGGAGACACAGAATCGGAAGCAGGCTCCAGGCTCTGAGCCATCAGCCCAGAGCCCGACGCGGGGCTCAAACTCACGGACCGTGAGATCGTGACCTGAGCTGAAGTCGGACGCTTAACCGACTGAGCCACCCAGGCGCCCCTAAACCAACATTTTTTAAAAAGTTATAAACTAATACAACCCTGGATGTTAACTAGCCTGGAATTATAAAAAAAAAAAAGTCATAGAGAAGATTCATCTGGAATCCTGAAGCGATTTCTACCGAGTCACTCTAATACCAGTAGGGCTGGGCAATCCCCAAACTGTTTCCCACCCTGGAAATGAATGAGGAAAAACCAGAAGGAGCAGTACCGGACCAGGCCTGGCCTTCATCTTCTGGGCAGGGTGGGCGTGGGCCCAGGGGGGCGCAGGGGAACACGGGGCTCTACAGCCCTAACAACCGCTAACCGGGTTTCTGAGGCTCTAACTTCCTCTGACTCCGCACAACTCAAAGACCCGTGGTCCCAGGCTTTTCTCTTCAGGTACCCTGTCCAAGGTCTTCCAGGCCCCGAGTCAGGATCATGTCCTGGACCTTTCTGGGCGGCAGCAGCTGGAATGACGCACCAAGTTGCCCTGTCATCGGGTGGAACGCTGGCCTAGAAATGGAGGTCGGACCCGCCTAGGAATACAGCTCCGTCCTGCACACACCTATTACCCTGTTGAATGGACGCCAAGTGCTTAGACTAAGTTAACAGGGATTTAAGCACACACACGTGCGCGCACATGCCTATACACACCCCAGTTTCTCAGTGCCTTCTGCAGGCACTAGACCAAACTCCTCTGAGTTACCAGCCATCCTCCAAATGAACTCGGCGGGCAGGAGGGAAGTAGCTACATGAGCAAGTCAGTTTCCTGGCTGGGCGCCTCTCCCTCGGCAGTGGCTGATTCAACACTTTAACTTACATTTTCTAGAGGCAAACTGAAAATCCCTAGGCAGCGTTCTATAATCTGGTCTGAATCTGCGCTCTCCTACCTGCACCTCATGCAACGGTTGGCCGGAGGTCCCTTCTTCCCCAGACTGTCCCGGACCTGTCCCCACTGTGTTAAAAAGCCTCTTTGCTTGCCCGGCCCAACGCCAGCTTCTCCTCCACTCTTTGGACCTTGGCTGAGGCACCGGTGCTCCCCAGTTCCCCCCACCTTCTCTGCCTGCCTTGTGCTGCCAGTAAGCACATGGGTCTGCTTTCTTCTAATGTAGGACAATCCCACATGCAGTGACCCAGCTACTGTCTGCATCAGGGAGAGAGACTCAGGACAGCTCCAGAAATCAAATTCTCAACCTTGAAGCCAGGGGGAAGGGATGAATGTCTGAGAATATGGAAGGGGAGAGAGGGACCATGCAAGAGAACTCAACTGCAGAGTGGTTTCAGAACGTGATTAAATCACCCACGAACAAGAACCCATCCTTCCAGAAAAAAGGACTGGGGTGGGGGCAAGCCCTCAGGAAGCCCACTAACCCCCCCAACAACTGTCCCCATACTACAAGCAGGGGAAGCCCGTCACCTTAGTGATCTGTTCCCACATGTCCCTGAAGGCCAGTTGATCTAATTCATGGCTGGATTCAGAAAATACAGCTCTTTTGTGAAAGCAGATTGCAAAACTTCAGATAATTGAAGAAAACTACAGAATATTCTAAGACCGTGTAATCTGTAGCCCTTATTCTAGACCTTCAAGACAATTAAGAACAATCAGCTAGCTTCCATTGCTTTAAACTGCTAATGCCATTCCTTCCTCTCTCTGGGCTTCCTGCTTAACTTCCTGGTCATGTTCTTCTCTTTTCCCCTGCACAGAGCTCCCCACCACCCCCCACCCCTGCTGAAACACACAGGTGGCTCAGCAACCCACATCTCCAACAATGGGGCCCAACAATCCTGAATCACCCTCGAAATGGTCTCAAAGACGCCCAACAGACTGGCCACATGAATACACGTCACATCGGACAGGGTACTGGTTCCCAGCCGGGTTTCGGGGTGCTAGGTTTCTACCTTTGGAAGGTGCCGCGGGTCAGAGTGTTGTTCCCAACTTTCACACAATTCCAGCAGGTACGTGACCATTCGGATACAAGGCTCGGAAGATGAAAGGAACTTTTTAAAAGGAAGCTTTTGATGACTGAAAACAAAGCATCACAAAAAACTTTAGGGTATTTTTTTTTTTAGAAATAAATGGTAGTTAAGAAAAATAGTTTTAAGAAACTATAAGCTGGGGTGACTCACCAGTACATAAACAAAAGCAACTTCTTCCCAAATCCAGCAATAAGTAGGAAACACAACAGAGACAGACAGAATCGGTTTTGTGTTTGCTCCATTGCCGCAGCGGGCTCTGTGCGTGGGGCTGGGGAGAAGCCCAACGTCGGGGGATGGTTAGTTCAGTAAATCATACTGGGACCGGCTCTCTGAAATGACCCCCCCAGCACTGCCACACAAGACCATTATCTCCCCACCGCATTCCTCAACCTAAGATGGGCAGGGTTTCACAGATGGGCAGGGTTGCACAGATTCCAAGTGAAACTAAAGAATCATGAGCTATAATATAGGCGGGGAGGGGGGTGGTGTGAAATACAGGGACAGATGCAAAAAAAGGTTTGTTGGATGAAAATTCACATCGAAACATAAAGTGGTAGGGACTTGGTTTTAAAAAGTAGGGTAAAGTCATACAATAAAAACTAGGCAGTCATTTCAAAGGGTGAGCAGCTGGATACAACAGTGACCCACAACAGTGACCCACGTGTGCTGCTGAGCACAAAAGCTCAGGTTACCAAACAGTACACGGTAGGAATTCACTTTATATGCATAAGCACACATGTGCAAGCTTCTGACCGGAAGAGAAAAGGTCTGTTAGCAGAACTTAACCTCTAGAAAGTGGGACTGGGAATTTATAGCCTTCTGCACTGCTTAATTTTTTTCTCAACGAGCACGATGCTCTCAATTTTAAAACCTAAGAATTAACGGGCGCCTGGGCAGCTCAGGTAAGCATCCGGCTTTGGCTCATGCCAAAAATGGTAGCCACAAATGACTATACCCCACTATCTGAAACTAACTGCCCTTGCCGTGACTATCGCAGGCTTCATCCTGGCATTAGAACTTAATCTCGCGGCTAAAAACTTAAAATTTATATACCTTTCAAACCTCTTTAAGTTCTCTAACCTCTTAGGGTATTTTCCAATCGTAATACACCGTTTCCCATCAAAAATGAGCCTAACTATGAGCCAAAAGTCCGCATCGATACTATTAGACATAATTTGACTAGAAAATGTATTACCAAAATCCATCTCCTTCTTCCAAATAAAAATGTCAACTACCGTATCTAATCAGAAAGGACTAGTCAAACTCTACTTCTTATCTTTCATAATCACCCTAGCCCTTAGCCTACTCCTACTTAATTCCCACGAGTAACTTCCATAATCACCAATACACCAATAAGCAAAGACCAGCCAGTGACAACCACTAATCAAGTTCCATAACTATATAGCGCTGCAATTCCCATGGCCTCTTCACTAAAAAACCCTGAGTCACCTGTGTCATAAATAACCCAATCACCCGCACCATTAAACTTAAATACAACCTCTACCTCATCTTCTTTTAAAATATAACAAGCAGTCAATAATTCTGCTAACACCCTTGTAATAAACATTCCTAGTACAGCCTTATTAGACGTCCACGCCTCAGGATAAGGCTCAGTAGCCATGGCCGTAGTATACCCAAACACCACGAGTATACCCCCTAAATAAATTAAGAAAACCATTAAACCCAAAAATGATCCCCCAAAATTCAATACAATACCAATACCACCAGCCACAATTAAACCAAACCCACCATAAATTGGAGAAGGCTTTGAAGAAAAACTTACAAAGCTCACTACAAAAATTGTACTTAAAATAAATACAATGTATGTTATCATTATTCTCACATGGAATTTAACCATGACCAATGATATGAAAAACCATCGTTGTATTTCAACTACAAGAACTTAATGACCAACATTCGAAAATCACACCCTCTTATTAAAATTATTAACCACTCATTCATCGATATACCTGCCCCATCCAACATCTCAGCATGATGAAACTTTGGCTCCCTCCTAGGAGTCTGCCTAATCCTACAAATCCTCACCGGCCTTTTTCTAGCCATACACTATACATCAGACACAATGACCGCCTTTTCATCAGTTACCCACATCTGTCGCGACGTTAACTACGGCTGAATCATCCGATACGTACACACCAATGGAGCTTCTATATTCTTTATCTGCCTATACATACATGTAGGACAGGGAATGTATTACGGCTCCTACACCTTCTCAGAGACATGAAATATTGGAATCATACTACTATTTGCAGTCATAGCCACAGCTTTTATAGGATACGTCCTACCATGAGGCCAAATGTCCTTCTGAGGAGCGACCGTAATCACCAATCTCCTGTCAGCAATTCCATACATCGGGACTGAATTAGTAGAATGAATCTGAGGAGGCTTCTCAGTAGACAAAGCCACCCTAACACGATTCTTTGCCTTCCACTTCATTCTTCCGTTCATTATCTCAGCCTTAGCAGCAGTACACCTCTTTTTCTTTCACGAAACAGGATCTAACAACCCCTCAGGAATTACATCCGATTCAGACAAAATCCCATTCCACCAGTACTATACAATCAAAGACATCCTAGGTCTTCTAGTACTAATTTTAACACTCATACTACTCGTTCTATTTTCACCAGACCTGCTAGGAGACCCAGACAACTACATTCCAGCCAACCCTTTAAATACCCCTCCCCATATTAAACCTGAATGATATTTCTTATTCGCATATGCAATTCTCCGATCCATCCCTAACAAACTAGGAGGAGTCCTAGCCCTAGTACTCTCCATCCTAGTTCTAGCAATCATTCCAATCCTCCACACCTCCAAGCAACGAGGAATAATGTTTCGACCACTAAGCCAGTGTCTATTCTGACTCCTAGTAGCAGACCTCCTAACCCTAACATGAATCGGTGGTCAGCCCGTAGAACATCCCTTTATCACCATCGGCCAACTAGCTTCCATCCTATACTTCTCAACCCTCCTAATCCTAATACCCATCTCAGGCATTATTGAAAACCGTCTCCTCAAATGAAGAGTCCTTGTAGTATATAAAATACTTTGGTCTTGTAAACCAAAAAAGGAGAACATATACCCTCCCTAAGACTTCAAGGAAGAAGCAACAGCCCCACTATCAGCACCCAAAGCTGAAATTCTTTCTTAAACTATTCCTTGCCAATACCAGAAATCAACCCCATAACTTTCATAATTCATATATTGCATATACCCATACTGTGCTTGCCCAGTATGTCCTTATTTTCCACAAAAAAACCAAGTAAAAACCCCCTAGTACCACAATTCAAAACACACAATGTAAAATTATCCTATTAACCACCAACTCAACCCACAACCAGTATTACACGCACATATACATAAGACATACTATGTATATCGTGCATTAATCGCTAGCCCCCATGAATATTAAGCACGTATAGTAGTTTATATATATTACATAAGACATACCATGTATATCGTGCATTAATCGCTAGTCCCCATGAATATTAAGCATGTACAGTAGTTTATATATATTACATAAGACATACCATGTATATCGTGCATTAATCGCTAGTCCCCATGAATATTAAGCATGTACAGTAGTTTATATATATTACATAAGACATACTATGTATATCGTGCATTAATCGTTAGTCCCCATGAATATTAAGCATGTACAGTAATTTATATATATTACATAAGACATAGTAGTGCTTAATCGTGCATCCATTTTATTCTAGAACAGTCCCTCATGGACCTCAACTGTCCGAAAGAGCTTAATCACCTGGCCTCGAGAAACCAACAATCCTTGCTCGAACGTGTACCTCTTCTCGCTCCGGGCCCATTTCAACGTGGGGGTTTCTATTAACGGAACTATACCTGGCATCTGGTTCTTACTTCAGGGCCATGGAATCCTTGAATCCAATCCTTCATTTCTCTCAAATGGGACATCTCAACGGACTAATGACTAATCAGCCCATGATCACACATAACTGTGGTGTCATGCATTTGGTATTTTTTAATTTTAGGGGGTTGAACTTGCTATGACTCAGCTATGACCTAAAGGTCCTGACTCAGTCAAATATATTGTAGCTGGGCTTATTCTCTAGGCGGAGTCTCCACACGCACAACAGTCAAGGGGCTACTCAGTCAATGGTCACAGGACATATACTTAAATCCCTATTGTTCCACAGGACACGGCATGCGCGCACCCACGTATACGTGTACACGTATACACGTACACACGTACACAGGTACACACGTACACACGCAAACACTTTGATTTAGTAGATAACTAGCTTAATCCAACCCCCCTTACCCCCCGTTAACCTGATTTATAATAATACGTGCCTATTTATGTCTTGCCAAACCCCAAAAACAAGACTAGACCGTACCTAAACATAAGGCCTAAGAAAACGCTTATAAGCTTAGCAATCCCCTATCATTACTAGCTATTAATACTAAATCATAACTCCGTTCGCAGTTATCTATAGACACACCGACCTGATCTCTAATTCGTCCCTATCGAACAACATTTTACATGTCCAAATTAACCCCACGTCCCAGTTAACGTAGCTTAAACATATAAAGCAAGGCACTGAAAATGCCTAGATGAGTCGCCAGACTCCATAAACACAAAGGTTTGGTCCTGGCCTTTCCATTAGTTATTAATAAGATTACACATGCAAGCCTCCGCATCCCGGTGAAAATGCCCTCTAAGTCACCCAGTGACCTAAAGGAGCTGGTATCAAGCACACAACCACAGTAGCTCATAACACCTTGCTCAGCCACACCCCCACGGGATACAGCAGTGATAAAAATTAAGCCATGAATGAAAGTTCGACTAAGCTGTATTAAACAAGGGTTGGTAAATTTCGTGCCAGCCACCGCGGTCATACGATTAGCCCAAACTAATAGACCCACGGCGTAAAGCGTGTTACAGAGAAAAAAATATACTAAAGTTAAATTTTAACTAGGCCGTAGAAAGCTAGAGTTAACATAAAAATACAGCACGAAAGTAACTTTAACACCTCCGACTACACGACAGCTAAGACCCAAACTGGGATTAGATACCCCACTATGCTTAGCCCTAAACTTAGATAGTTATCCTAAACAAAACTATCCGCCAGAGAACTACCAGCAACAGCTTAGAACTCAAAGGACTTGGCGGTGCTTTACATCCCTCTAGAGGAGCCTGTTCTATAATCGATAAACCCCGATATACCTCACCATCTCTTGCTAATTCAGCCTATATACCGCCGTCTTCAGCAAACCCTAAAGAGGAAGAAAAGTAAGCACAAGTATCTTAACCCAAAAAAAGTTAGGTCAAGGTGTAGCTCATGAGATGGGAAGCAATGGGCTACACTTTCTAAAATTAGAATACCCACGAAGATCCTTATGAAATTAAGTATTAAAGGAGGATTTAGTGGTAAATTTGCGAATAGAGAGCTCAATTGAATCAGGCCATGAAGCACGCACACACCGCCCGTCACCCTCCTCAAGTGGTAGTTCCCCAAAAAACCTATTTAAATCACCACACCCACAAGAGGAGATAGATAAGTCGTAACAAGGTAAGCGTACTGGAAAGTGTGCTTGGATAACAAGATGTAGCTTAGACAAAGCATCGGGCTTACACCCAGAAGATTTCATATTAAACTGACCGTCTGGAGCTAAAGCTAGCCCAAACACCTATAAACACAACTAACACTAGAAAATAAAACAAAACATTCAGTTACCTTAAAAAGTATAGGAGATAGAAATTTAACTTGGCGCTATAGAGAAAGCACCGCAAGGGAAAGATGAAAGATAAAATTAAAATAAGCACCGCACAGCAAAGATTACCCCTTGTACCTTTTGCATAATGAGTTAGCTAGAACAACCTAACAAAGAGAACTTCAGCTAGGTCCCCCGAAACCAGACGAGCTACCCATGAACAATCTATTACAGGATGAACTCGTCTATGTTGCACAATAGTGAGAAGATTTGTGGGTAGAGGTGAAAAGCCTAACGAGCCTGGTGATAGCTGGTTGCCCAGAACAGAATCTTAGTTCAACTTTAACCTTACCTCAAAAACCCTAAAATTCTAATGTAAGTTTAAAATATAATCTAAAAAGGTACAGCTTTTTAGAATTAGGATACAGCCTTCATTAGAGAGTAAGCATAAATATAAATCATAGTTGGCCTAAAAGCAGCCATCAATTAAGAAAGCGTTCAAGCTCAACAATCAAAACATCTTAATGTCAAAAAAAAAAAAAAAATGCAACCAACTCCTAATCTAAAACTGGGCTAATCTATTTAATAATAGAAGCAATAATGCCAATATGAGTAACAAGAAATATTTCTCCCTGCATAAGCTTATATCAGAACGGATAACCACTGATAGTTAACAACAAGATATATACAACCTAACCATAAACAAAATATCAAACTAATTGTTAACCCAACACAGGGATGCAAATTAGGGAAAGATTAAAAGAAGTAAAAGGAACTCGGCAAACACAAGCCCCGCCTGTTTACCAAAAACATCACCTCTAGCATTTCCAGTATGAGAGGCACTGCCTGCCCGGTGACGCTAGTTAAACGGCCGCGGTATCCTGACCGTGCAAAGGTAGCATAATCATTTGTTCCCTAAATAGGGACTTGTATGAACGGCCACACGAGGGCTTTACTGTCTGCCTCTTACTTCCAAGCCGTGAAATTGACCTTCCCGTGAAGAGGCGGGAATATAATAATAAGACGAGAAGACCCTATGGAGCTTTAATTAACCGACCCAAAGAGACCCTATATCAATTAACCGACAGGAACAACAAACCTCTATGTGGGCCGGCAATTTAGGTTGGGGTGACCTCGGAGAACAAAACAACCTCCGAGTGATTTAAATCTAGACTACCCAGTCGAAAGTATTACATCACTTGTTGATCCAAAAACCTTGATCAACGGAACAAGTTACCCTAGGGATAACAGCGCAATCCTATTTCAGAGTCCATATCGACAATAGGGTTGACGACCTCGATGTTGGATCAGGACATCCCGATGGTGCAGCAGCTAGCGAAGGTTCGTTTGTTCGACGATTAAAGTCCTGCGTGATCTGAGTTCAGACCGGAGTCATCCAGGTGGGTTTCTATCTATTTAATAACTTCTCCCAGTACGAAAGGACAAGAGAAGTGAGGCCCACTTCACCGAAGCGCCTTTAACCGAATAGATGATATAATCTTAATCTAGACAGTTTATCTAATCACACTGCCCGAGAGCTCGGGTTTGTTAGGGTGGCAGAGCCCGGTAACTGCACAGAACTTAAGCTTTTATTATCAGAGGTTCGATTCCTCTCCTTAACAACATGTTCATAGTTAATGTACTCTCACTAATTATTCCTATGCTCCTCGCTGTAGCCTTCCTAACCTTAGTTGAACGAAAAGTGCTAGGCTATATGCAACTCCGTAAAGGACCAAATGTCGTAGGACCATACGGCTTACTCCAACCTATCGCAGACGCTGTAAAACTCTTCACCAAAGAACCTCTCCGACCCCTCACATCCTCCATATTAATATTCATTATAGCACCAATCCTAGCCCTCACACTAGCCCTAACCATATGAATCCCACTACCCATACCATACCCACTCATTAACATAAACCTAGGAGTATTATTTATACTGGCTATATCAAGCCTGGCCGTCTATTCCATCCTATGATCAGGGTGAGCCTCAAATTCAAAATACACCCTAATCGGAGCCCTACGAGCCGTCGCCCAAGCAATCTCATACGAAGTCACACTAGCCATCATCCTCCTATCAGTACTACTAATAAATGGATCCTTCACACTAGCCATACTAATCGCCACTCAAGAATAATCATCCCTGCATGACCTCTAGCTGTGATATGATTTATCTCAACCCTAGCAGAGACCAATCGAGCCCCATTCGACCTGACAGAAGGAGAGTCAGAACTAGTCTCCGGATTCAATGTAGACTATGCAGCAGGCCCCTTCGCCCTATCCTTCCTAGCAGAATATGCTAACATCATCATAATGAATATCCTCACAACACTCCTACTCTTCGGAGCAGTCCATAGCCCTTCTATACAGTAAAGACTTTACAGTAAAGACTCTGCTCCTAACAATTACTTTCTTGTGGATCCGAGCATCCTACCCACGATTCCGATATGACCAACTAATACACCTCTTGTGAAAAAAACTTCCTACCTCTCACCCTAGCCTTATGCCTATGGCACGTATCACTACCTATCATCACAGCAAGCATCCCACCTCAAACGTAAGAAATATGTCTGACAAAAGAGTTACTTTGATAGAGTAAAACATAGAGGTTTAAACCCTCTTATTTCTAGAACAATAGGAATCGAACCTAATCCTAAGAATCCAAAAGTCTTCGTGCTACCATTATTACACCATATTCTAAAGTAAGGTCAGCTAAATAAGCTATCGGGCCCCTAGCCCGAAAATGTTGGCTTATACCCTTCCCAGACTAATCAAACCCCCTATTTTTATTATCGTTATATTAACCGTTATCTCAGGAACTATAATTGTAGTAACAACCTCCCACTGACTCATAGTCTGAATTGGCTTGGAAATAAACCTATTAGCCATCATCCCTATCCTCATAAAAAAAATACAACCCACGAGCCATAGAAGCCGCCACAAAATATTTCTTAACACAAGCGACCGCCTCCATAATCCTAATAATAGGAATCATCATCAATCTACTGCACTCAGGACAATGAACCATATTAAAAGACCTTAACCCCATAGCATCGATCATAATAACAACCGCTCTAGCAATAAAACTAGGACTAGCCCCATTCCGCTTCGGAGTGCCCGAAGTTACACAAGGAATTTCTATATCATCAGGCTTAATTCTACTAACAGGACAAAAAAATCGCACCACTATCAATCCTCTACCAAATCTCATCCACTATCAATCCTAACCTAATCCTAACAATATCCATTTTATCAGTCATAGTCGGAGGCTGAGGAGGCCTCAACCAAACACAACTACGAAAAATCATAGCGTACTCCTCAATCGCCCATATAGGCTGAATAACAGCTATCCTAATGTACAGCCCCACGATAATAATCTTAAACCTAACTATCTATATCATTATAACACTAACCACCTTTATACTATTCATACATAGCTCCACCACCACAACATCATCCCTGTCACAAACATGAAATAAAACCCCTCTAATCACCTCACTCATCCTAGTATTAATGGTATCCCTAGAGGGCCTTCCCCCACTCTCTGGGTTTATTCCAAAATGAATAATCATCCAGGAACTAACTAAAAATGAAATAATCATAATACCAACACTACTAGCCACAACAGCACTACTTAACCCATCCTTCTACATACGACTAACATACACTACCGCACTAACCATGTTCCCCTCAAACAACAGCATAAAAATAAAATGACGATTTGAATGCACAGGAAAAATAACCTTCCTGCCCCCTCTAGTCGCAATACCAACCATACTACTTCCACTTACACCAATACTATCCATCCTGGATTAGAAGTTTAGGTTAAACTAGACCAAGAGCCTTCAAAGCTCTAAGCAAGTCCCACAGACTTCACTTCTGCACATCAAACCATTCTAAGGACTGCAAGAATCTATCTTACATCAAGTGATTGCAAATCAAACACTTTAATTAAGCTAAGTCCTCACTAGATTGGTGGGCCCCAACCCCACGAAATTTTAGTTAACAGCTAAATACCCTCATCAACTGGCTTCAATCCACTTCTCCCGCCGCCTAGAAAAACAAGGCGGGAGAAGCCCCGGCAGCGCCAAGCTGCTGCTTTGAATTTGCAATTCAACATGACATTCACCGCAGGACTTGGTAAAAAGAGGGCTCGAACCTCTGTCTTTAGATTTACAGTCCGATGCTTACTCAGCCATCTTACCTATGTTCATAAACCGTTGACTATTTTCAACTAATCACAAAGATATTGGTACTCTTTACCTTCTATTTGGTGCCTGAGCTGGCATGGTGGGGACTGCTCTTAGTCTCCTAATCCGGGCCGAACTGGGTCACCCTGGCACACTGCTAGGAGACGATCAGATTTATAATGTGATCGTCACCGCTCATGCTTTTGTAATGATCTTCTTTATGGTGATGCCTATTATGATCGGAGGGTTCGGAAACTGATTGGTCCCATTACTAATTGGTGCCCCTGACATAGCGTTTCCCCGAATAAACAACATGAGCTTCTGGCTCCTTCCCCCATCCTTTCTACTCTTACTCGCCTCATCTATGGTAGCAGCCGGAGCAGGAACCGGATGGACAGTATACCCGCCCCTAGCCGGGAACCTGGCTCATGCGGGAGCATCCGTAGACCTAACTATTTTCTCACTACACCTGGCAGGTGTCTCCTCAATCTTGGGTGCTATTAATTTTATTACTACTATGATTAATATAAAACCTCCTGCCATGTCTCAATATCAAACACCCCTATTTGTTTGATCAGTCTTAATCACTGCTGTCCTGTTACTTCTATCACTCCCAGTTTTAGCAGCGGGAATCACTAGGCTACTAACAGATCGAAACCTAAACACTACATTCTTTGACCCCGCTGGGGGAGGAGATCCTATCTGACACCAACACTTATTCTGATTCTTTGGCCACCCAGAAGTTTACCTTTTAATTCTACCCGGTTTGGGGATAATCTCACATATTGTTACCTATTATTCAGGTAAAAAAGAACCCTTTGGCTACATGGGAATAGTTTGAGCCATGATATCAATCGGCTTTCTGGGCTTTATCGTATGAGCCCATCACATGTTTACTGTAGGAATGGATGTAGACACACGAGCATACTTTACATCAGCCACTATAATTATCGCCATTCCTACTGGGGTAAGAGTATTTAGTTGACTGGCTACTCTTCACGGAGGTAATAGTAAATGGTCCCCCGCTATACTATGAGCCTTAGGCTTTATTTTCCTATTTACCGTAGGAGGCCTAACGGGAATTGTACTAGCAAACTCTTCATTAGACATTGTTCTTCACGACACATATTACGTAGCGGCCCACTTTCACTATGTCTTGTCAATAGGAGCAGTATTCGCTATTATAGGAGGCTTCGTCCATCGATTCCCCCTATTCTCAGGGTACACCCTTGACAACACTTGAGCAAAAATTCACTTTACCATTATGTTTGTAGGAGTCAATATAACGTTCTTCCCTCAGCACTTCCTAGGCCTGTCTGGAATGCCGCGACGTTATTCTGACTACCCAGATGCATACACAACTTTGAAATACAATTTCCTCAATGGGCCCTTTCATCTCATTAACGGCAGTTATGTTAATAGTTTTCATAGTGTGAGAAGCTTTCGCATCCAAGTGAGAAGTGGCCATAGTAGAATTAACCACAACTAATCTTGAATGATTATATGGATGTCCCCCTCCGTACCACACATTTGAAGAGCCAACTTATGTGTTATTAAAATAAGAAAGGAAGGAATCGAACCCTCTTTAACTGGTGTCAAGCCAATGCCATAACCATTATGTCTTTCGCAATTACGAAGCATTAGTAAAACAATTACATAACTTTGTCGAAGTTAAATTATAGGCTTGAATCCTATATGCTCCCATGGCGTACCCCTTCCAACTAGGTTTTCAAGATGCTACATCTCCCATTATAGAGGAACTCCTACATTTCCACGACCATACGTTAATAATTGTATTTCTAACCAGCTCCTTAGTTCTTTATATTATCTTGTTGATACTAACAACCAAGCTCACGCACACAACTACAATTGTATTTGTCTGATCGTCTCCTAGCAGTGTGCCAGGGTGACCCAGTTCGGCCCGGATTAGGAGACTAAGAGCAGTCCCCACCATGCCAGCTCAGGCACCAAATAGAAGGTAAAGAGTACCAATATCTTTGTGATTAGTTGAAAATAGTCAACGGTTTATGAACATAGGTAAGATGGCTGAGTAAGCATCGGACTGTAAATCTAAAGACAGAGGTTCGAGCCCTCTTTTTACCAAGTCCTGCGGTGAATGTCATGTTGAATTGCAAATTCAAAGCAGCAGCTTGGCGCTGCCGGGGCTTCTCCCGCCTTGTTTTTCTAGGCGGCGGGAGAAGTGGATTGAAGCCAGTTGATGAGGGTATTTAGCTGTTAACTAAAATTTCGTGGGGTTGGGGCCCACCAATCTAGTGAGGACTTAGCTTAATTAAAGTGTTTGATTTGCAATCACTTGATGTAAGATAGATTCTTGCAGTCCTTAGAATGGTTTGATGTGCAGAAGTGAAGTCTGTGGGACTTGCTTAGAGCTTTGAAGGCTCTTGGTCTAGTTTAACCTAAACTTCTAATCCAGGATGGATAGTATTGGTGTAAGTGGAAGTAGTATGGTTGGTATTGCGACTAGAGGGGGCAGGAAGGTTATTTTTCCTGTGCATTCAAATCGTCATTTTATTTTTATGCTGTTGTTTGAGGGGAACATGGTTAGTGCGGTAGTGTATGTTAGTCGTATGTAGAAGGATGGGTTAAGTAGTGCTGTTGTGGCTAGTAGTGTTGGTATTATGATTATTTCATTTTTAGTTAGTTCCTGGATGATTATTCATTTTGGAATAAACCCAGAGAGTGGGGGAAGGCCCTCTAGGGATACCATTAATACTAGGATGAGTGAGGTGATTAGAGGGGTTTTATTTCATGTTTGTGACAGGGATGATGTTGTGGTGGTGGAGCTATGTATGAATAGTATAAAGGTGGTTAGTGTTATAATGATATAGATAGTTAGGTTTAAGATTATTATCGTGGGGCTGTACATTAGGATAGCTGTTATTCAGCCTATATGGGCGATTGAGGAGTACGCTATGATTTTTCGTAGTTGTGTTTGGTTGAGGCCTCCTCAGCCTCCGACTATGACTGATAAAATGGATATTGTTAGGATTAGGTTAGGATTGATAGTGGATGAGATTTGGTAGAGGATTGATAGTGGTGCGATTTTTTTGTCCTGTTAGTAGAATTAAGCCTGATGATATAGAAATTCCTTGTGTAACTTCGGGCACTCCGAAGCGGAATGGGGCTAGTCCTAGTTTTATTGCTAGAGCGGTTGTTATTATGATCGATGCTATGGGGTTAAGGTCTTTTAATATGGTTCATTGTCCTGAGTGCAGTAGATTGATGATGATTCCTATTATTAGGATTATGGAGGCGGTCGCTTGTGTTAAGAAATATTTTGTGGCGGCTTCTATGGCTCGTGGGTTGTATTTTTTTTTATGAGGATAGGGATGATGGCTAATAGGTTTATTTCCAAGCCAATTCAGACTATGAGTCAGTGGGAGGTTGTTACTACAATTATAGTTCCTGAGATAACGGTTAATATAACGATAATAAAAATAGGGGGTTTGATTAGTCTGGGAAGGGTATAAGCCAACATTTTCGGGCTAGGGGCCCGATAGCTTATTTAGCTGACCTTACTTTAGAATATGGTGTAATAATGGTAGCACGAAGACTTTTGGATTCTTAGGATTAGGTTCGATTCCTATTGTTCTAGAAATAAGAGGGTTTAAACCTCTATGTTTTGCTCTATCAAAGTAACTCTTTTGTCAGACATATTTCTTACGTTTGAGGTGGGATGCTTGCTGTGATGATAGGTAGTGATACGTGCCATAGGCATAAGGCTAGGGTGAGAGGTAGGAAGTTTTTTTCACAAGAGGTGTATTAGTTGGTCATATCGGAATCGTGGGTAGGATGCTCGGATCCACAAGAAAGTAATTGTTAGGAGCAGAGTCTTTACTGTAAAGTTGATGGTATATAGTTCTGGTATAGAAGGGCTATGGACTGCTCCGAAGAGTAGGAGTGTTGTGAGGATATTCATTATGATGATGTTAGCATATTCTGCTAGGAAGGATAGGGCGAAGGGGCCTGCTGCATAGTCTACATTGAATCCGGAGACTAGTTCTGACTCTCCTTCTGTCAGGTCGAATGGGGCTCGATTGGTCTCTGCTAGGGTTGAGATAAATCATATCACAGCTAGAGGTCATGCAGGGATGATTATTCTTGAGTGGCGATTAGTATGGCTAGTGTGAAGGATCCATTTATTAGTAGTACTGATAGGAGGATGATGGCTAGTGTGACTTCGTATGAGATTGCTTGGGCGACGGCTCGTAGGGCTCCGATTAGGGCGTATTTTGAATTTGAGGCTCACCCTGATCATAGGATGGAATAGACGGCCAGGCTTGATATAGCCAGTATAAATAATACTCCTAGGTTTATGTTAATGAGTGGGTATGGTATGGGTAGTGGGATTCATATGGTTAGGGCTAGTGTGAGGGCTAGGATTGGTGCTATAATGAATATTAATATGGAGGATGTGAGGGGTCGGAGAGGTTCTTTGGTGAAGAGTTTTACAGCGTCTGCGATAGGTTGGAGTAAGCCGTATGGTCCTACGACATTTGGTCCTTTACGGAGTTGCATATAGCCTAGCACTTTTCGTTCAACTAAGGTTAGGAAGGCTACAGCGAGGAGCATAGGAATAATTAGTGAGAGTACATTAACTATGAACATGTTGTTAAGGAGAGGAATCGAACCTCTGATAATAAAAGCTTAAGTTCTGTGCAGTTACCGGGCTCTGCCACCCTAACAAACCCGAGCTCTCGGGCAGTGTGATTAGATAAACTGTCTAGATTAAGATTATATCATCTATTTGGTTAAAGGCGCTTCGGTGAAGTGGGCCTCACTTCTCTTGTCCTTTCGTACTGGGAGAAGTTATTAAATAGATAGAAACCCACCTGGATGACTCCGGTCTGAACTCAGATCACGCAGGACTTTAATCGTCGAACAAACGAACCTTCGCTAGCTGCTGCACCATCGGGATGTCCTGATCCAACATCGAGGTCGTCAACCCTATTGTCGATATGGACTCTGAAATAGGATGGCGCTGTTATCCCTAGGGTAACTTGTTCCGTTGATCAAGGTTTTTGGATCAACAAGTGATGTAATACTTTCGACTGGGTAGTCTAGATTTAAATCACTCGGAGGTTGTTTTGTTCTCCGAGGTCACCCCAACCTAAATTGCCGGCCCACATAGAGGTTTGTTGTTCCTGTCGGTTAATTGATATAGGGTCTCTTTGGGTCGGTTAATTAAAGCTCCATAGGGTCTTCTCGTCTTATTATTATATTCCCGCCTCTTCACGGGAAGGTCAATTTCACGGCTTGGAAGTAAGAGACAGACAGTAAAGCCCTCGTGTGGCCGTTCATACAAGTCCCTATTTAGGGAACAAATGATTATGCTACCTTTGCACGGTCAGGATACCGCGGCCGTTTAACTAGCGTCACCGGGCAGGCAGTGCCTCTCATACTGGAAATGCTAGAGGTGATGTTTTTGGTAAACAGGCGGGGCTTGTGTTTGCCGAGTTCCTTTTACTTCTTTTAATCTTTCCCTAATTTGCATCCCTGGGTTGGGTTAACAATTAGTTTGATATTTTGTTTATGGTTAGGTTGTATATATCTTGTTGTTAACTATCAGTGGTTATCCGTTCTGATATAAGCTTATGCAGGGAGAAATATTTCTTGTTACTCATATTGGCATTATTGCTTCTATTATTAAATAGATTAGCCCAGTTTTAGATTAGGAGTTGGTTGCATTTTTTTTTTTTTTTGACATTAAGATGTTTTGATTGTTGAGCTTGAACGCTTTCTTAATTGATGGCTGCTTTTAGGCCAACTATGATTTATATTTATGCTTACTCTCTAATGAAGGCTGTATCCTAATTCTAAAAAGCTGTACCTTTTTAGATTATATTTTAAACTTACATTAGAATTTTAGGGTTTTTGAGGTAAGGTTAAAGTTGAACTAAGATTCTGTTCTGGGCAACCAGCTATCACCAGGCTCGTTAGGCTTTTCACCTCTACCCACAAATCTTCTCACTATTGTGCAACATAGACGAGTTCATCCTGTAATAGATTGTTCATGGGTAGCTCGTCTGGTTTCGGGGGACCTAGCTGAAGTTCTCTTTGTTAGGTTGTTCTAGCTAACTCATTATGCAAAAGGTACAAGGGGTAATCTTTGCTGTGCGGTGCTTATTTTAATTTTATCTTTCATCTTTCCCTTGCGGTGCTTTCTCTATAGCGCCAAGTTAAATTTCTATCTCCTATACTTTTTAAGGTAACTGAATGTTTTGTTTTATTTTCTAGTGTTAGTTGTGTTTATAGGTGTTTGGGCTAGCTTTAGCTCCAGACGGTCAGTTTAATATGAAATCTTCTGGGTGTAAGCCCGATGCTTTGTCTAAGCTACATCTTGTTATCCAAGCACACTTTCCAGTACGCTTACCTTGTTACGACTTATCTATCTCCTCTTGTGGGTGTGGTGATTTAAATAGGTTTTTTGGGGAACTACCACTTGAGGAGGGTGACGGGCGGTGTGTGCGTGCTTCATGGCCCGATTCAATTGAGCTCTCTATTCGCAAATTTACCACTAAATCCTCCTTTAATACTTAATTTCATAAGGATCTTCGTGGGTATTCTAATTTTAGAAAGTGTAGCCCATTGCTTCCCATCTCATGAGCTACACCTTGACCTAACTTTTTTTGGGTTAAGATACTTGTGCTTACTTTTCTTCCTCTTTAGGGTTTGCTGAAGACGGCGGTATATAGGCTGAATTAGCAAGAGATGGTGAGGTATATCGGGGTTTATCGATTATAGAACAGGCTCCTCTAGAGGGATGTAAAGCACCGCCAAGTCCTTTGAGTTCTAAGCTGTTGCTGGTAGTTCTCTGGCGGATAGTTTTGTTTAGGATAACTATCTAAGTTTAGGGCTAAGCATAGTGGGGTATCTAATCCCAGTTTGGGTCTTAGCTGTCGTGTAGTCGGAGGTGTTAAAGTTACTTTCGTGCTGTATTTTTATGTTAACTCTAGCTTTCTACGGCCTAGTTAAAATTTAACTTTAGTATATTTTTTTCTCTGTAACACGCTTTACGCCGTGGGTCTATTAGTTTGGGCTAATCGTATGACCGCGGTGGCTGGCACGAAATTTACCAACCCTTGTTTAATACAGCTTAGTCGAACTTTCATTCATGGCTTAATTTTTATCACTGCTGTATCCCGTGGGGGTGTGGCTGAGCAAGGTGTTATGAGCTACTGTGGTTGTGTGCTTGATACCAGCTCCTTTAGGTCACTGGGTGACTTAGAGGGCATTTTCACCGGGATGCGGAGGCTTGCATGTGTAATCTTATTAATAACTAATGGAAAGGCCAGGACCAAACCTTTGTGTTTATGGAGTCTGGCGACTCATCTAGGCATTTTCAGTGCCTTGCTTTATATGTTTAAGCTACGTTAACTGGGACGTGGGGTTAATTTGGACATGTAAAATGTTGTTCGATAGGGACGAATTAGAGATCAGGTCGGTGTGTCTATAGATAACTGCGAACGGAGTTATGATTTAGTATTAATAGCTAGTAATGATAGGGGATTGCTAAGCTTATAAGCGTTTTCTTAGGCCTTATGTTTAGGTACGGTCTAGTCTTGTTTTTGGGGTTTGGCAAGACATAAATAGGCACGTATTATTATAAATCAGGTTAACGGGGGGTAAGGGGGGGTTGGATTAAGCTAGTTATCTACTAAATCAAAGTGTTTGCGTGTGTACGTGTGTACGTGTGTACGTGTGTACGTGTGTACGTCAGAGTTGTTTGGTTTAGTCGGCCTGGAATAGCATCAGGTTTTAGGCCTAGGGATGGGACGGCTCATGAGTGTAACACATCTTCTGATGAAATTAATATGCGAATGGTCATTTCTATTGGTAAAACTACTCGGTTGTCAACTTCTAATAGCCGGAGTTCTCCGGGTTTTAATTCTTGGGTAGGAATCATAGAAGAGTCAAAATTCAAGTCTTCGTAGTCAGTGTACTCATAACTTCAATATCTTTGATGCCCCCATGGTTTTTACTGTGAGGGAGGGGTTGTTGATTTCATCCATTATATAGAGAATTCGTGAAGAGGGCAGGGCGATAAGAGTCAGGATAATAGCAGGTAAAATAGTTCAGATGGTTTCTACTTCTTGAGCATCCATTGTACTTGTGTGCGTGAGCTTGGTTGTTAGTATCAACGAGATAATATAAAGAACTAAGGAGCTGATTAGAAATACAATTATTAACGTATGGTCGTGGAAATGTAGGAGTTCCTCTATAATGGGAGATGTAGCATCTTGAAAACCTAGTTGGAAGGGGTACGCCATGGAAGCATATAGGATTCAAGCCTATAATTTAACTTCGACAAAGTTATGTAATTGTTTTACTAATGCTTCGTAATTGCGAAAGACATAATGGTTATGGCATTGGCTTGACACCAGTTAAGGAGGGTTCGATTCCTTCCTTTCTTATTTTAATAACACATAAGTTGGCTCTTCAAATGTGTGGTACGGAGGGGGACATCCATATAATCATTCAAGATTAGTTGTGGTTAATTCTACTATGGCCACTTCTCGCTTGGATGCGAAAGCTTCTCACACTATGAAAACTATTAACATAACTGCCGTTAATGAGATGAAAGGGCCCATTGAGGAAATTGTGTTTCAAAGTTGTGTATGCATCTGGGTAGTCAGAATAACGTCGCGGCATTCCAGACAGGCCTAGGAAGTGCTGAGGGAAGAACGTTATATTGACTCCTACAAACATAATGGTAAAGTGAATTTTTGCTCAAGTGTTGTCAAGGGTGTACCCTGAGAATAGGGGGAATCGATGGACGAAGCCTCCTATAATAGCGAATACTGCTCCTATTGACAAGACATAGTGAAAGTGGGCCGCTACGTAATATGTGTCGTGAAGAACAATGTCTAATGAAGAGTTTGCTAGTACAATTCCCGTTAGGCCTCCTACGGTAAATAGGAAAATAAAGCCTAAGGCTCATAGTATAGCGGGGGACCATTTACTATTACCTCCGTGAAGAGTAGCCAGTCAACTAAATACTCTTACCCCAGTAGGAATGGCGATAATTATAGTGGCTGATGTAAAGTATGCTCGTGTGTCTACATCCATTCCTACAGTAAACATGTGATGGGCTCATACGATAAAGCCCAGAAAGCCGATTGATATCATGGCTCAAACTATTCCCATGTAGCCAAAGGGTCCTTTTTTACCTGAATAATAGGTAACAATATGTGAGATTATCCCCAAACCGGGTAGAATTAAAAGGTAAACTTCTGGGTGGCCAAAGAATCAGAATAAGTGTTGGTGTCAGATAGGATCTCCTCCCCCAGCGGGGTCAAAGAATGTAGTGTTTAGGTTTCGATCTGTTAGTAGCCTAGTGATTCCCGCTGCTAAAACTGGGAGTGATAGAAGTAACAGGACAGCAGTGATTAAGACTGATCAAACAAATAGGGGTGTTTGATATTGAGACATGGCAGGAGGTTTTATATTAATCATAGTAGTAATAAAATTAATAGCACCCAAGATTGAGGAGACACCTGCCAGGTGTAGTGAGAAAATAGTTAGGTCTACGGATGCTCCCGCATGAGCCAGGTTCCCGGCTAGGGGCGGGTATACTGTCCATCCGGTTCCTGCTCCGGCTGCTACCATAGATGAGGCGAGTAAGAGTAGAAAGGATGGGGGAAGGAGCCAGAAGCTCATGTTGTTTATTCGGGGAAACGCTATGTCAGGGGCACCAATTAGTAATGGGACCAATCAGTTTCCGAACCCTCCGATCATAATAGGCATCACCATAAAGAAGATCATTACAAAAGCATGAGCGGTGACGATCACATTATAAATCTGATCGTCTCCTAGCAGTGTGCCAGGGTGACCCAGTTCGGCCCGGATTAGGAGACTAAGAGCAGTCCCCACCATGCCAGCTCAGGCACCAAATAGAAGGTAAAGAGTACCAATATCTTTGTGATTAGTTGAAAATAGTCAACGGTTTATGAACATAGGTAAGATGGCTGAGTAAGCATCGGACTGTAAATCTAAAGACAGAGGTTCGAGCCCTCTTTTTACCAAGTCCTGCGGTGAATGTCATGTTGAATTGCAAATTCAAAGCAGCAGCTTGGCGCTGCCGGGGCTTCTCCCGCCTTGTTTTTCTAGGCGGCGGGAGAAGTGGATTGAAGCCAGTTGATGAGGGTATTTAGCTGTTAACTAAAATTTCGTGGGGTTGGGGCCCACCAATCTAGTGAGGACTTAGCTTAATTAAAGTGTTTGATTTGCAATCACTTGATGTAAGATAGATTCTTGCAGTCCTTAGAATGGTTTGATGTGCAGAAGTGAAGTCTGTGGGACTTGCTTAGAGCTTTGAAGGCTCTTGGTCTAGTTTAACCTAAACTTCTAATCCAGGATGGATAGTATTGGTGTAAGTGGAAGTAGTATGGTTGGTATTGCGACTAGAGGGGGCAGGAAGGTTATTTTTCCTGTGCATTCAAATCGTCATTTTATTTTTATGCTGTTGTTTGAGGGGAACATGGTTAGTGCGGTAGTGTATGTTAGTCGTATGTAGAAGGATGGGTTAAGTAGTGCTGTTGTGGCTAGTAGTGTTGGTATTATGATTATTTCATTTTTAGTTAGTTCCTGGATGATTATTCATTTTGGAATAAACCCAGAGAGTGGGGGAAGGCCCTCTAGGGATACCATTAATACTAGGATGAGTGAGGTGATTAGAGGGGTTTTATTTCATGTTTGTGACAGGGATGATGTTGTGGTGGTGGAGCTATGTATGAATAGTATAAAGGTGGTTAGTGTTATAATGATATAGATAGTTAGGTTTAAGATTATTATCGTGGGGCTGTACATTAGGATAGCTGTTATTCAGCCTATATGGGCGATTGAGGAGTACGCTATGATTTTTCGTAGTTGTGTTTGGTTGAGGCCTCCTCAGCCTCCGACTATGACTGATAAAATGGATATTGTTAGGATTAGGTTAGGATTGATAGTGGATGAGATTTGGTAGAGGATTGATAGTGGTGCGATTTTTTTGTCCTGTTAGTAGAATTAAGCCTGATGATATAGAAATTCCTTGTGTAACTTCGGGCACTCCGAAGCGGAATGGGGCTAGTCCTAGTTTTATTGCTAGAGCGGTTGTTATTATGATCGATGCTATGGGGTTAAGGTCTTTTAATATGGTTCATTGTCCTGAGTGCAGTAGATTGATGATGATTCCTATTATTAGGATTATGGAGGCGGTCGCTTGTGTTAAGAAATATTTTGTGGCGGCTTCTATGGCTCGTGGGTTGTATTTTTTTTTATGAGGATAGGGATGATGGCTAATAGGTTTATTTCCAAGCCAATTCAGACTATGAGTCAGTGGGAGGTTGTTACTACAATTATAGTTCCTGAGATAACGGTTAATATAACGATAATAAAAATAGGGGGTTTGATTAGTCTGGGAAGGGTATAAGCCAACATTTTCGGGCTAGGGGCCCGATAGCTTATTTAGCTG
Source organism: Felis catus (assembly GCF_018350175.1). NCBI lineage: Eukaryota > Metazoa > Chordata > Mammalia > Carnivora > Felidae > Felis > Felis catus. The sequence goes on from NC_058378.1 coordinate 17,505,200, forward strand.
ACCTTACTTTAGAATATGGTGTAATAATGGTAGCACGAAGACTTTTGGATTCTTAGGATTAGGTTCGATTCCTATTGTTCTAGAAATAAGAGGGTTTAAACCTCTATGTTTTGCTCTATCAAAGTAACTCTTTTGTCAGACATATTTCTTACGTTTGAGGTGGGATGCTTGCTGTGATGATAGGTAGTGATACGTGCCATAGGCATAAGGCTAGGGTGAGAGGTAGGAAGTTTTTTTCACAAGAGGTGTATTAGTTGGTCATATCGGAATCGTGGGTAGGATGCTCGGATCCACAAGAAAGTAATTGTTAGGAGCAGAGTCTTTACTGTAAAGTTGATGGTATATAGTTCTGGTATAGAAGGGCTATGGACTGCTCCGAAGAGTAGGAGTGTTGTGAGGATATTCATTATGATGATGTTAGCATATTCTGCTAGGAAGGATAGGGCGAAGGGGCCTGCTGCATAGTCTACATTGAATCCGGAGACTAGTTCTGACTCTCCTTCTGTCAGGTCGAATGGGGCTCGATTGGTCTCTGCTAGGGTTGAGATAAATCATATCACAGCTAGAGGTCATGCAGGGATGATTATTCTTGAGTGGCGATTAGTATGGCTAGTGTGAAGGATCCATTTATTAGTAGTACTGATAGGAGGATGATGGCTAGTGTGACTTCGTATGAGATTGCTTGGGCGACGGCTCGTAGGGCTCCGATTAGGGCGTATTTTGAATTTGAGGCTCACCCTGATCATAGGATGGAATAGACGGCCAGGCTTGATATAGCCAGTATAAATAATACTCCTAGGTTTATGTTAATGAGTGGGTATGGTATGGGTAGTGGGATTCATATGGTTAGGGCTAGTGTGAGGGCTAGGATTGGTGCTATAATGAATATTAATATGGAGGATGTGAGGGGTCGGAGAGGTTCTTTGGTGAAGAGTTTTACAGCGTCTGCGATAGGTTGGAGTAAGCCGTATGGTCCTACGACATTTGGTCCTTTACGGAGTTGCATATAGCCTAGCACTTTTCGTTCAACTAAGGTTAGGAAGGCTACAGCGAGGAGCATAGGAATAATTAGTGAGAGTACATTAACTATGAACATGTTGTTAAGGAGAGGAATCGAACCTCTGATAATAAAAGCTTAAGTTCTGTGCAGTTACCGGGCTCTGCCACCCTAACAAACCCGAGCTCTCGGGCAGTGTGATTAGATAAACTGTCTAGATTAAGATTATATCATCTATTTGGTTAAAGGCGCTTCGGTGAAGTGGGCCTCACTTCTCTTGTCCTTTCGTACTGGGAGAAGTTATTAAATAGATAGAAACCCACCTGGATGACTCCGGTCTGAACTCAGATCACGCAGGACTTTAATCGTCGAACAAACGAACCTTCGCTAGCTGCTGCACCATCGGGATGTCCTGATCCAACATCGAGGTCGTCAACCCTATTGTCGATATGGACTCTGAAATAGGATGGCGCTGTTATCCCTAGGGTAACTTGTTCCGTTGATCAAGGTTTTTGGATCAACAAGTGATGTAATACTTTCGACTGGGTAGTCTAGATTTAAATCACTCGGAGGTTGTTTTGTTCTCCGAGGTCACCCCAACCTAAATTGCCGGCCCACATAGAGGTTTGTTGTTCCTGTCGGTTAATTGATATAGGGTCTCTTTGGGTCGGTTAATTAAAGCTCCATAGGGTCTTCTCGTCTTATTATTATATTCCCGCCTCTTCACGGGAAGGTCAATTTCACGGCTTGGAAGTAAGAGACAGACAGTAAAGCCCTCGTGTGGCCGTTCATACAAGTCCCTATTTAGGGAACAAATGATTATGCTACCTTTGCACGGTCAGGATACCGCGGCCGTTTAACTAGCGTCACCGGGCAGGCAGTGCCTCTCATACTGGAAATGCTAGAGGTGATGTTTTTGGTAAACAGGCGGGGCTTGTGTTTGCCGAGTTCCTTTTACTTCTTTTAATCTTTCCCTAATTTGCATCCCTGGGTTGGGTTAACAATTAGTTTGATATTTTGTTTATGGTTAGGTTGTATATATCTTGTTGTTAACTATCAGTGGTTATCCGTTCTGATATAAGCTTATGCAGGGAGAAATATTTCTTGTTACTCATATTGGCATTATTGCTTCTATTATTAAATAGATTAGCCCAGTTTTAGATTAGGAGTTGGTTGCATTTTTTTTTTTTTTTGACATTAAGATGTTTTGATTGTTGAGCTTGAACGCTTTCTTAATTGATGGCTGCTTTTAGGCCAACTATGATTTATATTTATGCTTACTCTCTAATGAAGGCTGTATCCTAATTCTAAAAAGCTGTACCTTTTTAGATTATATTTTAAACTTACATTAGAATTTTAGGGTTTTTGAGGTAAGGTTAAAGTTGAACTAAGATTCTGTTCTGGGCAACCAGCTATCACCAGGCTCGTTAGGCTTTTCACCTCTACCCACAAATCTTCTCACTATTGTGCAACATAGACGAGTTCATCCTGTAATAGATTGTTCATGGGTAGCTCGTCTGGTTTCGGGGGACCTAGCTGAAGTTCTCTTTGTTAGGTTGTTCTAGCTAACTCATTATGCAAAAGGTACAAGGGGTAATCTTTGCTGTGCGGTGCTTATTTTAATTTTATCTTTCATCTTTCCCTTGCGGTGCTTTCTCTATAGCGCCAAGTTAAATTTCTATCTCCTATACTTTTTAAGGTAACTGAATGTTTTGTTTTATTTTCTAGTGTTAGTTGTGTTTATAGGTGTTTGGGCTAGCTTTAGCTCCAGACGGTCAGTTTAATATGAAATCTTCTGGGTGTAAGCCCGATGCTTTGTCTAAGCTACATCTTGTTATCCAAGCACACTTTCCAGTACGCTTACCTTGTTACGACTTATCTATCTCCTCTTGTGGGTGTGGTGATTTAAATAGGTTTTTTGGGGAACTACCACTTGAGGAGGGTGACGGGCGGTGTGTGCGTGCTTCATGGCCCGATTCAATTGAGCTCTCTATTCGCAAATTTACCACTAAATCCTCCTTTAATACTTAATTTCATAAGGATCTTCGTGGGTATTCTAATTTTAGAAAGTGTAGCCCATTGCTTCCCATCTCATGAGCTACACCTTGACCTAACTTTTTTTGGGTTAAGATACTTGTGCTTACTTTTCTTCCTCTTTAGGGTTTGCTGAAGACGGCGGTATATAGGCTGAATTAGCAAGAGATGGTGAGGTATATCGGGGTTTATCGATTATAGAACAGGCTCCTCTAGAGGGATGTAAAGCACCGCCAAGTCCTTTGAGTTCTAAGCTGTTGCTGGTAGTTCTCTGGCGGATAGTTTTGTTTAGGATAACTATCTAAGTTTAGGGCTAAGCATAGTGGGGTATCTAATCCCAGTTTGGGTCTTAGCTGTCGTGTAGTCGGAGGTGTTAAAGTTACTTTCGTGCTGTATTTTTATGTTAACTCTAGCTTTCTACGGCCTAGTTAAAATTTAACTTTAGTATATTTTTTTCTCTGTAACACGCTTTACGCCGTGGGTCTATTAGTTTGGGCTAATCGTATGACCGCGGTGGCTGGCACGAAATTTACCAACCCTTGTTTAATACAGCTTAGTCGAACTTTCATTCATGGCTTAATTTTTATCACTGCTGTATCCCGTGGGGGTGTGGCTGAGCAAGGTGTTATGAGCTACTGTGGTTGTGTGCTTGATACCAGCTCCTTTAGGTCACTGGGTGACTTAGAGGGCATTTTCACCGGGATGCGGAGGCTTGCATGTGTAATCTTATTAATAACTAATGGAAAGGCCAGGACCAAACCTTTGTGTTTATGGAGTCTGGCGACTCATCTAGGCATTTTCAGTGCCTTGCTTTATATGTTTAAGCTACGTTAACTGGGACGTGGGGTTAATTTGGACATGTAAAATGTTGTTCGATAGGGACGAATTAGAGATCAGGTCGGTGTGTCTATAGATAACTGCGAACGGAGTTATGATTTAGTATTAATAGCTAGTAATGATAGGGGATTGCTAAGCTTATAAGCGTTTTCTTAGGCCTTATGTTTAGGTACGGTCTAGTCTTGTTTTTGGGGTTTGGCAAGACATAAATAGGCACGTATTATTATAAATCAGGTTAACGGGGGGTAAGGGGGGGGTTGGATTAAGCTAGTTATCTACTAAATCAAAGTGTTTGCGTGTGTACGTGTGTACGTGTGTACGTGTGTACGTGTGTACGTCAGAGTTGTTTGGTTTAGTCGGCCTGGAATAGCATCAGGTTTTAGGCCTAGGGATGGGACGGCTCATGAGTGTAACACATCTTCTGATGAAATTAATATGCGAATGGTCATTTCTATTGGTAAAACTACTCGGTTGTCAACTTCTAATAGCCGGAGTTCTCCGGGTTTTAATTCTTGGGTAGGAATCATAGAAGAGTCAAAATTCAAGTCTTCGTAGTCAGTGTACTCATAACTTCAATATCTTTGATGCCCCCATGGTTTTTACTGTGAGGGAGGGGTTGTTGATTTCATCCATTATATAGAGAATTCGTGAAGAGGGCAGGGCGATAAGAGTCAGGATAATAGCAGGTAAAATAGTTCAGATGGTTTCTACTTCTTGAGCATCCATTGTACTTGTGTGCGTGAGCTTGGTTGTTAGTATCAACGAGATAATATAAAGAACTAAGGAGCTGATTAGAAATACAATTATTAACGTATGGTCGTGGAAATGTAGGAGTTCCTCTATAATGGGAGATGTAGCATCTTGAAAACCTAGTTGGAAGGGGTACGCCATGGAAGCATATAGGATTCAAGCCTATAATTTAACTTCGACAAAGTTATGTAATTGTTTTACTAATGCTTCGTAATTGCGAAAGACATAATGGTTATGGCATTGGCTTGACACCAGTTAAGGAGGGTTCGATTCCTTCCTTTCTTATTTTAATAACACATAAGTTGGCTCTTCAAATGTGTGGTACGGAGGGGGACATCCATATAATCATTCAAGATTAGTTGTGGTTAATTCTACTATGGCCACTTCTCGCTTGGATGCGAAAGCTTCTCACACTATGAAAACTATTAACATAACTGCCGTTAATGAGATGAAAGGGCCCATTGAGGAAATTGTGTTTCAAAGTTGTGTATGCATCTGGGTAGTCAGAATAACGTCGCGGCATTCCAGACAGGCCTAGGAAGTGCTGAGGGAAGAACGTTATATTGACTCCTACAAACATAATGGTAAAGTGAATTTTTGCTCAAGTGTTGTCAAGGGTGTACCCTGAGAATAGGGGGAATCGATGGACGAAGCCTCCTATAATAGCGAATACTGCTCCTATTGACAAGACATAGTGAAAGTGGGCCGCTACGTAATATGTGTCGTGAAGAACAATGTCTAATGAAGAGTTTGCTAGTACAATTCCCGTTAGGCCTCCTACGGTAAATAGGAAAATAAAGCCTAAGGCTCATAGTATAGCGGGGGACCATTTACTATTACCTCCGTGAAGAGTAGCCAGTCAACTAAATACTCTTACCCCAGTAGGAATGGCGATAATTATAGTGGCTGATGTAAAGTATGCTCGTGTGTCTACATCCATTCCTACAGTAAACATGTGATGGGCTCATACGATAAAGCCCAGAAAGCCGATTGATATCATGGCTCAAACTATTCCCATGTAGCCAAAGGGTCCTTTTTTACCTGAATAATAGGTAACAATATGTGAGATTATCCCCAAACCGGGTAGAATTAAAAGGTAAACTTCTGGGTGGCCAAAGAATCAGAATAAGTGTTGGTGTCAGATAGGATCTCCTCCCCCAGCGGGGTCAAAGAATGTAGTGTTTAGGTTTCGATCTGTTAGTAGCCTAGTGATTCCCGCTGCTAAAACTGGGAGTGATAGAAGTAACAGGACAGCAGTGATTAAGACTGATCAAACAAATAGGGGTGTTTGATATTGAGACATGGCAGGAGGTTTTATATTAATCATAGTAGTAATAAAATTAATAGCACCCAAGATTGAGGAGACACCTGCCAGGTGTAGTGAGAAAATAGTTAGGTCTACGGATGCTCCCGCATGAGCCAGGTTCCCGGCTAGGGGCGGGTATACTGTCCATCCGGTTCCTGCTCCGGCTGCTACCATAGATGAGGCGAGTAAGAGTAGAAAGGATGGGGGAAGGAGCCAGAAGCTCATGTTGTTTATTCGGGGAAACGCTATGTCAGGGGCACCAATTAGTAATGGGACCAATCAGTTTCCGAACCCTCCGATCATAATAGGCATCACCATAAAGAAGATCATTACAAAAGCATGAGCGGTGACGATCACATTATAAATCTGATCGTCTCCTAGCAGTGTGCCAGGGTGACCCAGTTCGGCCCGGATTAGGAGACTAAGAGCAGTCCCCACCATGCCAGCTCAGGCACCAAATAGAAGGTAAAGAGTACCAATATCTTTGTGATTAGTTGAAAATAGTCAACGGTTTATGAACATAGGTAAGATGGCTGAGTAAGCATCGGACTGTAAATCTAAAGACAGAGGTTCGAGCCCTCTTTTTACCAAGTCCTGCGGTGAATGTCATGTTGAATTGCAAATTCAAAGCAGCAGCTTGGCGCTGCCGGGGCTTCTCCCGCCTTGTTTTTCTAGGCGGCGGGAGAAGTGGATTGAAGCCAGTTGATGAGGGTATTTAGCTGTTAACTAAAATTTCGTGGGGTTGGGGCCCACCAATCTAGTGAGGACTTAGCTTAATTAAAGTGTTTGATTTGCAATCACTTGATGTAAGATAGATTCTTGCAGTCCTTAGAATGGTTTGATGTGCAGAAGTGAAGTCTGTGGGACTTGCTTAGAGCTTTGAAGGCTCTTGGTCTAGTTTAACCTAAACTTCTAATCCAGGATGGATAGTATTGGTGTAAGTGGAAGTAGTATGGTTGGTATTGCGACTAGAGGGGGCAGGAAGGTTATTTTTCCTGTGCATTCAAATCGTCATTTTATTTTTATGCTGTTGTTTGAGGGGAACATGGTTAGTGCGGTAGTGTATGTTAGTCGTATGTAGAAGGATGGGTTAAGTAGTGCTGTTGTGGCTAGTAGTGTTGGTATTATGATTATTTCATTTTTAGTTAGTTCCTGGATGATTATTCATTTTGGAATAAACCCAGAGAGTGGGGGAAGGCCCTCTAGGGATACCATTAATACTAGGATGAGTGAGGTGATTAGAGGGGTTTTATTTCATGTTTGTGACAGGGATGATGTTGTGGTGGTGGAGCTATGTATGAATAGTATAAAGGTGGTTAGTGTTATAATGATATAGATAGTTAGGTTTAAGATTATTATCGTGGGGCTGTACATTAGGATAGCTGTTATTCAGCCTATATGGGCGATTGAGGAGTACGCTATGATTTTTCGTAGTTGTGTTTGGTTGAGGCCTCCTCAGCCTCCGACTATGACTGATAAAATGGATATTGTTAGGATTAGGTTAGGATTGATAGTGGATGAGATTTGGTAGAGGATTGATAGTGGTGCGATTTTTTTGTCCTGTTAGTAGAATTAAGCCTGATGATATAGAAATTCCTTGTGTAACTTCGGGCACTCCGAAGCGGAATGGGGCTAGTCCTAGTTTTATTGCTAGAGCGGTTGTTATTATGATCGATGCTATGGGGTTAAGGTCTTTTAATATGGTTCATTGTCCTGAGTGCAGTAGATTGATGATGATTCCTATTATTAGGATTATGGAGGCGGTCGCTTGTGTTAAGAAATATTTTGTGGCGGCTTCTATGGCTCGTGGGTTGTATTTTTTTTTTATGAGGATAGGGATGATGGCTAATAGGTTTATTTCCAAGCCAATTCAGACTATGAGTCAGTGGGAGGTTGTTACTACAATTATAGTTCCTGAGATAACGGTTAATATAACGATAATAAAAATAGGGGGTTTGATTAGTCTGGGAAGGGTATAAGCCAACATTTTCGGGCTAGGGGCCCGATAGCTTATTTAGCTGACCTTACTTTAGAATATGGTGTAATAATGGTAGCACGAAGACTTTTGGATTCTTAGGATTAGGTTCGATTCCTATTGTTCTAGAAATAAGAGGGTTTAAACCTCTATGTTTTGCTCTATCAAAGTAACTCTTTTGTCAGACATATTTCTTACGTTTGAGGTGGGATGCTTGCTGTGATGATAGGTAGTGATACGTGCCATAGGCATAAGGCTAGGGTGAGAGGTAGGAAGTTTTTTTCACAAGAGGTGTATTAGTTGGTCATATCGGAATCGTGGGTAGGATGCTCGGATCCACAAGAAAGTAATTGTTAGGAGCAGAGTCTTTACTGTAAAGTTGATGGTATATAGTTCTGGTATAGAAGGGCTATGGACTGCTCCGAAGAGTAGGAGTGTTGTGAGGATATTCATTATGATGATGTTAGCATATTCTGCTAGGAAGGATAGGGCGAAGGGGCCTGCTGCATAGTCTACATTGAATCCGGAGACTAGTTCTGACTCTCCTTCTGTCAGGTCGAATGGGGCTCGATTGGTCTCTGCTAGGGTTGAGATAAATCATATCACAGCTAGAGGTCATGCAGGGATGATTATTCTTGAGTGGCGATTAGTATGGCTAGTGTGAAGGATCCATTTATTAGTAGTACTGATAGGAGGATGATGGCTAGTGTGACTTCGTATGAGATTGCTTGGGCGACGGCTCGTAGGGCTCCGATTAGGGCGTATTTTGAATTTGAGGCTCACCCTGATCATAGGATGGAATAGACGGCCAGGCTTGATATAGCCAGTATAAATAATACTCCTAGGTTTATGTTAATGAGTGGGTATGGTATGGGTAGTGGGATTCATATGGTTAGGGCTAGTGTGAGGGCTAGGATTGGTGCTATAATGAATATTAATATGGAGGATGTGAGGGGTCGGAGAGGTTCTTTGGTGAAGAGTTTTACAGCGTCTGCGATAGGTTGGAGTAAGCCGTATGGTCCTACGACATTTGGTCCTTTACGGAGTTGCATATAGCCTAGCACTTTTCGTTCAACTAAGGTTAGGAAGGCTACAGCGAGGAGCATAGGAATAATTAGTGAGAGTACATTAACTATGAACATGTTGTTAAGGAGAGGAATCGAACCTCTGATAATAAAAGCTTAAGTTCTGTGCAGTTACCGGGCTCTGCCACCCTAACAAACCCGAGCTCTCGGGCAGTGTGATTAGATAAACTGTCTAGATTAAGATTATATCATCTATTTGGTTAAAGGCGCTTCGGTGAAGTGGGCCTCACTTCTCTTGTCCTTTCGTACTGGGAGAAGTTATTAAATAGATAGAAACCCACCTGGATGACTCCGGTCTGAACTCAGATCACGCAGGACTTTAATCGTCGAACAAACGAACCTTCGCTAGCTGCTGCACCATCGGGATGTCCTGATCCAACATCGAGGTCGTCAACCCTATTGTCGATATGGACTCTGAAATAGGATGGCGCTGTTATCCCTAGGGTAACTTGTTCCGTTGATCAAGGTTTTTGGATCAACAAGTGATGTAATACTTTCGACTGGGTAGTCTAGATTTAAATCACTCGGAGGTTGTTTTGTTCTCCGAGGTCACCCCAACCTAAATTGCCGGCCCACATAGAGGTTTGTTGTTCCTGTCGGTTAATTGATATAGGGTCTCTTTGGGTCGGTTAATTAAAGCTCCATAGGGTCTTCTCGTCTTATTATTATATTCCCGCCTCTTCACGGGAAGGTCAATTTCACGGCTTGGAAGTAAGAGACAGACAGTAAAGCCCTCGTGTGGCCGTTCATACAAGTCCCTATTTAGGGAACAAATGATTATGCTACCTTTGCACGGTCAGGATACCGCGGCCGTTTAACTAGCGTCACCGGGCAGGCAGTGCCTCTCATACTGGAAATGCTAGAGGTGATGTTTTTGGTAAACAGGCGGGGCTTGTGTTTGCCGAGTTCCTTTTACTTCTTTTAATCTTTCCCTAATTTGCATCCCTGGGTTGGGTTAACAATTAGTTTGATATTTTGTTTATGGTTAGGTTGTATATATCTTGTTGTTAACTATCAGTGGTTATCCGTTCTGATATAAGCTTATGCAGGGAGAAATATTTCTTGTTACTCATATTGGCATTATTGCTTCTATTATTAAATAGATTAGCCCAGTTTTAGATTAGGAGTTGGTTGCATTTTTTTTTTTTTTTGACATTAAGATGTTTTGATTGTTGAGCTTGAACGCTTTCTTAATTGATGGCTGCTTTTAGGCCAACTATGATTTATATTTATGCTTACTCTCTAATGAAGGCTGTATCCTAATTCTAAAAAGCTGTACCTTTTTAGATTATATTTTAAACTTACATTAGAATTTTAGGGTTTTTGAGGTAAGGTTAAAGTTGAACTAAGATTCTGTTCTGGGCAACCAGCTATCACCAGGCTCGTTAGGCTTTTCACCTCTACCCACAAATCTTCTCACTATTGTGCAACATAGACGAGTTCATCCTGTAATAGATTGTTCATGGGTAGCTCGTCTGGTTTCGGGGGACCTAGCTGAAGTTCTCTTTGTTAGGTTGTTCTAGCTAACTCATTATGCAAAAGGTACAAGGGGTAATCTTTGCTGTGCGGTGCTTATTTTAATTTTATCTTTCATCTTTCCCTTGCGGTGCTTTCTCTATAGCGCCAAGTTAAATTTCTATCTCCTATACTTTTTAAGGTAACTGAATGTTTTGTTTTATTTTCTAGTGTTAGTTGTGTTTATAGGTGTTTGGGCTAGCTTTAGCTCCAGACGGTCAGTTTAATATGAAATCTTCTGGGTGTAAGCCCGATGCTTTGTCTAAGCTACATCTTGTTATCCAAGCACACTTTCCAGTACGCTTACCTTGTTACGACTTATCTATCTCCTCTTGTGGGTGTGGTGATTTAAATAGGTTTTTTGGGGAACTACCACTTGAGGAGGGTGACGGGCGGTGTGTGCGTGCTTCATGGCCCGATTCAATTGAGCTCTCTATTCGCAAATTTACCACTAAATCCTCCTTTAATACTTAATTTCATAAGGATCTTCGTGGGTATTCTAATTTTAGAAAGTGTAGCCCATTGCTTCCCATCTCATGAGCTACACCTTGACCTAACTTTTTTTGGGTTAAGATACTTGTGCTTACTTTTCTTCCTCTTTAGGGTTTGCTGAAGACGGCGGTATATAGGCTGAATTAGCAAGAGATGGTGAGGTATATCGGGGTTTATCGATTATAGAACAGGCTCCTCTAGAGGGATGTAAAGCACCGCCAAGTCCTTTGAGTTCTAAGCTGTTGCTGGTAGTTCTCTGGCGGATAGTTTTGTTTAGGATAACTATCTAAGTTTAGGGCTAAGCATAGTGGGGTATCTAATCCCAGTTTGGGTCTTAGCTGTCGTGTAGTCGGAGGTGTTAAAGTTACTTTCGTGCTGTATTTTTATGTTAACTCTAGCTTTCTACGGCCTAGTTAAAATTTAACTTTAGTATATTTTTTTCTCTGTAACACGCTTTACGCCGTGGGTCTATTAGTTTGGGCTAATCGTATGACCGCGGTGGCTGGCACGAAATTTACCAACCCTTGTTTAATACAGCTTAGTCGAACTTTCATTCATGGCTTAATTTTTATCACTGCTGTATCCCGTGGGGGTGTGGCTGAGCAAGGTGTTATGAGCTACTGTGGTTGTGTGCTTGATACCAGCTCCTTTAGGTCACTGGGTGACTTAGAGGGCATTTTCACCGGGATGCGGAGGCTTGCATGTGTAATCTTATTAATAACTAATGGAAAGGCCAGGACCAAACCTTTGTGTTTATGGAGTCTGGCGACTCATCTAGGCATTTTCAGTGCCTTGCTTTATATGTTTAAGCTACGTTAACTGGGACGTGGGGTTAATTTGGACATGTAAAATGTTGTTCGATAGGGACGAATTAGAGATCAGGTCGGTGTGTCTATAGATAACTGCGAACGGAGTTATGATTTAGTATTAATAGCTAGTAATGATAGGGGATTGCTAAGCTTATAAGCGTTTTCTTAGGCCTTATGTTTAGGTACGGTCTAGTCTTGTTTTTGGGGTTTGGCAAGACATAAATAGGCACGTATTATTATAAATCAGGTTAACGGGGGGTAAGGGGGGGGTTGGATTAAGCTAGTTATCTACTAAATCAAAGTGTTTGCGTGTGTACGTGTGTACGTGTGTACGTGTGTACGTGTGTACGTCAGAGTTGTTTGGTTTAGTCGGCCTGGAATAGCATCAGGTTTTAGGCCTAGGGATGGGACGGCTCATGAGTGTAACACATCTTCTGATGAAATTAATATGCGAATGGTCATTTCTATTGGTAAAACTACTCGGTTGTCAACTTCTAATAGCCGGAGTTCTCCGGGTTTTAATTCTTGGGTAGGAATCATAGAAGAGTCAAAATTCAAGTCTTCGTAGTCAGTGTACTCATAACTTCAATATCTTTGATGCCCCCATGGTTTTTACTGTGAGGGAGGGGTTGTTGATTTCATCCATTATATAGAGAATTCGTGAAGAGGGCAGGGCGATAAGAGTCAGGATAATAGCAGGTAAAATAGTTCAGATGGTTTCTACTTCTTGAGCATCCATTGTACTTGTGTGCGTGAGCTTGGTTGTTAGTATCAACGAGATAATATAAAGAACTAAGGAGCTGATTAGAAATACAATTATTAACGTATGGTCGTGGAAATGTAGGAGTTCCTCTATAATGGGAGATGTAGCATCTTGAAAACCTAGTTGGAAGGGGTACGCCATGGAAGCATATAGGATTCAAGCCTATAATTTAACTTCGACAAAGTTATGTAATTGTTTTACTAATGCTTCGTAATTGCGAAAGACATAATGGTTATGGCATTGGCTTGACACCAGTTAAGGAGGGTTCGATTCCTTCCTTTCTTATTTTAATAACACATAAGTTGGCTCTTCAAATGTGTGGTACGGAGGGGGACATCCATATAATCATTCAAGATTAGTTGTGGTTAATTCTACTATGGCCACTTCTCGCTTGGATGCGAAAGCTTCTCACACTATGAAAACTATTAACATAACTGCCGTTAATGAGATGAAAGGGCCCATTGAGGAAATTGTGTTTCAAAGTTGTGTATGCATCTGGGTAGTCAGAATAACGTCGCGGCATTCCAGACAGGCCTAGGAAGTGCTGAGGGAAGAACGTTATATTGACTCCTACAAACATAATGGTAAAGTGAATTTTTGCTCAAGTGTTGTCAAGGGTGTACCCTGAGAATAGGGGGAATCGATGGACGAAGCCTCCTATAATAGCGAATACTGCTCCTATTGACAAGACATAGTGAAAGTGGGCCGCTACGTAATATGTGTCGTGAAGAACAATGTCTAATGAAGAGTTTGCTAGTACAATTCCCGTTAGGCCTCCTACGGTAAATAGGAAAATAAAGCCTAAGGCTCATAGTATAGCGGGGGACCATTTACTATTACCTCCGTGAAGAGTAGCCAGTCAACTAAATACTCTTACCCCAGTAGGAATGGCGATAATTATAGTGGCTGATGTAAAGTATGCTCGTGTGTCTACATCCATTCCTACAGTAAACATGTGATGGGCTCATACGATAAAGCCCAGAAAGCCGATTGATATCATGGCTCAAACTATTCCCATGTAGCCAAAGGGTCCTTTTTTACCTGAATAATAGGTAACAATATGTGAGATTATCCCCAAACCGGGTAGAATTAAAAGGTAAACTTCTGGGTGGCCAAAGAATCAGAATAAGTGTTGGTGTCAGATAGGATCTCCTCCCCCAGCGGGGTCAAAGAATGTAGTGTTTAGGTTTCGATCTGTTAGTAGCCTAGTGATTCCCGCTGCTAAAACTGGGAGTGATAGAAGTAACAGGACAGCAGTGATTAAGACTGATCAAACAAATAGGGGTGTTTGATATTGAGACATGGCAGGAGGTTTTATATTAATCATAGTAGTAATAAAATTAATAGCACCCAAGATTGAGGAGACACCTGCCAGGTGTAGTGAGAAAATAGTTAGGTCTACGGATGCTCCCGCATGAGCCAGGTTCCCGGCTAGGGGCGGGTATACTGTCCATCCGGTTCCTGCTCCGGCTGCTACCATAGATGAGGCGAGTAAGAGTAGAAAGGATGGGGGAAGGAGCCAGAAGCTCATGTTGTTTATTCGGGGAAACGCTATGTCAGGGGCACCAATTAGTAATGGGACCAATCAGTTTCCGAACCCTCCGATCATAATAGGCATCACCATAAAGAAGATCATTACAAAAGCATGAGCGGTGACGATCACATTATAAATCTGATCGTCTCCTAGCAGTGTGCCAGGGTGACCCAGTTCGGCCCGGATTAGGAGACTAAGAGCAGTCCCCACCATGCCAGCTCAGGCACCAAATAGAAGGTAAAGAGTACCAATATCTTTGTGATTAGTTGAAAATAGTCAACGGTTTATGAACATAGGTAAGATGGCTGAGTAAGCATCGGACTGTAAATCTAAAGACAGAGGTTCGAGCCCTCTTTTTACCAAGTCCTGCGGTGAATGTCATGTTGAATTGCAAATTCAAAGCAGCAGCTTGGCGCTGCCGGGGCTTCTCCCGCCTTGTTTTTCTAGGCGGCGGGAGAAGTGGATTGAAGCCAGTTGATGAGGGTATTTAGCTGTTAACTAAAATTTCGTGGGGTTGGGGCCCACCAATCTAGTGAGGACTTAGCTTAATTAAAGTGTTTGATTTGCAATCACTTGATGTAAGATAGATTCTTGCAGTCCTTAGAATGGTTTGATGTGCAGAAGTGAAGTCTGTGGGACTTGCTTAGAGCTTTGAAGGCTCTTGGTCTAGTTTAACCTAAACTTCTAATCCAGGATGGATAGTATTGGTGTAAGTGGAAGTAGTATGGTTGGTATTGCGACTAGAGGGGGCAGGAAGGTTATTTTTCCTGTGCATTCAAATCGTCATTTTATTTTTATGCTGTTGTTTGAGGGGAACATGGTTAGTGCGGTAGTGTATGTTAGTCGTATGTAGAAGGATGGGTTAAGTAGTGCTGTTGTGGCTAGTAGTGTTGGTATTATGATTATTTCATTTTTAGTTAGTTCCTGGATGATTATTCATTTTGGAATAAACCCAGAGAGTGGGGGAAGGCCCTCTAGGGATACCATTAATACTAGGATGAGTGAGGTGATTAGAGGGGTTTTATTTCATGTTTGTGACAGGGATGATGTTGTGGTGGTGGAGCTATGTATGAATAGTATAAAGGTGGTTAGTGTTATAATGATATAGATAGTTAGGTTTAAGATTATTATCGTGGGGCTGTACATTAGGATAGCTGTTATTCAGCCTATATGGGCGATTGAGGAGTACGCTATGATTTTTCGTAGTTGTGTTTGGTTGAGGCCTCCTCAGCCTCCGACTATGACTGATAAAATGGATATTGTTAGGATTAGGTTAGGATTGATAGTGGATGAGATTTGGTAGAGGATTGATAGTGGTGCGATTTTTTTGTCCTGTTAGTAGAATTAAGCCTGATGATATAGAAATTCCTTGTGTAACTTCGGGCACTCCGAAGCGGAATGGGGCTAGTCCTAGTTTTATTGCTAGAGCGGTTGTTATTATGATCGATGCTATGGGGTTAAGGTCTTTTAATATGGTTCATTGTCCTGAGTGCAGTAGATTGATGATGATTCCTATTATTAGGATTATGGAGGCGGTCGCTTGTGTTAAGAAATATTTTGTGGCGGCTTCTATGGCTCGTGGGTTGTATTTTTTTTTTATGAGGATAGGGATGATGGCTAATAGGTTTATTTCCAAGCCAATTCAGACTATGAGTCAGTGGGAGGTTGTTACTACAATTATAGTTCCTGAGATAACGGTTAATATAACGATAATAAAAATAGGGGGTTTGATTAGTCTGGGAAGGGTATAAGCCAACATTTTCGGGCTAGGGGCCCGATAGCTTATTTAGCTGACCTTACTTTAGAATATGGTGTAATAATGGTAGCACGAAGACTTTTGGATTCTTAGGATTAGGTTCGATTCCTATTGTTCTAGAAATAAGAGGGTTTAAACCTCTATGTTTTGCTCTATCAAAGTAACTCTTTTGTCAGACATATTTCTTACGTTTGAGGTGGGATGCTTGCTGTGATGATAGGTAGTGATACGTGCCATAGGCATAAGGCTAGGGTGAGAGGTAGGAAGTTTTTTTCACAAGAGGTGTATTAGTTGGTCATATCGGAATCGTGGGTAGGATGCTCGGATCCACAAGAAAGTAATTGTTAGGAGCAGAGTCTTTACTGTAAAGTTGATGGTATATAGTTCTGGTATAGAAGGGCTATGGACTGCTCCGAAGAGTAGGAGTGTTGTGAGGATATTCATTATGATGATGTTAGCATATTCTGCTAGGAAGGATAGGGCGAAGGGGCCTGCTGCATAGTCTACATTGAATCCGGAGACTAGTTCTGACTCTCCTTCTGTCAGGTCGAATGGGGCTCGATTGGTCTCTGCTAGGGTTGAGATAAATCATATCACAGCTAGAGGTCATGCAGGGATGATTATTCTTGAGTGGCGATTAGTATGGCTAGTGTGAAGGATCCATTTATTAGTAGTACTGATAGGAGGATGATGGCTAGTGTGACTTCGTATGAGATTGCTTGGGCGACGGCTCGTAGGGCTCCGATTAGGGCGTATTTTGAATTTGAGGCTCACCCTGATCATAGGATGGAATAGACGGCCAGGCTTGATATAGCCAGTATAAATAATACTCCTAGGTTTATGTTAATGAGTGGGTATGGTATGGGTAGTGGGATTCATATGGTTAGGGCTAGTGTGAGGGCTAGGATTGGTGCTATAATGAATATTAATATGGAGGATGTGAGGGGTCGGAGAGGTTCTTTGGTGAAGAGTTTTACAGCGTCTGCGATAGGTTGGAGTAAGCCGTATGGTCCTACGACATTTGGTCCTTTACGGAGTTGCATATAGCCTAGCACTTTTCGTTCAACTAAGGTTAGGAAGGCTACAGCGAGGAGCATAGGAATAATTAGTGAGAGTACATTAACTATGAACATGTTGTTAAGGAGAGGAATCGAACCTCTGATAATAAAAGCTTAAGTTCTGTGCAGTTACCGGGCTCTGCCACCCTAACAAACCCGAGCTCTCGGGCAGTGTGATTAGATAAACTGTCTAGATTAAGATTATATCATCTATTTGGTTAAAGGCGCTTCGGTGAAGTGGGCCTCACTTCTCTTGTCCTTTCGTACTGGGAGAAGTTATTAAATAGATAGAAACCCACCTGGATGACTCCGGTCTGAACTCAGATCACGCAGGACTTTAATCGTCGAACAAACGAACCTTCGCTAGCTGCTGCACCATCGGGATGTCCTGATCCAACATCGAGGTCGTCAACCCTATTGTCGATATGGACTCTGAAATAGGATGGCGCTGTTATCCCTAGGGTAACTTGTTCCGTTGATCAAGGTTTTTGGATCAACAAGTGATGTAATACTTTCGACTGGGTAGTCTAGATTTAAATCACTCGGAGGTTGTTTTGTTCTCCGAGGTCACCCCAACCTAAATTGCCGGCCCACATAGAGGTTTGTTGTTCCTGTCGGTTAATTGATATAGGGTCTCTTTGGGTCGGTTAATTAAAGCTCCATAGGGTCTTCTCGTCTTATTATTATATTCCCGCCTCTTCACGGGAAGGTCAATTTCACGGCTTGGAAGTAAGAGACAGACAGTAAAGCCCTCGTGTGGCCGTTCATACAAGTCCCTATTTAGGGAACAAATGATTATGCTACCTTTGCACGGTCAGGATACCGCGGCCGTTTAACTAGCGTCACCGGGCAGGCAGTGCCTCTCATACTGGAAATGCTAGAGGTGATGTTTTTGGTAAACAGGCGGGGCTTGTGTTTGCCGAGTTCCTTTTACTTCTTTTAATCTTTCCCTAATTTGCATCCCTGGGTTGGGTTAACAATTAGTTTGATATTTTGTTTATGGTTAGGTTGTATATATCTTGTTGTTAACTATCAGTGGTTATCCGTTCTGATATAAGCTTATGCAGGGAGAAATATTTCTTGTTACTCATATTGGCATTATTGCTTCTATTATTAAATAGATTAGCCCAGTTTTAGATTAGGAGTTGGTTGCATTTTTTTTTTTTTTGACATTAAGATGTTTTGATTGTTGAGCTTGAACGCTTTCTTAATTGATGGCTGCTTTTAGGCCAACTATGATTTATATTTATGCTTACTCTCTAATGAAGGCTGTATCCTAATTCTAAAAAGCTGTACCTTTTTAGATTATATTTTAAACTTACATTAGAATTTTAGGGTTTTTGAGGTAAGGTTAAAGTTGAACTAAGATTCTGTTCTGGGCAACCAGCTATCACCAGGCTCGTTAGGCTTTTCACCTCTACCCACAAATCTTCTCACTATTGTGCAACATAGACGAGTTCATCCTGTAATAGATTGTTCATGGGTAGCTCGTCTGGTTTCGGGGGACCTAGCTGAAGTTCTCTTTGTTAGGTTGTTCTAGCTAACTCATTATGCAAAAGGTACAAGGGGTAATCTTTGCTGTGCGGTGCTTATTTTAATTTTATCTTTCATCTTTCCCTTGCGGTGCTTTCTCTATAGCGCCAAGTTAAATTTCTATCTCCTATACTTTTTAAGGTAACTGAATGTTTTGTTTTATTTTCTAGTGTTAGTTGTGTTTATAGGTGTTTGGGCTAGCTTTAGCTCCAGACGGTCAGTTTAATATGAAATCTTCTGGGTGTAAGCCCGATGCTTTGTCTAAGCTACATCTTGTTATCCAAGCACACTTTCCAGTACGCTTACCTTGTTACGACTTATCTATCTCCTCTTGTGGGTGTGGTGATTTAAATAGGTTTTTTGGGGAACTACCACTTGAGGAGGGTGACGGGCGGTGTGTGCGTGCTTCATGGCCCGATTCAATTGAGCTCTCTATTCGCAAATTTACCACTAAATCCTCCTTTAATACTTAATTTCATAAGGATCTTCGTGGGTATTCTAATTTTAGAAAGTGTAGCCCATTGCTTCCCATCTCATGAGCTACACCTTGACCTAACTTTTTTTGGGTTAAGATACTTGTGCTTACTTTTCTTCCTCTTTAGGGTTTGCTGAAGACGGCGGTATATAGGCTGAATTAGCAAGAGATGGTGAGGTATATCGGGGTTTATCGATTATAGAACAGGCTCCTCTAGAGGGATGTAAAGCACCGCCAAGTCCTTTGAGTTCTAAGCTGTTGCTGGTAGTTCTCTGGCGGATAGTTTTGTTTAGGATAACTATCTAAGTTTAGGGCTAAGCATAGTGGGGTATCTAATCCCAGTTTGGGTCTTAGCTGTCGTGTAGTCGGAGGTGTTAAAGTTACTTTCGTGCTGTATTTTTATGTTAACTCTAGCTTTCTACGGCCTAGTTAAAATTTAACTTTAGTATATTTTTTTCTCTGTAACACGCTTTACGCCGTGGGTCTATTAGTTTGGGCTAATCGTATGACCGCGGTGGCTGGCACGAAATTTACCAACCCTTGTTTAATACAGCTTAGTCGAACTTTCATTCATGGCTTAATTTTTATCACTGCTGTATCCCGTGGGGGTGTGGCTGAGCAAGGTGTTATGAGCTACTGTGGTTGTGTGCTTGATACCAGCTCCTTTAGGTCACTGGGTGACTTAGAGGGCATTTTCACCGGGATGCGGAGGCTTGCATGTGTAATCTTATTAATAACTAATGGAAAGGCCAGGACCAAACCTTTGTGTTTATGGAGTCTGGCGACTCATCTAGGCATTTTCAGTGCCTTGCTTTATATGTTTAAGCTACGTTAACTGGGACGTGGGGTTAATTTGGACATGTAAAATGTTGTTCGATAGGGACGAATTAGAGATCAGGTCGGTGTGTCTATAGATAACTGCGAACGGAGTTATGATTTAGTATTAATAGCTAGTAATGATAGGGGATTGCTAAGCTTATAAGCGTTTTCTTAGGCCTTATGTTTAGGTACGGTCTAGTCTTGTTTTTGGGGTTTGGCAAGACATAAATAGGCACGTATTATTATAAATCAGGTTAACGGGGGGTAAGGGGGGGGTTGGATTAAGCTAGTTATCTACTAAATCAAAGTGTTTGCGTGTGTACGTGTGTACGTGTGTACGTGTGTACGTGTGTACGTCAGAGTTGTTTGGTTTAGTCGGCCTGGAATAGCATCAGGTTTTAGGCCTAGGGATGGGACGGCTCATGAGTGTAACACATCTTCTGATGAAATTAATATGCGAATGGTCATTTCTATTGGTAAAACTACTCGGTTGTCAACTTCTAATAGCCGGAGTTCTCCGGGTTTTAATTCTTGGGTAGGAATCATAGAAGAGTCAAAATTCAAGTCTTCGTAGTCAGTGTACTCATAACTTCAATATCTTTGATGCCCCCATGGTTTTTACTGTGAGGGAGGGGTTGTTGATTTCATCCATTATATAGAGAATTCGTGAAGAGGGCAGGGCGATAAGAGTCAGGATAATAGCAGGTAAAATAGTTCAGATGGTTTCTACTTCTTGAGCATCCATTGTACTTGTGTGCGTGAGCTTGGTTGTTAGTATCAACGAGATAATATAAAGAACTAAGGAGCTGATTAGAAATACAATTATTAACGTATGGTCGTGGAAATGTAGGAGTTCCTCTATAATGGGAGATGTAGCATCTTGAAAACCTAGTTGGAAGGGGTACGCCATGGAAGCATATAGGATTCAAGCCTATAATTTAACTTCGACAAAGTTATGTAATTGTTTTACTAATGCTTCGTAATTGCGAAAGACATAATGGTTATGGCATTGGCTTGACACCAGTTAAGGAGGGTTCGATTCCTTCCTTTCTTATTTTAATAACACATAAGTTGGCTCTTCAAATGTGTGGTACGGAGGGGGACATCCATATAATCATTCAAGATTAGTTGTGGTTAATTCTACTATGGCCACTTCTCGCTTGGATGCGAAAGCTTCTCACACTATGAAAACTATTAACATAACTGCCGTTAATGAGATGAAAGGGCCCATTGAGGAAATTGTGTTTCAAAGTTGTGTATGCATCTGGGTAGTCAGAATAACGTCGCGGCATTCCAGACAGGCCTAGGAAGTGCTGAGGGAAGAACGTTATATTGACTCCTACAAACATAATGGTAAAGTGAATTTTTGCTCAAGTGTTGTCAAGGGTGTACCCTGAGAATAGGGGGAATCGATGGACGAAGCCTCCTATAATAGCGAATACTGCTCCTATTGACAAGACATAGTGAAAGTGGGCCGCTACGTAATATGTGTCGTGAAGAACAATGTCTAATGAAGAGTTTGCTAGTACAATTCCCGTTAGGCCTCCTACGGTAAATAGGAAAATAAAGCCTAAGGCTCATAGTATAGCGGGGGACCATTTACTATTACCTCCGTGAAGAGTAGCCAGTCAACTAAATACTCTTACCCCAGTAGGAATGGCGATAATTATAGTGGCTGATGTAAAGTATGCTCGTGTGTCTACATCCATTCCTACAGTAAACATGTGATGGGCTCATACGATAAAGCCCAGAAAGCCGATTGATATCATGGCTCAAACTATTCCCATGTAGCCAAAGGGTCCTTTTTTACCTGAATAATAGGTAACAATATGTGAGATTATCCCCAAACCGGGTAGAATTAAAAGGTAAACTTCTGGGTGGCCAAAGAATCAGAATAAGTGTTGGTGTCAGATAGGATCTCCTCCCCCAGCGGGGTCAAAGAATGTAGTGTTTAGGTTTCGATCTGTTAGTAGCCTAGTGATTCCCGCTGCTAAAACTGGGAGTGATAGAAGTAACAGGACAGCAGTGATTAAGACTGATCAAACAAATAGGGGTGTTTGATATTGAGACATGGCAGGAGGTTTTATATTAATCATAGTAGTAATAAAATTAATAGCACCCAAGATTGAGGAGACACCTGCCAGGTGTAGTGAGAAAATAGTTAGGTCTACGGATGCTCCCGCATGAGCCAGGTTCCCGGCTAGGGGCGGGTATACTGTCCATCCGGTTCCTGCTCCGGCTGCTACCATAGATGAGGCGAGTAAGAGTAGAAAGGATGGGGGAAGGAGCCAGAAGCTCATGTTGTTTATTCGGGGAAACGCTATGTCAGGGGCACCAATTAGTAATGGGACCAATCAGTTTCCGAACCCTCCGATCATAATAGGCATCACCATAAAGAAGATCATTACAAAAGCATGAGCGGTGACGATCACATTATAAATCTGATCGTCTCCTAGCAGTGTGCCAGGGTGACCCAGTTCGGCCCGGATTAGGAGACTAAGAGCAGTCCCCACCATGCCAGCTCAGGCACCAAATAGAAGGTAAAGAGTACCAATATCTTTGTGATTAGTTGAAAATAGTCAACGGTTTATGAACATAGGTAAGATGGCTGAGTAAGCATCGGACTGTAAATCTAAAGACAGAGGTTCGAGCCCTCTTTTTACCAAGTCCTGCGGTGAATGTCATGTTGAATTGCAAATTCAAAGCAGCAGCTTGGCGCTGCCGGGGCTTCTCCCGCCTTGTTTTTCTAGGCGGCGGGAGAAGTGGATTGAAGCCAGTTGATGAGGGTATTTAGCTGTTAACTAAAATTTCGTGGGGTTGGGGCCCACCAATCTAGTGAGGACTTAGCTTAATTAAAGTGTTTGATTTGCAATCACTTGATGTAAGATAGATTCTTGCAGTCCTTAGAATGGTTTGATGTGCAGAAGTGAAGTCTGTGGGACTTGCTTAGAGCTTTGAAGGCTCTTGGTCTAGTTTAACCTAAACTTCTAATCCAGGATGGATAGTATTGGTGTAAGTGGAAGTAGTATGGTTGGTATTGCGACTAGAGGGGGCAGGAAGGTTATTTTTCCTGTGCATTCAAATCGTCATTTTATTTTTATGCTGTTGTTTGAGGGGAACATGGTTAGTGCGGTAGTGTATGTTAGTCGTATGTAGAAGGATGGGTTAAGTAGTGCTGTTGTGGCTAGTAGTGTTGGTATTATGATTATTTCATTTTTAGTTAGTTCCTGGATGATTATTCATTTTGGAATAAACCCAGAGAGTGGGGGAAGGCCCTCTAGGGATACCATTAATACTAGGATGAGTGAGGTGATTAGAGGGGTTTTATTTCATGTTTGTGACAGGGATGATGTTGTGGTGGTGGAGCTATGTATGAATAGTATAAAGGTGGTTAGTGTTATAATGATATAGATAGTTAGGTTTAAGATTATTATCGTGGGGCTGTACATTAGGATAGCTGTTATTCAGCCTATATGGGCGATTGAGGAGTACGCTATGATTTTTCGTAGTTGTGTTTGGTTGAGGCCTCCTCAGCCTCCGACTATGACTGATAAAATGGATATTGTTAGGATTAGGTTAGGATTGATAGTGGATGAGATTTGGTAGAGGATTGATAGTGGTGCGATTTTTTTGTCCTGTTAGTAGAATTAAGCCTGATGATATAGAAATTCCTTGTGTAACTTCGGGCACTCCGAAGCGGAATGGGGCTAGTCCTAGTTTTATTGCTAGAGCGGTTGTTATTATGATCGATGCTATGGGGTTAAGGTCTTTTAATATGGTTCATTGTCCTGAGTGCAGTAGATTGATGATGATTCCTATTATTAGGATTATGGAGGCGGTCGCTTGTGTTAAGAAATATTTTGTGGCGGCTTCTATGGCTCGTGGGTTGTATTTTTTTTTTATGAGGATAGGGATGATGGCTAATAGGTTTATTTCCAAGCCAATTCAGACTATGAGTCAGTGGGAGGTTGTTACTACAATTATAGTTCCTGAGATAACGGTTAATATAACGATAATAAAAATAGGGGGTTTGATTAGTCTGGGAAGGGTATAAGCCAACATTTTCGGGCTAGGGGCCCGATAGCTTATTTAGCTGACCTTACTTTAGAATATGGTGTAATAATGGTAGCACGAAGACTTTTGGATTCTTAGGATTAGGTTCGATTCCTATTGTTCTAGAAATAAGAGGGTTTAAACCTCTATGTTTTGCTCTATCAAAGTAACTCTTTTGTCAGACATATTTCTTACGTTTGAGGTGGGATGCTTGCTGTGATGATAGGTAGTGATACGTGCCATAGGCATAAGGCTAGGGTGAGAGGTAGGAAGTTTTTTTCACAAGAGGTGTATTAGTTGGTCATATCGGAATCGTGGGTAGGATGCTCGGATCCACAAGAAAGTAATTGTTAGGAGCAGAGTCTTTACTGTAAAGTTGATGGTATATAGTTCTGGTATAGAAGGGCTATGGACTGCTCCGAAGAGTAGGAGTGTTGTGAGGATATTCATTATGATGATGTTAGCATATTCTGCTAGGAAGGATAGGGCGAAGGGGCCTGCTGCATAGTCTACATTGAATCCGGAGACTAGTTCTGACTCTCCTTCTGTCAGGTCGAATGGGGCTCGATTGGTCTCTGCTAGGGTTGAGATAAATCATATCACAGCTAGAGGTCATGCAGGGATGATTATTCTTGAGTGGCGATTAGTATGGCTAGTGTGAAGGATCCATTTATTAGTAGTACTGATAGGAGGATGATGGCTAGTGTGACTTCGTATGAGATTGCTTGGGCGACGGCTCGTAGGGCTCCGATTAGGGCGTATTTTGAATTTGAGGCTCACCCTGATCATAGGATGGAATAGACGGCCAGGCTTGATATAGCCAGTATAAATAATACTCCTAGGTTTATGTTAATGAGTGGGTATGGTATGGGTAGTGGGATTCATATGGTTAGGGCTAGTGTGAGGGCTAGGATTGGTGCTATAATGAATATTAATATGGAGGATGTGAGGGGTCGGAGAGGTTCTTTGGTGAAGAGTTTTACAGCGTCTGCGATAGGTTGGAGTAAGCCGTATGGTCCTACGACATTTGGTCCTTTACGGAGTTGCATATAGCCTAGCACTTTTCGTTCAACTAAGGTTAGGAAGGCTACAGCGAGGAGCATAGGAATAATTAGTGAGAGTACATTAACTATGAACATGTTGTTAAGGAGAGGAATCGAACCTCTGATAATAAAAGCTTAAGTTCTGTGCAGTTACCGGGCTCTGCCACCCTAACAAACCCGAGCTCTCGGGCAGTGTGATTAGATAAACTGTCTAGATTAAGATTATATCATCTATTTGGTTAAAGGCGCTTCGGTGAAGTGGGCCTCACTTCTCTTGTCCTTTCGTACTGGGAGAAGTTATTAAATAGATAGAAACCCACCTGGATGACTCCGGTCTGAACTCAGATCACGCAGGACTTTAATCGTCGAACAAACGAACCTTCGCTAGCTGCTGCACCATCGGGATGTCCTGATCCAACATCGAGGTCGTCAACCCTATTGTCGATATGGACTCTGAAATAGGATGGCGCTGTTATCCCTAGGGTAACTTGTTCCGTTGATCAAGGTTTTTGGATCAACAAGTGATGTAATACTTTCGACTGGGTAGTCTAGATTTAAATCACTCGGAGGTTGTTTTGTTCTCCGAGGTCACCCCAACCTAAATTGCCGGCCCACATAGAGGTTTGTTGTTCCTGTCGGTTAATTGATATAGGGTCTCTTTGGGTCGGTTAATTAAAGCTCCATAGGGTCTTCTCGTCTTATTATTATATTCCCGCCTCTTCACGGGAAGGTCAATTTCACGGCTTGGAAGTAAGAGACAGACAGTAAAGCCCTCGTGTGGCCGTTCATACAAGTCCCTATTTAGGGAACAAATGATTATGCTACCTTTGCACGGTCAGGATACCGCGGCCGTTTAACTAGCGTCACCGGGCAGGCAGTGCCTCTCATACTGGAAATGCTAGAGGTGATGTTTTTGGTAAACAGGCGGGGCTTGTGTTTGCCGAGTTCCTTTTACTTCTTTTAATCTTTCCCTAATTTGCATCCCTGGGTTGGGTTAACAATTAGTTTGATATTTTGTTTATGGTTAGGTTGTATATATCTTGTTGTTAACTATCAGTGGTTATCCGTTCTGATATAAGCTTATGCAGGGAGAAATATTTCTTGTTACTCATATTGGCATTATTGCTTCTATTATTAAATAGATTAGCCCAGTTTTAGATTAGGAGTTGGTTGCATTTTTTTTTTTTTTTGACATTAAGATGTTTTGATTGTTGAGCTTGAACGCTTTCTTAATTGATGGCTGCTTTTAGGCCAACTATGATTTATATTTATGCTTACTCTCTAATGAAGGCTGTATCCTAATTCTAAAAAGCTGTACCTTTTTAGATTATATTTTAAACTTACATTAGAATTTTAGGGTTTTTGAGGTAAGGTTAAAGTTGAACTAAGATTCTGTTCTGGGCAACCAGCTATCACCAGGCTCGTTAGGCTTTTCACCTCTACCCACAAATCTTCTCACTATTGTGCAACATAGACGAGTTCATCCTGTAATAGATTGTTCATGGGTAGCTCGTCTGGTTTCGGGGGACCTAGCTGAAGTTCTCTTTGTTAGGTTGTTCTAGCTAACTCATTATGCAAAAGGTACAAGGGGTAATCTTTGCTGTGCGGTGCTTATTTTAATTTTATCTTTCATCTTTCCCTTGCGGTGCTTTCTCTATAGCGCCAAGTTAAATTTCTATCTCCTATACTTTTTAAGGTAACTGAATGTTTTGTTTTATTTTCTAGTGTTAGTTGTGTTTATAGGTGTTTGGGCTAGCTTTAGCTCCAGACGGTCAGTTTAATATGAAATCTTCTGGGTGTAAGCCCGATGCTTTGTCTAAGCTACATCTTGTTATCCAAGCACACTTTCCAGTACGCTTACCTTGTTACGACTTATCTATCTCCTCTTGTGGGTGTGGTGATTTAAATAGGTTTTTTGGGGAACTACCACTTGAGGAGGGTGACGGGCGGTGTGTGCGTGCTTCATGGCCCGATTCAATTGAGCTCTCTATTCGCAAATTTACCACTAAATCCTCCTTTAATACTTAATTTCATAAGGATCTTCGTGGGTATTCTAATTTTAGAAAGTGTAGCCCATTGCTTCCCATCTCATGAGCTACACCTTGACCTAACTTTTTTTGGGTTAAGATACTTGTGCTTACTTTTCTTCCTCTTTAGGGTTTGCTGAAGACGGCGGTATATAGGCTGAATTAGCAAGAGATGGTGAGGTATATCGGGGTTTATCGATTATAGAACAGGCTCCTCTAGAGGGATGTAAAGCACCGCCAAGTCCTTTGAGTTCTAAGCTGTTGCTGGTAGTTCTCTGGCGGATAGTTTTGTTTAGGATAACTATCTAAGTTTAGGGCTAAGCATAGTGGGGTATCTAATCCCAGTTTGGGTCTTAGCTGTCGTGTAGTCGGAGGTGTTAAAGTTACTTTCGTGCTGTATTTTTATGTTAACTCTAGCTTTCTACGGCCTAGTTAAAATTTAACTTTAGTATATTTTTTTCTCTGTAACACGCTTTACGCCGTGGGTCTATTAGTTTGGGCTAATCGTATGACCGCGGTGGCTGGCACGAAATTTACCAACCCTTGTTTAATACAGCTTAGTCGAACTTTCATTCATGGCTTAATTTTTATCACTGCTGTATCCCGTGGGGGTGTGGCTGAGCAAGGTGTTATGAGCTACTGTGGTTGTGTGCTTGATACCAGCTCCTTTAGGTCACTGGGTGACTTAGAGGGCATTTTCACCGGGATGCGGAGGCTTGCATGTGTAATCTTATTAATAACTAATGGAAAGGCCAGGACCAAACCTTTGTGTTTATGGAGTCTGGCGACTCATCTAGGCATTTTCAGTGCCTTGCTTTATATGTTTAAGCTACGTTAACTGGGACGTGGGGTTAATTTGGACATGTAAAATGTTGTTCGATAGGGACGAATTAGAGATCAGGTCGGTGTGTCTATAGATAACTGCGAACGGAGTTATGATTTAGTATTAATAGCTAGTAATGATAGGGGATTGCTAAGCTTATAAGCGTTTTCTTAGGCCTTATGTTTAGGTACGGTCTAGTCTTGTTTTTGGGGTTTGGCAAGACATAAATAGGCACGTATTATTATAAATCAGGTTAACGGGGGGTAAGGGGGGGGTTGGATTAAGCTAGTTATCTACTAAATCAAAGTGTTTGCGTGTGTACGTGTGTACGTGTGTACGTGTGTACGTGTGTACGTCAGAGTTGTTTGGTTTAGTCGGCCTGGAATAGCATCAGGTTTTAGGCCTAGGGATGGGACGGCTCATGAGTGTAACACATCTTCTGATGAAATTAATATGCGAATGGTCATTTCTATTGGTAAAACTACTCGGTTGTCAACTTCTAATAGCCGGAGTTCTCCGGGTTTTAATTCTTGGGTAGGAATCATAGAAGAGTCAAAATTCAAGTCTTCGTAGTCAGTGTACTCATAACTTCAATATCTTTGATGCCCCCATGGTTTTTACTGTGAGGGAGGGGTTGTTGATTTCATCCATTATATAGAGAATTCGTGAAGAGGGCAGGGCGATAAGAGTCAGGATAATAGCAGGTAAAATAGTTCAGATGGTTTCTACTTCTTGAGCATCCATTGTACTTGTGTGCGTGAGCTTGGTTGTTAGTATCAACGAGATAATATAAAGAACTAAGGAGCTGATTAGAAATACAATTATTAACGTATGGTCGTGGAAATGTAGGAGTTCCTCTATAATGGGAGATGTAGCATCTTGAAAACCTAGTTGGAAGGGGTACGCCATGGAAGCATATAGGATTCAAGCCTATAATTTAACTTCGACAAAGTTATGTAATTGTTTTACTAATGCTTCGTAATTGCGAAAGACATAATGGTTATGGCATTGGCTTGACACCAGTTAAGGAGGGTTCGATTCCTTCCTTTCTTATTTTAATAACACATAAGTTGGCTCTTCAAATGTGTGGTACGGAGGGGGACATCCATATAATCATTCAAGATTAGTTGTGGTTAATTCTACTATGGCCACTTCTCGCTTGGATGCGAAAGCTTCTCACACTATGAAAACTATTAACATAACTGCCGTTAATGAGATGAAAGGGCCCATTGAGGAAATTGTGTTTCAAAGTTGTGTATGCATCTGGGTAGTCAGAATAACGTCGCGGCATTCCAGACAGGCCTAGGAAGTGCTGAGGGAAGAACGTTATATTGACTCCTACAAACATAATGGTAAAGTGAATTTTTGCTCAAGTGTTGTCAAGGGTGTACCCTGAGAATAGGGGGAATCGATGGACGAAGCCTCCTATAATAGCGAATACTGCTCCTATTGACAAGACATAGTGAAAGTGGGCCGCTACGTAATATGTGTCGTGAAGAACAATGTCTAATGAAGAGTTTGCTAGTACAATTCCCGTTAGGCCTCCTACGGTAAATAGGAAAATAAAGCCTAAGGCTCATAGTATAGCGGGGGACCATTTACTATTACCTCCGTGAAGAGTAGCCAGTCAACTAAATACTCTTACCCCAGTAGGAATGGCGATAATTATAGTGGCTGATGTAAAGTATGCTCGTGTGTCTACATCCATTCCTACAGTAAACATGTGATGGGCTCATACGATAAAGCCCAGAAAGCCGATTGATATCATGGCTCAAACTATTCCCATGTAGCCAAAGGGTCCTTTTTTACCTGAATAATAGGTAACAATATGTGAGATTATCCCCAAACCGGGTAGAATTAAAAGGTAAACTTCTGGGTGGCCAAAGAATCAGAATAAGTGTTGGTGTCAGATAGGATCTCCTCCCCCAGCGGGGTCAAAGAATGTAGTGTTTAGGTTTCGATCTGTTAGTAGCCTAGTGATTCCCGCTGCTAAAACTGGGAGTGATAGAAGTAACAGGACAGCAGTGATTAAGACTGATCAAACAAATAGGGGTGTTTGATATTGAGACATGGCAGGAGGTTTTATATTAATCATAGTAGTAATAAAATTAATAGCACCCAAGATTGAGGAGACACCTGCCAGGTGTAGTGAGAAAATAGTTAGGTCTACGGATGCTCCCGCATGAGCCAGGTTCCCGGCTAGGGGCGGGTATACTGTCCATCCGGTTCCTGCTCCGGCTGCTACCATAGATGAGGCGAGTAAGAGTAGAAAGGATGGGGGAAGGAGCCAGAAGCTCATGTTGTTTATTCGGGGAAACGCTATGTCAGGGGCACCAATTAGTAATGGGACCAATCAGTTTCCGAACCCTCCGATCATAATAGGCATCACCATAAAGAAGATCATTACAAAAGCATGAGCGGTGACGATCACATTATAAATCTGATCGTCTCCTAGCAGTGTGCCAGGGTGACCCAGTTCGGCCCGGATTAGGAGACTAAGAGCAGTCCCCACCATGCCAGCTCAGGCACCAAATAGAAGGTAAAGAGTACCAATATCTTTGTGATTAGTTGAAAATAGTCAACGGTTTATGAACATAGGTAAGATGGCTGAGTAAGCATCGGACTGTAAATCTAAAGACAGAGGTTCGAGCCCTCTTTTTACCAAGTCCTGCGGTGAATGTCATGTTGAATTGCAAATTCAAAGCAGCAGCTTGGCGCTGCCGGGGCTTCTCCCGCCTTGTTTTTCTAGGCGGCGGGAGAAGTGGATTGAAGCCAGTTGATGAGGGTATTTAGCTGTTAACTAAAATTTCGTGGGGTTGGGGCCCACCAATCTAGTGAGGACTTAGCTTAATTAAAGTGTTTGATTTGCAATCACTTGATGTAAGATAGATTCTTGCAGTCCTTAGAATGGTTTGATGTGCAGAAGTGAAGTCTGTGGGACTTGCTTAGAGCTTTGAAGGCTCTTGGTCTAGTTTAACCTAAACTTCTAATCCAGGATGGATAGTATTGGTGTAAGTGGAAGTAGTATGGTTGGTATTGCGACTAGAGGGGGCAGGAAGGTTATTTTTCCTGTGCATTCAAATCGTCATTTTATTTTTATGCTGTTGTTTGAGGGGAACATGGTTAGTGCGGTAGTGTATGTTAGTCGTATGTAGAAGGATGGGTTAAGTAGTGCTGTTGTGGCTAGTAGTGTTGGTATTATGATTATTTCATTTTTAGTTAGTTCCTGGATGATTATTCATTTTGGAATAAACCCAGAGAGTGGGGGAAGGCCCTCTAGGGATACCATTAATACTAGGATGAGTGAGGTGATTAGAGGGGTTTTATTTCATGTTTGTGACAGGGATGATGTTGTGGTGGTGGAGCTATGTATGAATAGTATAAAGGTGGTTAGTGTTATAATGATATAGATAGTTAGGTTTAAGATTATTATCGTGGGGCTGTACATTAGGATAGCTGTTATTCAGCCTATATGGGCGATTGAGGAGTACGCTATGATTTTTCGTAGTTGTGTTTGGTTGAGGCCTCCTCAGCCTCCGACTATGACTGATAAAATGGATATTGTTAGGATTAGGTTAGGATTGATAGTGGATGAGATTTGGTAGAGGATTGATAGTGGTGCGATTTTTTTGTCCTGTTAGTAGAATTAAGCCTGATGATATAGAAATTCCTTGTGTAACTTCGGGCACTCCGAAGCGGAATGGGGCTAGTCCTAGTTTTATTGCTAGAGCGGTTGTTATTATGATCGATGCTATGGGGTTAAGGTCTTTTAATATGGTTCATTGTCCTGAGTGCAGTAGATTGATGATGATTCCTATTATTAGGATTATGGAGGCGGTCGCTTGTGTTAAGAAATATTTTGTGGCGGCTTCTATGGCTCGTGGGTTGTATTTTTTTTTTATGAGGATAGGGATGATGGCTAATAGGTTTATTTCCAAGCCAATTCAGACTATGAGTCAGTGGGAGGTTGTTACTACAATTATAGTTCCTGAGATAACGGTTAATATAACGATAATAAAAATAGGGGGTTTGATTAGTCTGGGAAGGGTATAAGCCAACATTTTCGGGCTAGGGGCCCGATAGCTTATTTAGCTGACCTTACTTTAGAATATGGTGTAATAATGGTAGCACGAAGACTTTTGGATTCTTAGGATTAGGTTCGATTCCTATTGTTCTAGAAATAAGAGGGTTTAAACCTCTATGTTTTGCTCTATCAAAGTAACTCTTTTGTCAGACATATTTCTTACGTTTGAGGTGGGATGCTTGCTGTGATGATAGGTAGTGATACGTGCCATAGGCATAAGGCTAGGGTGAGAGGTAGGAAGTTTTTTTCACAAGAGGTGTATTAGTTGGTCATATCGGAATCGTGGGTAGGATGCTCGGATCCACAAGAAAGTAATTGTTAGGAGCAGAGTCTTTACTGTAAAGTTGATGGTATATAGTTCTGGTATAGAAGGGCTATGGACTGCTCCGAAGAGTAGGAGTGTTGTGAGGATATTCATTATGATGATGTTAGCATATTCTGCTAGGAAGGATAGGGCGAAGGGGCCTGCTGCATAGTCTACATTGAATCCGGAGACTAGTTCTGACTCTCCTTCTGTCAGGTCGAATGGGGCTCGATTGGTCTCTGCTAGGGTTGAGATAAATCATATCACAGCTAGAGGTCATGCAGGGATGATTATTCTTGAGTGGCGATTAGTATGGCTAGTGTGAAGGATCCATTTATTAGTAGTACTGATAGGAGGATGATGGCTAGTGTGACTTCGTATGAGATTGCTTGGGCGACGGCTCGTAGGGCTCCGATTAGGGCGTATTTTGAATTTGAGGCTCACCCTGATCATAGGATGGAATAGACGGCCAGGCTTGATATAGCCAGTATAAATAATACTCCTAGGTTTATGTTAATGAGTGGGTATGGTATGGGTAGTGGGATTCATATGGTTAGGGCTAGTGTGAGGGCTAGGATTGGTGCTATAATGAATATTAATATGGAGGATGTGAGGGGTCGGAGAGGTTCTTTGGTGAAGAGTTTTACAGCGTCTGCGATAGGTTGGAGTAAGCCGTATGGTCCTACGACATTTGGTCCTTTACGGAGTTGCATATAGCCTAGCACTTTTCGTTCAACTAAGGTTAGGAAGGCTACAGCGAGGAGCATAGGAATAATTAGTGAGAGTACATTAACTATGAACATGTTGTTAAGGAGAGGAATCGAACCTCTGATAATAAAAGCTTAAGTTCTGTGCAGTTACCGGGCTCTGCCACCCTAACAAACCCGAGCTCTCGGGCAGTGTGATTAGATAAACTGTCTAGATTAAGATTATATCATCTATTTGGTTAAAGGCGCTTCGGTGAAGTGGGCCTCACTTCTCTTGTCCTTTCGTACTGGGAGAAGTTATTAAATAGATAGAAACCCACCTGGATGACTCCGGTCTGAACTCAGATCACGCAGGACTTTAATCGTCGAACAAACGAACCTTCGCTAGCTGCTGCACCATCGGGATGTCCTGATCCAACATCGAGGTCGTCAACCCTATTGTCGATATGGACTCTGAAATAGGATGGCGCTGTTATCCCTAGGGTAACTTGTTCCGTTGATCAAGGTTTTTGGATCAACAAGTGATGTAATACTTTCGACTGGGTAGTCTAGATTTAAATCACTCGGAGGTTGTTTTGTTCTCCGAGGTCACCCCAACCTAAATTGCCGGCCCACATAGAGGTTTGTTGTTCCTGTCGGTTAATTGATATAGGGTCTCTTTGGGTCGGTTAATTAAAGCTCCATAGGGTCTTCTCGTCTTATTATTATATTCCCGCCTCTTCACGGGAAGGTCAATTTCACGGCTTGGAAGTAAGAGACAGACAGTAAAGCCCTCGTGTGGCCGTTCATACAAGTCCCTATTTAGGGAACAAATGATTATGCTACCTTTGCACGGTCAGGATACCGCGGCCGTTTAACTAGCGTCACCGGGCAGGCAGTGCCTCTCATACTGGAAATGCTAGAGGTGATGTTTTTGGTAAACAGGCGGGGCTTGTGTTTGCCGAGTTCCTTTTACTTCTTTTAATCTTTCCCTAATTTGCATCCCTGGGTTGGGTTAACAATTAGTTTGATATTTTGTTTATGGTTAGGTTGTATATATCTTGTTGTTAACTATCAGTGGTTATCCGTTCTGATATAAGCTTATGCAGGGAGAAATATTTCTTGTTACTCATATTGGCATTATTGCTTCTATTATTAAATAGATTAGCCCAGTTTTAGATTAGGAGTTGGTTGCATTTTTTTTTTTTTTTGACATTAAGATGTTTTGATTGTTGAGCTTGAACGCTTTCTTAATTGATGGCTGCTTTTAGGCCAACTATGATTTATATTTATGCTTACTCTCTAATGAAGGCTGTATCCTAATTCTAAAAAGCTGTACCTTTTTAGATTATATTTTAAACTTACATTAGAATTTTAGGGTTTTTGAGGTAAGGTTAAAGTTGAACTAAGATTCTGTTCTGGGCAACCAGCTATCACCAGGCTCGTTAGGCTTTTCACCTCTACCCACAAATCTTCTCACTATTGTGCAACATAGACGAGTTCATCCTGTAATAGATTGTTCATGGGTAGCTCGTCTGGTTTCGGGGGACCTAGCTGAAGTTCTCTTTGTTAGGTTGTTCTAGCTAACTCATTATGCAAAAGGTACAAGGGGTAATCTTTGCTGTGCGGTGCTTATTTTAATTTTATCTTTCATCTTTCCCTTGCGGTGCTTTCTCTATAGCGCCAAGTTAAATTTCTATCTCCTATACTTTTTAAGGTAACTGAATGTTTTGTTTTATTTTCTAGTGTTAGTTGTGTTTATAGGTGTTTGGGCTAGCTTTAGCTCCAGACGGTCAGTTTAATATGAAATCTTCTGGGTGTAAGCCCGATGCTTTGTCTAAGCTACATCTTGTTATCCAAGCACACTTTCCAGTACGCTTACCTTGTTACGACTTATCTATCTCCTCTTGTGGGTGTGGTGATTTAAATAGGTTTTTTGGGGAACTACCACTTGAGGAGGGTGACGGGCGGTGTGTGCGTGCTTCATGGCCCGATTCAATTGAGCTCTCTATTCGCAAATTTACCACTAAATCCTCCTTTAATACTTAATTTCATAAGGATCTTCGTGGGTATTCTAATTTTAGAAAGTGTAGCCCATTGCTTCCCATCTCATGAGCTACACCTTGACCTAACTTTTTTTGGGTTAAGATACTTGTGCTTACTTTTCTTCCTCTTTAGGGTTTGCTGAAGACGGCGGTATATAGGCTGAATTAGCAAGAGATGGTGAGGTATATCGGGGTTTATCGATTATAGAACAGGCTCCTCTAGAGGGATGTAAAGCACCGCCAAGTCCTTTGAGTTCTAAGCTGTTGCTGGTAGTTCTCTGGCGGATAGTTTTGTTTAGGATAACTATCTAAGTTTAGGGCTAAGCATAGTGGGGTATCTAATCCCAGTTTGGGTCTTAGCTGTCGTGTAGTCGGAGGTGTTAAAGTTACTTTCGTGCTGTATTTTTATGTTAACTCTAGCTTTCTACGGCCTAGTTAAAATTTAACTTTAGTATATTTTTTTCTCTGTAACACGCTTTACGCCGTGGGTCTATTAGTTTGGGCTAATCGTATGACCGCGGTGGCTGGCACGAAATTTACCAACCCTTGTTTAATACAGCTTAGTCGAACTTTCATTCATGGCTTAATTTTTATCACTGCTGTATCCCGTGGGGGTGTGGCTGAGCAAGGTGTTATGAGCTACTGTGGTTGTGTGCTTGATACCAGCTCCTTTAGGTCACTGGGTGACTTAGAGGGCATTTTCACCGGGATGCGGAGGCTTGCATGTGTAATCTTATTAATAACTAATGGAAAGGCCAGGACCAAACCTTTGTGTTTATGGAGTCTGGCGACTCATCTAGGCATTTTCAGTGCCTTGCTTTATATGTTTAAGCTACGTTAACTGGGACGTGGGGTTAATTTGGACATGTAAAATGTTGTTCGATAGGGACGAATTAGAGATCAGGTCGGTGTGTCTATAGATAACTGCGAACGGAGTTATGATTTAGTATTAATAGCTAGTAATGATAGGGGATTGCTAAGCTTATAAGCGTTTTCTTAGGCCTTATGTTTAGGTACGGTCTAGTCTTGTTTTTGGGGTTTGGCAAGACATAAATAGGCACGTATTATTATAAA
Organism: Felis catus; assembly: GCF_018350175.1. Lineage (NCBI taxonomy): Eukaryota > Metazoa > Chordata > Mammalia > Carnivora > Felidae > Felis > Felis catus. The sequence goes on from NC_058378.1 coordinate 17,541,077, forward strand.
TCAGGTTAACGGGGGGTAAGGGGGGGGTTGGATTAAGCTAGTTATCTACTAAATCAAAGTGTTTGCGTGTGTACGTGTGTACGTGTGTACGTGTGTACGTGTGTACGTCAGAGTTGTTTGGTTTAGTCGGCCTGGAATAGCATCAGGTTTTAGGCCTAGGGATGGGACGGCTCATGAGTGTAACACATCTTCTGATGAAATTAATATGCGAATGGTCATTTCTATTGGTAAAACTACTCGGTTGTCAACTTCTAATAGCCGGAGTTCTCCGGGTTTTAATTCTTGGGTAGGAATCATAGAAGAGTCAAAATTCAAGTCTTCGTAGTCAGTGTACTCATAACTTCAATATCTTTGATGCCCCCATGGTTTTTACTGTGAGGGAGGGGTTGTTGATTTCATCCATTATATAGAGAATTCGTGAAGAGGGCAGGGCGATAAGAGTCAGGATAATAGCAGGTAAAATAGTTCAGATGGTTTCTACTTCTTGAGCATCCATTGTACTTGTGTGCGTGAGCTTGGTTGTTAGTATCAACGAGATAATATAAAGAACTAAGGAGCTGATTAGAAATACAATTATTAACGTATGGTCGTGGAAATGTAGGAGTTCCTCTATAATGGGAGATGTAGCATCTTGAAAACCTAGTTGGAAGGGGTACGCCATGGAAGCATATAGGATTCAAGCCTATAATTTAACTTCGACAAAGTTATGTAATTGTTTTACTAATGCTTCGTAATTGCGAAAGACATAATGGTTATGGCATTGGCTTGACACCAGTTAAGGAGGGTTCGATTCCTTCCTTTCTTATTTTAATAACACATAAGTTGGCTCTTCAAATGTGTGGTACGGAGGGGGACATCCATATAATCATTCAAGATTAGTTGTGGTTAATTCTACTATGGCCACTTCTCGCTTGGATGCGAAAGCTTCTCACACTATGAAAACTATTAACATAACTGCCGTTAATGAGATGAAAGGGCCCATTGAGGAAATTGTGTTTCAAAGTTGTGTATGCATCTGGGTAGTCAGAATAACGTCGCGGCATTCCAGACAGGCCTAGGAAGTGCTGAGGGAAGAACGTTATATTGACTCCTACAAACATAATGGTAAAGTGAATTTTTGCTCAAGTGTTGTCAAGGGTGTACCCTGAGAATAGGGGGAATCGATGGACGAAGCCTCCTATAATAGCGAATACTGCTCCTATTGACAAGACATAGTGAAAGTGGGCCGCTACGTAATATGTGTCGTGAAGAACAATGTCTAATGAAGAGTTTGCTAGTACAATTCCCGTTAGGCCTCCTACGGTAAATAGGAAAATAAAGCCTAAGGCTCATAGTATAGCGGGGGACCATTTACTATTACCTCCGTGAAGAGTAGCCAGTCAACTAAATACTCTTACCCCAGTAGGAATGGCGATAATTATAGTGGCTGATGTAAAGTATGCTCGTGTGTCTACATCCATTCCTACAGTAAACATGTGATGGGCTCATACGATAAAGCCCAGAAAGCCGATTGATATCATGGCTCAAACTATTCCCATGTAGCCAAAGGGTCCTTTTTTACCTGAATAATAGGTAACAATATGTGAGATTATCCCCAAACCGGGTAGAATTAAAAGGTAAACTTCTGGGTGGCCAAAGAATCAGAATAAGTGTTGGTGTCAGATAGGATCTCCTCCCCCAGCGGGGTCAAAGAATGTAGTGTTTAGGTTTCGATCTGTTAGTAGCCTAGTGATTCCCGCTGCTAAAACTGGGAGTGATAGAAGTAACAGGACAGCAGTGATTAAGACTGATCAAACAAATAGGGGTGTTTGATATTGAGACATGGCAGGAGGTTTTATATTAATCATAGTAGTAATAAAATTAATAGCACCCAAGATTGAGGAGACACCTGCCAGGTGTAGTGAGAAAATAGTTAGGTCTACGGATGCTCCCGCATGAGCCAGGTTCCCGGCTAGGGGCGGGTATACTGTCCATCCGGTTCCTGCTCCGGCTGCTACCATAGATGAGGCGAGTAAGAGTAGAAAGGATGGGGGAAGGAGCCAGAAGCTCATGTTGTTTATTCGGGGAAACGCTATGTCAGGGGCACCAATTAGTAATGGGACCAATCAGTTTCCGAACCCTCCGATCATAATAGGCATCACCATAAAGAAGATCATTACAAAAGCATGAGCGGTGACGATCACATTATAAATCTGATCGTCTCCTAGCAGTGTGCCAGGGTGACCCAGTTCGGCCCGGATTAGGAGACTAAGAGCAGTCCCCACCATGCCAGCTCAGGCACCAAATAGAAGGTAAAGAGTACCAATATCTTTGTGATTAGTTGAAAATAGTCAACGGTTTATGAACATAGGTAAGATGGCTGAGTAAGCATCGGACTGTAAATCTAAAGACAGAGGTTCGAGCCCTCTTTTTACCAAGTCCTGCGGTGAATGTCATGTTGAATTGCAAATTCAAAGCAGCAGCTTGGCGCTGCCGGGGCTTCTCCCGCCTTGTTTTTCTAGGCGGCGGGAGAAGTGGATTGAAGCCAGTTGATGAGGGTATTTAGCTGTTAACTAAAATTTCGTGGGGTTGGGGCCCACCAATCTAGTGAGGACTTAGCTTAATTAAAGTGTTTGATTTGCAATCACTTGATGTAAGATAGATTCTTGCAGTCCTTAGAATGGTTTGATGTGCAGAAGTGAAGTCTGTGGGACTTGCTTAGAGCTTTGAAGGCTCTTGGTCTAGTTTAACCTAAACTTCTAATCCAGGATGGATAGTATTGGTGTAAGTGGAAGTAGTATGGTTGGTATTGCGACTAGAGGGGGCAGGAAGGTTATTTTTCCTGTGCATTCAAATCGTCATTTTATTTTTATGCTGTTGTTTGAGGGGAACATGGTTAGTGCGGTAGTGTATGTTAGTCGTATGTAGAAGGATGGGTTAAGTAGTGCTGTTGTGGCTAGTAGTGTTGGTATTATGATTATTTCATTTTTAGTTAGTTCCTGGATGATTATTCATTTTGGAATAAACCCAGAGAGTGGGGGAAGGCCCTCTAGGGATACCATTAATACTAGGATGAGTGAGGTGATTAGAGGGGTTTTATTTCATGTTTGTGACAGGGATGATGTTGTGGTGGTGGAGCTATGTATGAATAGTATAAAGGTGGTTAGTGTTATAATGATATAGATAGTTAGGTTTAAGATTATTATCGTGGGGCTGTACATTAGGATAGCTGTTATTCAGCCTATATGGGCGATTGAGGAGTACGCTATGATTTTTCGTAGTTGTGTTTGGTTGAGGCCTCCTCAGCCTCCGACTATGACTGATAAAATGGATATTGTTAGGATTAGGTTAGGATTGATAGTGGATGAGATTTGGTAGAGGATTGATAGTGGTGCGATTTTTTTGTCCTGTTAGTAGAATTAAGCCTGATGATATAGAAATTCCTTGTGTAACTTCGGGCACTCCGAAGCGGAATGGGGCTAGTCCTAGTTTTATTGCTAGAGCGGTTGTTATTATGATCGATGCTATGGGGTTAAGGTCTTTTAATATGGTTCATTGTCCTGAGTGCAGTAGATTGATGATGATTCCTATTATTAGGATTATGGAGGCGGTCGCTTGTGTTAAGAAATATTTTGTGGCGGCTTCTATGGCTCGTGGGTTGTATTTTTTTTTTATGAGGATAGGGATGATGGCTAATAGGTTTATTTCCAAGCCAATTCAGACTATGAGTCAGTGGGAGGTTGTTACTACAATTATAGTTCCTGAGATAACGGTTAATATAACGATAATAAAAATAGGGGGTTTGATTAGTCTGGGAAGGGTATAAGCCAACATTTTCGGGCTAGGGGCCCGATAGCTTATTTAGCTGACCTTACTTTAGAATATGGTGTAATAATGGTAGCACGAAGACTTTTGGATTCTTAGGATTAGGTTCGATTCCTATTGTTCTAGAAATAAGAGGGTTTAAACCTCTATGTTTTGCTCTATCAAAGTAACTCTTTTGTCAGACATATTTCTTACGTTTGAGGTGGGATGCTTGCTGTGATGATAGGTAGTGATACGTGCCATAGGCATAAGGCTAGGGTGAGAGGTAGGAAGTTTTTTTCACAAGAGGTGTATTAGTTGGTCATATCGGAATCGTGGGTAGGATGCTCGGATCCACAAGAAAGTAATTGTTAGGAGCAGAGTCTTTACTGTAAAGTTGATGGTATATAGTTCTGGTATAGAAGGGCTATGGACTGCTCCGAAGAGTAGGAGTGTTGTGAGGATATTCATTATGATGATGTTAGCATATTCTGCTAGGAAGGATAGGGCGAAGGGGCCTGCTGCATAGTCTACATTGAATCCGGAGACTAGTTCTGACTCTCCTTCTGTCAGGTCGAATGGGGCTCGATTGGTCTCTGCTAGGGTTGAGATAAATCATATCACAGCTAGAGGTCATGCAGGGATGATTATTCTTGAGTGGCGATTAGTATGGCTAGTGTGAAGGATCCATTTATTAGTAGTACTGATAGGAGGATGATGGCTAGTGTGACTTCGTATGAGATTGCTTGGGCGACGGCTCGTAGGGCTCCGATTAGGGCGTATTTTGAATTTGAGGCTCACCCTGATCATAGGATGGAATAGACGGCCAGGCTTGATATAGCCAGTATAAATAATACTCCTAGGTTTATGTTAATGAGTGGGTATGGTATGGGTAGTGGGATTCATATGGTTAGGGCTAGTGTGAGGGCTAGGATTGGTGCTATAATGAATATTAATATGGAGGATGTGAGGGGTCGGAGAGGTTCTTTGGTGAAGAGTTTTACAGCGTCTGCGATAGGTTGGAGTAAGCCGTATGGTCCTACGACATTTGGTCCTTTACGGAGTTGCATATAGCCTAGCACTTTTCGTTCAACTAAGGTTAGGAAGGCTACAGCGAGGAGCATAGGAATAATTAGTGAGAGTACATTAACTATGAACATGTTGTTAAGGAGAGGAATCGAACCTCTGATAATAAAAGCTTAAGTTCTGTGCAGTTACCGGGCTCTGCCACCCTAACAAACCCGAGCTCTCGGGCAGTGTGATTAGATAAACTGTCTAGATTAAGATTATATCATCTATTTGGTTAAAGGCGCTTCGGTGAAGTGGGCCTCACTTCTCTTGTCCTTTCGTACTGGGAGAAGTTATTAAATAGATAGAAACCCACCTGGATGACTCCGGTCTGAACTCAGATCACGCAGGACTTTAATCGTCGAACAAACGAACCTTCGCTAGCTGCTGCACCATCGGGATGTCCTGATCCAACATCGAGGTCGTCAACCCTATTGTCGATATGGACTCTGAAATAGGATGGCGCTGTTATCCCTAGGGTAACTTGTTCCGTTGATCAAGGTTTTTGGATCAACAAGTGATGTAATACTTTCGACTGGGTAGTCTAGATTTAAATCACTCGGAGGTTGTTTTGTTCTCCGAGGTCACCCCAACCTAAATTGCCGGCCCACATAGAGGTTTGTTGTTCCTGTCGGTTAATTGATATAGGGTCTCTTTGGGTCGGTTAATTAAAGCTCCATAGGGTCTTCTCGTCTTATTATTATATTCCCGCCTCTTCACGGGAAGGTCAATTTCACGGCTTGGAAGTAAGAGACAGACAGTAAAGCCCTCGTGTGGCCGTTCATACAAGTCCCTATTTAGGGAACAAATGATTATGCTACCTTTGCACGGTCAGGATACCGCGGCCGTTTAACTAGCGTCACCGGGCAGGCAGTGCCTCTCATACTGGAAATGCTAGAGGTGATGTTTTTGGTAAACAGGCGGGGCTTGTGTTTGCCGAGTTCCTTTTACTTCTTTTAATCTTTCCCTAATTTGCATCCCTGGGTTGGGTTAACAATTAGTTTGATATTTTGTTTATGGTTAGGTTGTATATATCTTGTTGTTAACTATCAGTGGTTATCCGTTCTGATATAAGCTTATGCAGGGAGAAATATTTCTTGTTACTCATATTGGCATTATTGCTTCTATTATTAAATAGATTAGCCCAGTTTTAGATTAGGAGTTGGTTGCATTTTTTTTTTTTTTTGACATTAAGATGTTTTGATTGTTGAGCTTGAACGCTTTCTTAATTGATGGCTGCTTTTAGGCCAACTATGATTTATATTTATGCTTACTCTCTAATGAAGGCTGTATCCTAATTCTAAAAAGCTGTACCTTTTTAGATTATATTTTAAACTTACATTAGAATTTTAGGGTTTTTGAGGTAAGGTTAAAGTTGAACTAAGATTCTGTTCTGGGCAACCAGCTATCACCAGGCTCGTTAGGCTTTTCACCTCTACCCACAAATCTTCTCACTATTGTGCAACATAGACGAGTTCATCCTGTAATAGATTGTTCATGGGTAGCTCGTCTGGTTTCGGGGGACCTAGCTGAAGTTCTCTTTGTTAGGTTGTTCTAGCTAACTCATTATGCAAAAGGTACAAGGGGTAATCTTTGCTGTGCGGTGCTTATTTTAATTTTATCTTTCATCTTTCCCTTGCGGTGCTTTCTCTATAGCGCCAAGTTAAATTTCTATCTCCTATACTTTTTAAGGTAACTGAATGTTTTGTTTTATTTTCTAGTGTTAGTTGTGTTTATAGGTGTTTGGGCTAGCTTTAGCTCCAGACGGTCAGTTTAATATGAAATCTTCTGGGTGTAAGCCCGATGCTTTGTCTAAGCTACATCTTGTTATCCAAGCACACTTTCCAGTACGCTTACCTTGTTACGACTTATCTATCTCCTCTTGTGGGTGTGGTGATTTAAATAGGTTTTTTGGGGAACTACCACTTGAGGAGGGTGACGGGCGGTGTGTGCGTGCTTCATGGCCCGATTCAATTGAGCTCTCTATTCGCAAATTTACCACTAAATCCTCCTTTAATACTTAATTTCATAAGGATCTTCGTGGGTATTCTAATTTTAGAAAGTGTAGCCCATTGCTTCCCATCTCATGAGCTACACCTTGACCTAACTTTTTTTGGGTTAAGATACTTGTGCTTACTTTTCTTCCTCTTTAGGGTTTGCTGAAGACGGCGGTATATAGGCTGAATTAGCAAGAGATGGTGAGGTATATCGGGGTTTATCGATTATAGAACAGGCTCCTCTAGAGGGATGTAAAGCACCGCCAAGTCCTTTGAGTTCTAAGCTGTTGCTGGTAGTTCTCTGGCGGATAGTTTTGTTTAGGATAACTATCTAAGTTTAGGGCTAAGCATAGTGGGGTATCTAATCCCAGTTTGGGTCTTAGCTGTCGTGTAGTCGGAGGTGTTAAAGTTACTTTCGTGCTGTATTTTTATGTTAACTCTAGCTTTCTACGGCCTAGTTAAAATTTAACTTTAGTATATTTTTTTCTCTGTAACACGCTTTACGCCGTGGGTCTATTAGTTTGGGCTAATCGTATGACCGCGGTGGCTGGCACGAAATTTACCAACCCTTGTTTAATACAGCTTAGTCGAACTTTCATTCATGGCTTAATTTTTATCACTGCTGTATCCCGTGGGGGTGTGGCTGAGCAAGGTGTTATGAGCTACTGTGGTTGTGTGCTTGATACCAGCTCCTTTAGGTCACTGGGTGACTTAGAGGGCATTTTCACCGGGATGCGGAGGCTTGCATGTGTAATCTTATTAATAACTAATGGAAAGGCCAGGACCAAACCTTTGTGTTTATGGAGTCTGGCGACTCATCTAGGCATTTTCAGTGCCTTGCTTTATATGTTTAAGCTACGTTAACTGGGACGTGGGGTTAATTTGGACATGTAAAATGTTGTTCGATAGGGACGAATTAGAGATCAGGTCGGTGTGTCTATAGATAACTGCGAACGGAGTTATGATTTAGTATTAATAGCTAGTAATGATAGGGGATTGCTAAGCTTATAAGCGTTTTCTTAGGCCTTATGTTTAGGTACGGTCTAGTCTTGTTTTTGGGGTTTGGCAAGACATAAATAGGCACGTATTATTATAAATCAGGTTAACGGGGGGTAAGGGGGGGGTTGGATTAAGCTAGTTATCTACTAAATCAAAGTGTTTGCGTGTGTACGTGTGTACGTGTGTACGTGTGTACGTGTGTACGTCAGAGTTGTTTGGTTTAGTCGGCCTGGAATAGCATCAGGTTTTAGGCCTAGGGATGGGACGGCTCATGAGTGTAACACATCTTCTGATGAAATTAATATGCGAATGGTCATTTCTATTGGTAAAACTACTCGGTTGTCAACTTCTAATAGCCGGAGTTCTCCGGGTTTTAATTCTTGGGTAGGAATCATAGAAGAGTCAAAATTCAAGTCTTCGTAGTCAGTGTACTCATAACTTCAATATCTTTGATGCCCCCATGGTTTTTACTGTGAGGGAGGGGTTGTTGATTTCATCCATTATATAGAGAATTCGTGAAGAGGGCAGGGCGATAAGAGTCAGGATAATAGCAGGTAAAATAGTTCAGATGGTTTCTACTTCTTGAGCATCCATTGTACTTGTGTGCGTGAGCTTGGTTGTTAGTATCAACGAGATAATATAAAGAACTAAGGAGCTGATTAGAAATACAATTATTAACGTATGGTCGTGGAAATGTAGGAGTTCCTCTATAATGGGAGATGTAGCATCTTGAAAACCTAGTTGGAAGGGGTACGCCATGGAAGCATATAGGATTCAAGCCTATAATTTAACTTCGACAAAGTTATGTAATTGTTTTACTAATGCTTCGTAATTGCGAAAGACATAATGGTTATGGCATTGGCTTGACACCAGTTAAGGAGGGTTCGATTCCTTCCTTTCTTATTTTAATAACACATAAGTTGGCTCTTCAAATGTGTGGTACGGAGGGGGACATCCATATAATCATTCAAGATTAGTTGTGGTTAATTCTACTATGGCCACTTCTCGCTTGGATGCGAAAGCTTCTCACACTATGAAAACTATTAACATAACTGCCGTTAATGAGATGAAAGGGCCCATTGAGGAAATTGTGTTTCAAAGTTGTGTATGCATCTGGGTAGTCAGAATAACGTCGCGGCATTCCAGACAGGCCTAGGAAGTGCTGAGGGAAGAACGTTATATTGACTCCTACAAACATAATGGTAAAGTGAATTTTTGCTCAAGTGTTGTCAAGGGTGTACCCTGAGAATAGGGGGAATCGATGGACGAAGCCTCCTATAATAGCGAATACTGCTCCTATTGACAAGACATAGTGAAAGTGGGCCGCTACGTAATATGTGTCGTGAAGAACAATGTCTAATGAAGAGTTTGCTAGTACAATTCCCGTTAGGCCTCCTACGGTAAATAGGAAAATAAAGCCTAAGGCTCATAGTATAGCGGGGGACCATTTACTATTACCTCCGTGAAGAGTAGCCAGTCAACTAAATACTCTTACCCCAGTAGGAATGGCGATAATTATAGTGGCTGATGTAAAGTATGCTCGTGTGTCTACATCCATTCCTACAGTAAACATGTGATGGGCTCATACGATAAAGCCCAGAAAGCCGATTGATATCATGGCTCAAACTATTCCCATGTAGCCAAAGGGTCCTTTTTTACCTGAATAATAGGTAACAATATGTGAGATTATCCCCAAACCGGGTAGAATTAAAAGGTAAACTTCTGGGTGGCCAAAGAATCAGAATAAGTGTTGGTGTCAGATAGGATCTCCTCCCCCAGCGGGGTCAAAGAATGTAGTGTTTAGGTTTCGATCTGTTAGTAGCCTAGTGATTCCCGCTGCTAAAACTGGGAGTGATAGAAGTAACAGGACAGCAGTGATTAAGACTGATCAAACAAATAGGGGTGTTTGATATTGAGACATGGCAGGAGGTTTTATATTAATCATAGTAGTAATAAAATTAATAGCACCCAAGATTGAGGAGACACCTGCCAGGTGTAGTGAGAAAATAGTTAGGTCTACGGATGCTCCCGCATGAGCCAGGTTCCCGGCTAGGGGCGGGTATACTGTCCATCCGGTTCCTGCTCCGGCTGCTACCATAGATGAGGCGAGTAAGAGTAGAAAGGATGGGGGAAGGAGCCAGAAGCTCATGTTGTTTATTCGGGGAAACGCTATGTCAGGGGCACCAATTAGTAATGGGACCAATCAGTTTCCGAACCCTCCGATCATAATAGGCATCACCATAAAGAAGATCATTACAAAAGCATGAGCGGTGACGATCACATTATAAATCTGATCGTCTCCTAGCAGTGTGCCAGGGTGACCCAGTTCGGCCCGGATTAGGAGACTAAGAGCAGTCCCCACCATGCCAGCTCAGGCACCAAATAGAAGGTAAAGAGTACCAATATCTTTGTGATTAGTTGAAAATAGTCAACGGTTTATGAACATAGGTAAGATGGCTGAGTAAGCATCGGACTGTAAATCTAAAGACAGAGGTTCGAGCCCTCTTTTTACCAAGTCCTGCGGTGAATGTCATGTTGAATTGCAAATTCAAAGCAGCAGCTTGGCGCTGCCGGGGCTTCTCCCGCCTTGTTTTTCTAGGCGGCGGGAGAAGTGGATTGAAGCCAGTTGATGAGGGTATTTAGCTGTTAACTAAAATTTCGTGGGGTTGGGGCCCACCAATCTAGTGAGGACTTAGCTTAATTAAAGTGTTTGATTTGCAATCACTTGATGTAAGATAGATTCTTGCAGTCCTTAGAATGGTTTGATGTGCAGAAGTGAAGTCTGTGGGACTTGCTTAGAGCTTTGAAGGCTCTTGGTCTAGTTTAACCTAAACTTCTAATCCAGGATGGATAGTATTGGTGTAAGTGGAAGTAGTATGGTTGGTATTGCGACTAGAGGGGGCAGGAAGGTTATTTTTCCTGTGCATTCAAATCGTCATTTTATTTTTATGCTGTTGTTTGAGGGGAACATGGTTAGTGCGGTAGTGTATGTTAGTCGTATGTAGAAGGATGGGTTAAGTAGTGCTGTTGTGGCTAGTAGTGTTGGTATTATGATTATTTCATTTTTAGTTAGTTCCTGGATGATTATTCATTTTGGAATAAACCCAGAGAGTGGGGGAAGGCCCTCTAGGGATACCATTAATACTAGGATGAGTGAGGTGATTAGAGGGGTTTTATTTCATGTTTGTGACAGGGATGATGTTGTGGTGGTGGAGCTATGTATGAATAGTATAAAGGTGGTTAGTGTTATAATGATATAGATAGTTAGGTTTAAGATTATTATCGTGGGGCTGTACATTAGGATAGCTGTTATTCAGCCTATATGGGCGATTGAGGAGTACGCTATGATTTTTCGTAGTTGTGTTTGGTTGAGGCCTCCTCAGCCTCCGACTATGACTGATAAAATGGATATTGTTAGGATTAGGTTAGGATTGATAGTGGATGAGATTTGGTAGAGGATTGATAGTGGTGCGATTTTTTTGTCCTGTTAGTAGAATTAAGCCTGATGATATAGAAATTCCTTGTGTAACTTCGGGCACTCCGAAGCGGAATGGGGCTAGTCCTAGTTTTATTGCTAGAGCGGTTGTTATTATGATCGATGCTATGGGGTTAAGGTCTTTTAATATGGTTCATTGTCCTGAGTGCAGTAGATTGATGATGATTCCTATTATTAGGATTATGGAGGCGGTCGCTTGTGTTAAGAAATATTTTGTGGCGGCTTCTATGGCTCGTGGGTTGTATTTTTTTTTTATGAGGATAGGGATGATGGCTAATAGGTTTATTTCCAAGCCAATTCAGACTATGAGTCAGTGGGAGGTTGTTACTACAATTATAGTTCCTGAGATAACGGTTAATATAACGATAATAAAAATAGGGGGTTTGATTAGTCTGGGAAGGGTATAAGCCAACATTTTCGGGCTAGGGGCCCGATAGCTTATTTAGCTGACCTTACTTTAGAATATGGTGTAATAATGGTAGCACGAAGACTTTTGGATTCTTAGGATTAGGTTCGATTCCTATTGTTCTAGAAATAAGAGGGTTTAAACCTCTATGTTTTGCTCTATCAAAGTAACTCTTTTGTCAGACATATTTCTTACGTTTGAGGTGGGATGCTTGCTGTGATGATAGGTAGTGATACGTGCCATAGGCATAAGGCTAGGGTGAGAGGTAGGAAGTTTTTTTCACAAGAGGTGTATTAGTTGGTCATATCGGAATCGTGGGTAGGATGCTCGGATCCACAAGAAAGTAATTGTTAGGAGCAGAGTCTTTACTGTAAAGTTGATGGTATATAGTTCTGGTATAGAAGGGCTATGGACTGCTCCGAAGAGTAGGAGTGTTGTGAGGATATTCATTATGATGATGTTAGCATATTCTGCTAGGAAGGATAGGGCGAAGGGGCCTGCTGCATAGTCTACATTGAATCCGGAGACTAGTTCTGACTCTCCTTCTGTCAGGTCGAATGGGGCTCGATTGGTCTCTGCTAGGGTTGAGATAAATCATATCACAGCTAGAGGTCATGCAGGGATGATTATTCTTGAGTGGCGATTAGTATGGCTAGTGTGAAGGATCCATTTATTAGTAGTACTGATAGGAGGATGATGGCTAGTGTGACTTCGTATGAGATTGCTTGGGCGACGGCTCGTAGGGCTCCGATTAGGGCGTATTTTGAATTTGAGGCTCACCCTGATCATAGGATGGAATAGACGGCCAGGCTTGATATAGCCAGTATAAATAATACTCCTAGGTTTATGTTAATGAGTGGGTATGGTATGGGTAGTGGGATTCATATGGTTAGGGCTAGTGTGAGGGCTAGGATTGGTGCTATAATGAATATTAATATGGAGGATGTGAGGGGTCGGAGAGGTTCTTTGGTGAAGAGTTTTACAGCGTCTGCGATAGGTTGGAGTAAGCCGTATGGTCCTACGACATTTGGTCCTTTACGGAGTTGCATATAGCCTAGCACTTTTCGTTCAACTAAGGTTAGGAAGGCTACAGCGAGGAGCATAGGAATAATTAGTGAGAGTACATTAACTATGAACATGTTGTTAAGGAGAGGAATCGAACCTCTGATAATAAAAGCTTAAGTTCTGTGCAGTTACCGGGCTCTGCCACCCTAACAAACCCGAGCTCTCGGGCAGTGTGATTAGATAAACTGTCTAGATTAAGATTATATCATCTATTTGGTTAAAGGCGCTTCGGTGAAGTGGGCCTCACTTCTCTTGTCCTTTCGTACTGGGAGAAGTTATTAAATAGATAGAAACCCACCTGGATGACTCCGGTCTGAACTCAGATCACGCAGGACTTTAATCGTCGAACAAACGAACCTTCGCTAGCTGCTGCACCATCGGGATGTCCTGATCCAACATCGAGGTCGTCAACCCTATTGTCGATATGGACTCTGAAATAGGATGGCGCTGTTATCCCTAGGGTAACTTGTTCCGTTGATCAAGGTTTTTGGATCAACAAGTGATGTAATACTTTCGACTGGGTAGTCTAGATTTAAATCACTCGGAGGTTGTTTTGTTCTCCGAGGTCACCCCAACCTAAATTGCCGGCCCACATAGAGGTTTGTTGTTCCTGTCGGTTAATTGATATAGGGTCTCTTTGGGTCGGTTAATTAAAGCTCCATAGGGTCTTCTCGTCTTATTATTATATTCCCGCCTCTTCACGGGAAGGTCAATTTCACGGCTTGGAAGTAAGAGACAGACAGTAAAGCCCTCGTGTGGCCGTTCATACAAGTCCCTATTTAGGGAACAAATGATTATGCTACCTTTGCACGGTCAGGATACCGCGGCCGTTTAACTAGCGTCACCGGGCAGGCAGTGCCTCTCATACTGGAAATGCTAGAGGTGATGTTTTTGGTAAACAGGCGGGGCTTGTGTTTGCCGAGTTCCTTTTACTTCTTTTAATCTTTCCCTAATTTGCATCCCTGGGTTGGGTTAACAATTAGTTTGATATTTTGTTTATGGTTAGGTTGTATATATCTTGTTGTTAACTATCAGTGGTTATCCGTTCTGATATAAGCTTATGCAGGGAGAAATATTTCTTGTTACTCATATTGGCATTATTGCTTCTATTATTAAATAGATTAGCCCAGTTTTAGATTAGGAGTTGGTTGCATTTTTTTTTTTTTTTGACATTAAGATGTTTTGATTGTTGAGCTTGAACGCTTTCTTAATTGATGGCTGCTTTTAGGCCAACTATGATTTATATTTATGCTTACTCTCTAATGAAGGCTGTATCCTAATTCTAAAAAGCTGTACCTTTTTAGATTATATTTTAAACTTACATTAGAATTTTAGGGTTTTTGAGGTAAGGTTAAAGTTGAACTAAGATTCTGTTCTGGGCAACCAGCTATCACCAGGCTCGTTAGGCTTTTCACCTCTACCCACAAATCTTCTCACTATTGTGCAACATAGACGAGTTCATCCTGTAATAGATTGTTCATGGGTAGCTCGTCTGGTTTCGGGGGACCTAGCTGAAGTTCTCTTTGTTAGGTTGTTCTAGCTAACTCATTATGCAAAAGGTACAAGGGGTAATCTTTGCTGTGCGGTGCTTATTTTAATTTTATCTTTCATCTTTCCCTTGCGGTGCTTTCTCTATAGCGCCAAGTTAAATTTCTATCTCCTATACTTTTTAAGGTAACTGAATGTTTTGTTTTATTTTCTAGTGTTAGTTGTGTTTATAGGTGTTTGGGCTAGCTTTAGCTCCAGACGGTCAGTTTAATATGAAATCTTCTGGGTGTAAGCCCGATGCTTTGTCTAAGCTACATCTTGTTATCCAAGCACACTTTCCAGTACGCTTACCTTGTTACGACTTATCTATCTCCTCTTGTGGGTGTGGTGATTTAAATAGGTTTTTTGGGGAACTACCACTTGAGGAGGGTGACGGGCGGTGTGTGCGTGCTTCATGGCCCGATTCAATTGAGCTCTCTATTCGCAAATTTACCACTAAATCCTCCTTTAATACTTAATTTCATAAGGATCTTCGTGGGTATTCTAATTTTAGAAAGTGTAGCCCATTGCTTCCCATCTCATGAGCTACACCTTGACCTAACTTTTTTTGGGTTAAGATACTTGTGCTTACTTTTCTTCCTCTTTAGGGTTTGCTGAAGACGGCGGTATATAGGCTGAATTAGCAAGAGATGGTGAGGTATATCGGGGTTTATCGATTATAGAACAGGCTCCTCTAGAGGGATGTAAAGCACCGCCAAGTCCTTTGAGTTCTAAGCTGTTGCTGGTAGTTCTCTGGCGGATAGTTTTGTTTAGGATAACTATCTAAGTTTAGGGCTAAGCATAGTGGGGTATCTAATCCCAGTTTGGGTCTTAGCTGTCGTGTAGTCGGAGGTGTTAAAGTTACTTTCGTGCTGTATTTTTATGTTAACTCTAGCTTTCTACGGCCTAGTTAAAATTTAACTTTAGTATATTTTTTTCTCTGTAACACGCTTTACGCCGTGGGTCTATTAGTTTGGGCTAATCGTATGACCGCGGTGGCTGGCACGAAATTTACCAACCCTTGTTTAATACAGCTTAGTCGAACTTTCATTCATGGCTTAATTTTTATCACTGCTGTATCCCGTGGGGGTGTGGCTGAGCAAGGTGTTATGAGCTACTGTGGTTGTGTGCTTGATACCAGCTCCTTTAGGTCACTGGGTGACTTAGAGGGCATTTTCACCGGGATGCGGAGGCTTGCATGTGTAATCTTATTAATAACTAATGGAAAGGCCAGGACCAAACCTTTGTGTTTATGGAGTCTGGCGACTCATCTAGGCATTTTCAGTGCCTTGCTTTATATGTTTAAGCTACGTTAACTGGGACGTGGGGTTAATTTGGACATGTAAAATGTTGTTCGATAGGGACGAATTAGAGATCAGGTCGGTGTGTCTATAGATAACTGCGAACGGAGTTATGATTTAGTATTAATAGCTAGTAATGATAGGGGATTGCTAAGCTTATAAGCGTTTTCTTAGGCCTTATGTTTAGGTACGGTCTAGTCTTGTTTTTGGGGTTTGGCAAGACATAAATAGGCACGTATTATTATAAATCAGGTTAACGGGGGGTAAGGGGGGGTTGGATTAAGCTAGTTATCTACTAAATCAAAGTGTTTGTGTGTGTACGTGTGTACGTGTGTACGTGTATACGTGTACACGTATACGTGGGTGCGCGCATGCCGTTTCCTGTGGAACAATAAGGATTTAAGTATATGTCCTGTGACCATTGACTGAATAGCCCCTTGACTGTTGTGCGTGTGGAGACTCCGCCTAGAGAATAAACCCAGCTACAATATATTTGACTGAGTCAGGACCTTTAGGTCATAGCTGAGTCATAGCAAGTTCAACCCCCTAAAATTAAAAAATACCAAATGCGTGACACCACAGTTATGTGTGATCATGGGCTGATTAGTCATTAGTCCGTTGAGATGTCCCATTTGAGAGAAATGAAGGATTGGATTCAAGGATTCCATGGCCCTGAAGTAAGAACCAGATGCCAGGTATAGTTCCGTTAATAGAAACCCCCACGTTGAAATGGGCCCGGAGCGAGAAGAGGTACACGTTCGAGCAAGGATTGTTGGTTTCTCGAGGCCAGGTGATTAAGCTCTTTCGGACAGTTGAGGTCCATGAGGGACTGTTCTAGAATAAAATGGATGCACGATTAAGCACTACTATGTCTTATGTAATATATATAAATTACTGTACATGCTTAATATTCATGGGGACTAACAATTAATGCACGATATACATAGTATGTCTTATGTAATATATATAAACTACTGTACCTGCTTAATATTCATGGGGACTAGCGATTAATGCACGATATACATGGTATGTCTTATGTAATATATATAAACTACTGTACTTGCTTAATATTCATGGGGACTAGCGATTAATGCACGATATACATGGTATGTCTTATGTAATATATATAAACTACTATACGTGCTTAATATTCATGGGGGCTAGCGATTAATGCACGATATACATAGTATGTCTTATGTATATGTGCGTGTAATACTGGTTGTGGGTTGAGTTGGTGGTTAATAGGATAATTTTACATTGTGTGTTTTGAATTGTGGTACTAGGGGGTTTTTACTTGGTTTTTTTGTGGAAAATAAGGACATACTGGGCAAGCACAGTATGGGTATATGCAATATATGAATTATGAAAGTTATGGGGTTGATTTCTGGTATTGGCAAGGAATAGTTTAAGAAAGAATTTCAGCTTTGGGTGCTGATAGTGGGGCTGTTGCTTCTTCCTTGAAGTCTTAGGGAGGGTATATGTTCTCCTTTTTTGGTTTACAAGACCAAAGTATTTTATATACTATTTTATATAGTACTCCTTATATATAAAATATACTATTTTATATATACTCCTTTTTTGGTTTACAAGACCAAAGTATTTTATATACTACAAGGACTCTTCATTTGAGGAGACGGTTTTCAATAATGCCTGAGATGGGTATTAGGATTAGGAGGGTTGAGAAGTATAGGATGGAAGCTAGTTGGCCGATGGTGATAAAGGGATGTTCTACGGGCTGACCACCGATTCATGTTAGGGTTAGGAGGTCTGCTACTAGGAGTCAGAATAGACACTGGCTTAGTGGTCGAAACATTATTCCTCAGTGCTTGGAGGTGTGGAGGATTGGAATGATTGCTAGAACTAGGATGGAGAGTACTAGGGCTAGGACTCCTCCTAGTTTGTTAGGGATGGATCGGAGAATTGCATATGCGAATAAGAAATATCATTCAGGTTTAATATGGGGAGGGGTATTTAAAGGGTTGGCTGGAATGTAGTTGTCTGGGTCTCCTAGCAGGTCTGGTGAAAATAGAACGAGTAGTATGAGTGTTAAAATTAGTACTAGAAGACCTAGGATGTCTTTGATTGTATAGTACGGGTGGAATGGGATTTTGTCTGAATCGGATGTAATTCCTGAGGGGTTGTTAGATCCTGTTTCGTGAAAGAAAAAGAGGTGTACTGCTGCTAAGGCTGAGATAATGAACGGAAGAATGAAGTGGAAGGCAAAGAATCGTGTTAGGGTGGCTTTGTCTACTGAGAAGCCTCCTCAGATTCATTCTACTAATTCAGTCCCGATGTATGGAATTGCTGACAGGAGATTGGTGATTACGGTCGCTCCTCAGAAGGACATTTGGCCTCATGGTAGGACGTATCCTATAAAAGCTGTGGCTATGACTGCAAATAGTAGTATGATTCCAATATTTCATGTCTCTGAGAAGGTGTAGGAGCCGTAATACATTCCCTGTCCTACATGTATGTATAGGCAGATAAAGAATATAGAAGCTCCATTGGTGTGTATGTATCGGATGATTCAGCCGTAGTTAACGTCGCGACAGATGTGGGTAACTGATGAAAAGGCGGTCATTGTGTCTGATGTATAGTGTATGGCTAGAAAAAGGCCGGTGAGGATTTGTAGGATTAGGCAGACTCCTAGGAGGGAGCCAAAGTTTCATCATGCTGAGATGTTGGATGGGGCGGGTATATCGATGAATGAGTGGTTAATAATTTTAATAAGAGGGTGTGATTTTCGAATGTTGGTCATTAAGTTCTTGTAGTTGAAATACAACGATGGTTTTTCATATCATTGGTCATGGTTAAATTCCATGTGAGAATAATGATAACATACATTGTATTTATTTTAAGTACAATTTTTGTAGTGAGCTTTGTAAGTTTTTCTTCAAAGCCTTCTCCAATTTATGGTGGGTTTGGTTTAATTGTGGCTGGTGGTATTGGTTGTGGTATTGTATTGAATTTTGGGGGATCATTTTTGGGTTTAATGGTTTTCTTAATTTATTTAGGGGGTATACTCGTGGTGTTTGGGTATACTACGGCCATGGCTACTGAGCCTTATCCTGAGGCGTGGACGTCTAATAAGGCTGTACTAGGAATGTTTTTTACAAGGGTGTTAGCAGAATTATTGACTGCTTGTTATACTTTAAAAGAAGATGAGGTAGAGGTTGTATTTAAGTTTAATGGTGCGGGTGATTGGGTTATTTATGACACAGGTGACTCAGGGTTTTTTAGTGAAGAGGCCATGGGAATTGCAGCGCTATATATAGTTATGGAACTTGATTAGTGGTTGTCACTGGCTGGTCTTTGCTTATTGGTGTATTGGTGATTATGGAAGTTACTCGTGGGAATTAAGTAGGAGTAGGCTAAGGGCTAGGGTGATTATGAAAGATAAGAAGTAGAGTTTGACTAGTCCTTTCTGATTAGATACGGTAGTTGACATTTTTATTTGGAAGAAGGAGATGGATTTTGGTAATACATTTTCTAGTCAAATTATGTCTAATAGTATCGATGCGGACTTTTGGCTCATAGTTAGGCTCATTTTTGATGGGAAATGGTGTATTACGATTGGAAAATACCCTAAGAGGTTAGAGAACTTAAAGAGGTTTGAAAGGTATATAAATTTTAAGTTTTTAGCCGCGAGATTAAGTTCTAATGCCAGGATGAAGCCTGCGATAGTCACGGCAAGGGCAGTTAGTTTCAGATAGTGGGGTATAGTCATTTGTGGCTACCATTTTTGGCATGAGCCAAAGCCGGACGCTTACCTGAGCCGCCCAGGTGCCCGTTAATTCTTAGGTTTTAAAATTGACAGCATCGTGCTCGTTGAGAAAAAAATTAAGCAGTGCAGAAGGCTATAAATTCCCAGTCCCACTTTCTAGAGGTTAAGTTCTGCTAACAGACCTTTTCTCTTCCGGTCAGAAGCTTGCACATGCGTGCTTATGCATATAAAGTGACTTCCTACCGTGTACTGTTTGGTAACCTGAGCTTTTGTGCTCAGCAGCACACGTGGGTCACTGTTGTGGGTCACTGTTGTATCCAGCTGCTCACCCTTTGAAATGACTGCCTAGTTTTTATTGTATGACTTTACCCTACTTTTTAAAACCAAGTCCCTACCACTTTATGTTTTGATGTGAATTTTCATCCAACAAACCTTTTTTTGCATCTGTCCCCGTATTTCACAACCCCCCCTCCCCGCCTATATTATAGCTCATGGTTCTTTAGTTTCACTTGGAATCTGTGCAACCCTGCCCATCTGTGAAACCCTGCCCATCTTAGGTTGAGGAATGCGGTGGGGAGATAATGGTCTTGTGTGGCAGTGCTGGGGGGGTCATTTCAGAGAGCCGGTCCCAGTATGATTTACTGAACTAACCATCCCCCGACGCTGGGCTTCTCCCCAGCCCCACGCACAGAGCCCACTGCGGCAATGGAGCAAACACAAAACCGATTCTTTCTGTCTCTGTTGTGTTTCCTACTTATTGCTGGATTTGGGAAGAAGTTGCTTTTGTTTATGTACTGGTGAGTCACCCCAGCTTATAGTTTCTTAAAACTATTTTTCTTAACTACCATTTATTTCTAAAATAAAAAATACCCTAAAGTTTTTTGTGATGCTTTGTTTTCAGTCATCAAAAGCTTCCTTTTAAAAAGTTCCTTTCATCTTCCGAGCCTTGTATCCGAATGGTCACGTACCTGCTGGAATTGTGTGAAAGTTGGGAACACTCTGACCCGCGGCACCTTCCAAAGGTAGAAACTTAGCACCCCGAAACCCGGCTGGGAACCAGTACCCTGTCCGATGTGACGTGTATTCATGTGGCCAGTCTGTTGGGCGTCTTTGAGACCATTTCGAGGGTGATTCAGGATTGTTGGGCCCCATTGTTGGAGATGTGGGTTGCTGAGCCACCTGTGTGTTTCAGCAGGGGTGGGGGGTGGTGGGGAGCTCTGTGCAGGGGAAAAGAGAAGAACATGACCAGGAAGTTAAGCAGGAAGCCCAGACAGAGAGAGGAAGGAATGGCATTAGCAGTTTAAAGCAATGGAAGCTAGCTGATTGTTCTTAATTGTCTTGAA